>NC_133329.1:251901366-252233277 GCF_042186555.1 Aquarana catesbeiana
ATATATATGGGACCAACAGGTGTAGTGGGCAATGTGGTCATCTCCAATATATCCGGGTGAATGTCCCCATTCGGATCCGGACACCTCAAACAGCTACAAACCCAACTCATATTAGTGAAAAATCAAAAATATAGACAGTTAATGATATGAAAAAATAATCAGATATACATAAAAGGCACATTCAACCCTAAACCAGAAAAAAAAAAAAAAAAATGTAACAATCTAAAACACACACAGAAAATGCATGCTAAAACATTCAATACATGCACCGCAGCACATTATAACTTGTCAATAAAAAATAATATTAACCACTTCTGCCTCGGAAGATTTTACCCCCTTCCTGACCAGAGCACTTTTTACAATTTGGCACTGCGTCGCTTTAACTGACAATTACGCAGTCATGCAATGCTGTACTCAAACAAAATTTGTGTCCTTTTCCCACAAAAAGAGCTTTCTTTTGGTGGTATTTGATCACCTCTGCGGTTTTTATTTTTTGCACTATAAACAAAAAAAGAGCAGCAATTTAAAGAAATATATATATTTTTAACTTTTTGCTATAATAAATATCCCCAAAAATGTTTTTTTTAAAACACATTTCTTCATCAGTTTAGGTATTAGTTTATATATTCTTCTACATATTGTTAATTTAAAAAAAAAAAAAATCGCAATAAGCGTATATTGGTTTGCGCAAAAGTTATAGCGTCTACAAACTATGGGAAAGATTTATGGCCTTTTTATGGCATTTTTATTATTATTTCTTTTTTTTTACTAGTAATGGCAGTGATCTGAGATTTTTAGCAGTACTGCAACATTGCGGCGGACAGATTGGACACTTTTGACACATTTTTGGGACCATAAAAATGCACTGATTACTGTGTAAATGTCACTGGTAGGGAAGGGGTTAACACTAGGGGGCGATCAAGGGGTTAAATGTGTGTTCCCTGGATGTGTTCCAACTGTATGGGGATAGGACTGACTGGGGGAGGAGTCATATCATTGTTCCTACTCCCCTGACAGAACAGGGATTTGTGTATTTACACACACAAATCTCCATGCTAGCTCTTGTGCCCATGATCGTGTGTGTCCAGCGGCTCTTAAAGGGAACAATGTACACATACGTTGTTTTGCCCAGCCGTGCCATTCTGCCAACATATATCGGCGTGAGCCGGTCGGCAAGCGGTTAAAGAAATGCAACCATTTCTATAAGCAAGAGTGCAAACAAGCCCTAAAAATATATTTCCACTATTACAGGTACAGCAATGTAAAACAGGTCAGAAACTTAAAAAACATTATTTTCAAAAGCAGTTCCTGTGACTTTAACCAAACACATGCACGTGGAAGATTCACCTGTTTACTGAATGTAACCAAAGTGGCAAGTACCGCATCTCATAACTCATTGTAGATTAAAGCGCACTCGTGGTCAAACATTAAAAACGTATATTAATTTCCACATTGTGGTTCAGTTAAATTCAGACTACTCCTATTAGACTAGATTTGCTAGGTTCACATTGCTGCAGTCAGAGTTTAATCCGATCTTCAGTGTAATTATGTAGTGCAACTTGAGTTTTTGATGCAATTTTGATACTACTGCACTTTTGACTCAGCCAACAGGGATGAGTCATTGATTGTTAGTGAACCGGTGTCCTTACAACAAAAATTACCTTCCTCCCCATGTTGAGGACAGGATGAGTCACTTGTTAGGACGCTGGCAGGTTCCGGTTCCTAACTCCTAACCATTTACAAATTACAAGCAAAAACACACCAAAAAACACATGTACAGTACATGGGTTTTTGGTGCTATTCCATTTACATCTATGGGGCCTAATGCAGTCCCACCGAAGTTGTGGAGGGACCTTTTTAAAATCACATGACAGTCGTGTTGTGTTGATGTGAATGAACACCAATGAAAATATTGTGATTTCCATTGTCATGTGATTCTGTGTGACTGAACTGCATCTGAAATCGCACTAGTTTGAACAGAGCCTTAATCTGAATAATTTTGAAGTTTGTAAACTTACTTTGTGAATATGTCCACACATTTATGTCTTTGGATTCTATGACACATATTCATTATGCCATGTAAGTAGGCACTGCTGTGTCACACATTTTACAGAGCCTGCCTTCTGAACTACAGAGGTGCTGAGAGGCGTGGTCAGTACAGGAATCACTGCTTGCAGGCAGCAGGGAACTATGGGATATGTAGTCCTAGAAACTAAAAGTAGACAGCAGAGGAGAAGCTGAAAAGCATGCAGGGAATCCAGGAAGTTGTGGAAAGAGATGGGTATCAGACAGGCTGCAATCACAACATGAAATTAGATTTTTCAAATTAAACTTGCATTGGAAATAATAATAAAATACTGAATGTACAGTAAGCCCCTTTTAAACAGGAGGTTTTAACACAGCCTCATTGTTAGATTTTACAGTTGCGGCCATATGTATTGTATTTCTCTACCTTTTCTCGAAGGATCCTAATTCAAATAAGAGCTGACACAAGTAAATGACATCTGCCAATAATTATGTTAGCTTGGACAAAATTATTGGCACTTGAAATTAAAATGCATTATTGGATTTTAGTGATCTTTCAAGCAGGTTATTTACTTTTGCAAAGTTTGCTTTAGTTATAGATAAACTGGGAAAGTGTTAAGCTTGCCCATACACGGATCAAAATTTTGCCATGTATGGGCAGTCCGGTTGTGCAAAAGTTGATCTACCGATCAACTTCTGTACAACCACCCTGTTGGGTTTTTCCTGATTGATCAGTGCCCCTGGCTATAGCTGGCAGCACTGATCAGTGTATTCTGACAGTGGGGAAGTATCTCCACTGTCAGAATACAATAATGCCTGGTTCACACCTATGCAGGTTGCAGTTTGCATATTCCAGGTGTATTCTGTGTTTTTCAATACACGTTTTTAATCCATTGAAGTCTATGGAACCACTAACCAGAAAAAAGTCCCTGGCCCTTTCCATGTTAAATGGACTGTAGTACATTTCTGAAAAACTGAAAACGCACTAAAAAATGCATAGGTGTGAACCAGAGCAAGAATTCCCCATCCATAGCGAGTGTGTGGATGGGGGAATCGATCGATTTTTTTGTTCAACACACTGGTTGAACAAAAAAGAATGAAAAATGTTTGGACTGCCCTAGACATTAGTCAAGTTTTTATTGCTGCTAATACCTCATTGGGGAGATTCACCCCTCTACTTGTACTGTTGGTTAATGTCATCAAAACAGAATGTGATTTTAGAGTTTTTCCCACAAGTGAAAACTTTTTAATGGGGACAACTGTCTAATGCCCCGTACACACGAGCGGAATTTCCATCAAAAAAAGTGTGGTGGGAGCTTTTGGTCGGATATTCCGACCGTGTGTATGCTCCATCCAACTTTTTCTGTCTGAATTTCCGCCAGAAAAAGATTGAGAACTGGTTCTCTATTTTCCAGACTGAAAAAGTTCTTGACGGAAATTCCGTTCGTCGGTATGCAATTCTGACGCGCAAAAAACCATGCATGCTCGGAAACAATTTGACGCATGCTCAGAAGCACTGAACTTAATTTTCTTGGCTCGTCATAGTGTTGTACATCACCACGTTCTTGACGGTCGAAAGTTCAGAGAACTTTTGTGTGACCGTGTGTATGCAAGCCGAGCTTGAGTGGAATTCTGTCAGAAAAACCATCCAAGATTTTTCCAACGGAAATTCTGCTCGTGTGTACGGGGCATAAGAGGGAAGTTCCTCTCACTTTGGGAAATTTCCACTAACTTCCTGTTGTATTTCTGAGACAGGAAGTGAAATGTCCCCAGTGGTACAAAGACAGGAAAAAAAATAACCTGGCAGTGGTTTTACCCTTTTACTGATGCCTTGTGTGTATTAGAACACAGTAATAGCAAAAAGTAAACAAACTCACTGCTGTCTGTCTACATTTTTGATGTGATTCGAGCCATGTGTCCTAGGTTTATCTCCTGGGTGCCCAGGTCCTACATGGCAGCTGTCAGGATGGAGAGTGAAACATACATTCGCCAATCTTCTCTGCGTAGTATAAACATGGAAGTGCTAATTCTAAATACTTTCCGGTCCAAGCTTTTAAACCCCAGCCTCTCTAGCTGGAAGATGATGATCGAGCAGAGTCAATTTCAGCACAGCTCCAATAAAATAAGAGCTTTTTTGGCAAGTCACGGAAGCTCTATGTTTACAGTAGAAAATAATATGCTTTTAAAGAAAAGAACATCATCTTTACTATTAAACATGGTGGAGATTCCATAATGTTATGGTGTTTCTGTGCTGCCCCTGACAACGAATGCCTCTAATCTATGCAGGGCACCATGAAATCAGATTATCAAGACATTCTAGAATGAAAAACAATGCCTATTGTTAAAAAGGTCAGTCAAACCACAGGTCATAAATCGTTTAGCAGGATACAGACCTAAAATAAACATACAAGGGAACCCAAGAATGGGTAAAAAGCAACACTGAACTGTTTTGAAGTGTTAAAAAACAAATATTAGACAGTCCTGATCTGAATCGAGTACAGCATTTACAGAAAGAGGGGTTATTATCACTGGGAAAAGTAAAACATCAAACTTAAAGCTGACGTTTAAACTGCTTATAGTTTGTCTTCCCTGGTTCCTCCTTTCCCCCTCATTACCGTGTTAATGAAATTATTCAATAAAGCATTTCTATATTCATTACATGCCTTACGTTAGACTAAGTGACATCATCATTAGATCTTTGTGCTTCTCTAAGCAATGCAGGCAGATCATAGCTGGTGGGAGGGGCCAGAAGAGTGCTGTACACAGCTCCCTAAAAATAGGATGCTGTGATAATGCTGAGCCCCAATGATTAAAAAAAATCTGAATCCCAATGCATGAAAGGGGTGGGCTGAGGACAGTAAGTCTATGCAGAAAAGAGCATCCTCCAGCCAGAAAATGAAGGGCTATATCTGATTTCTGCAACTTTGAAAGTAAACTATGAGAAGCTTACAGTGTGCAATGTAATCACAGCAAGAAATTTCAGTACAGAAGAGACGACTGTCCAACTGTGCAAGATGAAAGGTAAAGCTAAATTTCAGATTTAATGCAACTGAGGCAGTTTGGTCAAGAAGAGTGGGACAATATGTCAGTTGAGAGGTGTAGAAGTCTTACTACAGCCTACAGGAAGTGAATGATTGCCATTATTGTCACAGAAGAGTGTGCTATAAAATCTTATGGTAAGAGTTCAAAAAATTATGTCCATGCCATTTCCATTTTCACCACTTGAACTCCGGAAGATTGACCCCCCTTTATGACCAGGCCATTTTTTGCGATACTGCACTGCGTTATTTTAACTGATAATTGCGCGGTCATGCGACACTGTATTCAAATAAAATGTATGTAATTTTTTTCCCCACAAATAGAACTTTCTTTTGGTGGTATTATAACTAGGGATGAGCCGAACACCTCCCGGTTTGGTTCGCACCAGAACCTGCGAACTGATCGAAAGTTTGAGCGAACTTTAGAACCCCATTAAAATCTATGGGACTCAAACGTTCAAAATCAAAAGTGCTAATTTTAAAGGCCAATATGCAAGTTATTGACCTAAAAAGTATTTGGGGACCCGGGTCCTGCCCCAGGGGACATGTATCGATGCAAAAAGAAGTTTTAAAAACTTCCGTTTTTCAGGAGCAGTGATTTTAAGGATGCTTAAAGTGAAAAAATAAAAGTGAAATATTCCTTTAAATATCGTACCTGGGGGGTGTCTATAGTATGCCTGTAAAGTGGCGCATGTGTCCCGTGCTCAGAACAGGCCCTGTACAAAATTACATTTTTAAAGGAATAAAAGTATTTAAAACTGCTTGCGGCTTTAATGTAATGTCGGGTCCCGGCAATATGGATGAAAATCAGTGAGACAAACGGCATAGGTACCCCCCCAGTCCATTACCAGGCCCTTTGGGTCTTGTATGGATATTAAGGGGAACCCCGCACCCAAATTAAAAAAAGGAAAGGTGCGGGGCCCCCAGGCCCTATATACTCTGAACAGCAGTATACAGGCAGTGCAAACAAAACAGGGACTGTAGGTTTATTGTTAAGTAGAATCTGTTTGTAATTTTGAATTGGTACATTTTTAAAGTGTAGCTCCAGCCAAAAAATCTATTTTTAAGCTTTTTGGAAAACATAGGGAAGGGTTATCACCCCTGTAACATTTGTTTTGCTGTCTGTGCACCTCTTCAGAAGATTTCACCTCACTTTCTGTCCCAATGACAAATGTTTTTTTGAAAATTTGGGGTTTTTAGTGAAACAAGGACTGGTGATAAAGCATCAGTGAAGAGGAGACACATTTTTCCCATATTAACTCTTACAGGAGAAAATTTCCCTTCCTAGGGGTAGATTTCATCTCACTTCCTGTTGTCTCCTTCCGTTTGCAAGTAGGAGTCGTTTGCAAGTTGGATGTTTGAAAGTAGGGGCCTGCCCTATATACTCTGCAGAAATTGGGGCCTTAGGTGTTGGTGTTGCCACAACACTGTAAGCCCTCACAGTTACTCTTGGTGGGCGCAGAAACGGGCCGTGCTGTGAAATATTAGATCAAGAATTGTAAATACATGCCATTGTTGAACAGTGGTAGAAAAATTGGGCCTTTGGTGGTGGTGCCACAACACTAAGTCCTCACAGTTACTCTTGGTGGGCGCTGGAATGGGCCCTGCTGTGAAATATTATAGCAAGAATTGTAATTACATGCACCTGTTGAACAGGGGCAGAAAAATTGGGTCTTTGGTGGTGGTGGTGTTGCCACAACACTGTAAGCCCTCACAGTTACTCTTGGTGGGCGCAGGAATGGGCATAAGTGTATATTCAATAAAGAATTGTAATTACATGTCCCTGTTGAACAGGGGCTGAAAAATTGGGCCTTGGGCACTGGTGCCACAACACTGCAGCCCCTCACAGATACTCTAGTTGGAGCGCAGGAATGAGCCCTGCTGCAAAGTATTGCATCAAAAATTGTAATTACACGCCCCTGTTAAACAGGGGCAGAAAAATTGCCACAACACTGCAACCCCTCACAGATGCTATAGTTGGAGCGCAGGAATGAGCCCTGCTGCAAAGTATTGCATCAAAAATTGTAGTTATATGCCCCTGTTAAACAGGGGCTGAAAAATTGGCCTTGGGCACTGGTGCTGGTGCCACAACACTGCAACCCCTCACAGATACTATAGTTGGAGCGCAGGAATGAGCCCTGCTGCAAAGTATTGCATCAAAAATTGTAATTACATGCCCCTGTTAAACAGGGGCAGAAAAATTGGGCCTTGGCCACTGGTGGCGGTGCCCAGAACCAAAAATGTTCTTACAAGCTATCAGCATGAAAATTGAGGAGGAAGAGGATTGTCACTCAGCATAACAGGATAGTCAATCAGCATCAGCATAGGCAGTCTTGAAGGGATCTCACATTAAAAAAAAAAAATCAATCGGTTACATCAGCATCAGGTGCTTGGTAGCTGGTGATCCAAGACTGATTCATTTTTATGAAGGTCAGCCGATCGACCGATTCGGTGGACAGGCATACCCTGTGATCGGTTACAAAGCCTCCAGCAGCACTTAATGTGCATTCCGAAAGAACGCTGGATGCAGGAAGGCCAGTAGCTCAATTGCATACTGTGCAAGCTCTGGCCAGTGAGCCATCCTCAAGAACCAGTAAGCCAGAGGATTTTCGGTGGGACAAGTGTCCAAGTCTGATCTTGCCGCTAGGTAATCCTGCACCATGTGAATCAGACGCTGGCGATGGTTGCTGGAACCGATCAGACCTTGGGGCTGCAGACTAAAAAATTGTCTGAACACATCGGTCAGACGTCCACCTTCTCCACCGCTCCTTCTGTGACTGACTGAGGCCTCAGCAACACCTTTGTCCAGGAGGACCAGGAAATTGTAACCTCCCAGGCTCTGGAAACGCATTGCAAAAACCTTTCTGCAAGGCCTCCCGAAGATGTTTCATCCTCAGCTCCCTCTGCGACGGCAAGATAAGGTCCGCAACCTTACCCTTGTAACGTGGATCAAGAAGGGTTGCCACTCAGCAATCATCCCTCCCCTTGATACCATGAATACGAGGATCCTTCCGCAGGCTTTGCAGGATCAGGGAGGCCATGCAGTGTATGTTGGCTGAGGCATTCGGTGCAGAGTCCTCTGGGTCACTAAGGACGACATGATCCGCAGCCACCTCCTCCCAGCCACGTACAAGTCCATGGGTTTCTTCGGACTGTAAATGATCCCTTGAAGACTGCTGCTGATGCTGAGTGCCAGGCTCCACCTCCATGCTGACACAATCCTCCTCCTCGTCCTCTTTCTGTGTGATCGGCCGGCACGCAGGAACACTGTCTGGATAAAGGGGGCCTTGAGAGGTAAGGAAGTCCTCCTCTTCCTCCCTCTGTTCTGCCTCAAGTGCCCTGTCCATTATTCCACGCAGCGTGTGCTCTAACAGGTGGACAAGAGGGATAGTGTCACTGATGCATGCACTGTCACTGCTCACCATCCTCGTGGCATCCTCAAATGGTGACAGGACAGTGCATGCATCCCTGATCATAGCCCACTGGTGTGGGGAAAAAAAACCAAGGTCCCCTGACCCTGTCCTGGTGCCATAGTCACATAGGTACTCATTGATGGCCCTCTGCTGCGTGTGCAGCCGCTGCAACATGGCCAATGCTGAGTTCCACCTTGTGGGCATATCACAGATTAGGTGGTTCTTGGGCAGGTTAAATTAATTTTGGAGGTCAGCCAGCCGAGCACTGGCATTATATAACCGGCGGAAATGCACACAGACTTTCCTGGCCTGCCTCAGGACATCCTGTAAGCCCGGGTACCTGCCCAAGAACCGCTGCACCACCAAGTTAGGGACGTGAGCTAAACAGGGCAGATGGGTCAGTTGTCCCTGTCGGAGGGCGGAGAGGAGGTTGGTGCCATTGTCGCAAACCACCATACCTGGCTTAAGCTGGCATGGCATCAACCACCTCTGAACCTGCCCCTGCAGAGCTGACAGAATCTCTGTCCCAGTGTGGCTCCTGTCCCCCAAGCACACCAGCTCAAGCACCACATGGCATCTTTTTGCTTGCGTGCTTGCGTAGCCCCTTAAACGCCTATGGAGCACCGCTGTTTCCAAGGACAAATCAGCACAGGAAGAGGCCATGGAGGAAGAAGAAGAGGAGGGGGTGGAGGAGAGAGGTGGGGCAGAATCACCACTAGTAGAATTTTGGAGGCGTAGCGGCAGAACAACCTCCAACACTATTGCACCCTGTCCTGCATCCTTCCCAGAAGAGTCCCCAGTGCGCGGTGAAAGATAGGTAATGTCCCTGTCCATGCCTGCTGGACCATGAGTCAGCGGTAATATGCACCTTACCGCTGACCGCCCTGTCCAGCGAGGCCAAGACATTGCCTTCCACATGCCGGTAGAGACCTGGAATCGCCTTCCATGAGAAAAAGTGGCGTTTGGTAACCTTCCACTGAGGAACCGCACGTTCCACAAACTCACGGAAGGGGGCAGAGTCTACCAACTGAAAAGGCAGCAGTTGAAGCCAAGCTAGCATTCAACCGCTGGGCATGTGGATGGCTGGGAGCGAACTTCTTTTGGTGGTGCAGCAGCTGGGGCAGGGAAACTTGCCTGGTACAATCTGACATTGGTATACTGATAGCAGATTGCCTGCAAGTACTTGGCTGTGACACACCTAATTCTACACCTTCATTCCTCTCAGTGCAGGTTTCAGAGAGGACTGAAGGTATAGTGGGGTTGGAGATCCCAGCTGATGAGGAGCAAGGAGAGGTCCACTTTGTTCTTTAGTGTGGGTCTTTTAGGTTCGCTTGCCAATGAACTGCATGGCAGGTCGACATATGTTTGGTCAAGCATGTGGTGCCCAAGCGGGTGATGTTTTGGCCACGCGAGATACGCTTAAGACATATGTTGCAAATAGCAGTGGTGGGATCTGATGCACTCATCTCAAAAAAGGCCCACACCAAAGAACTTTTGGAATAACGCGCAGAGATAGCAGCACCCTGCACATGCGGAGCTCTGCGGTGTGATGCAGTCGGTGTGCTGCCCTTAAGCTGGCCCCTGGAGGGCATCCTGCCTCATTGGAGATGTGCCTCCTCCTCCTCTCAGGCACCCACGTGGAGTCAGTGACCTCATCATCCCCTCCCTCCTCATCACTGGAGCAAAGCTGGCAGCATGCTGCAGCTGGGGGAACATGACTGCCAGATTGCTGTCCTTCTTTGGCACCCCCTCTCTCTGGGCTCACGTTACTGCCTTCCTCTAGCTGGGTACCATCATCGGAGCTTTCAAAACGCTGGGCATCCTCCTGGAGCAAATACCCAACACTGTGGTCAAACAGTTCGGGGGACTCCTCAGGAGGACATGGTGGGGCTAGGGAAGGAGTGTCTGATGCCATTGAGCCAAGGGAAGAGGCCGCATTGGCAGCTGCTTTGCCAGACAAAGTACCCTGAGCCTGGGTGAGAAGGGATGAGGAGGATGAGGACGGCTTGGTCACTCACTCTACCAAGTCTTCATGTTGCAGCTCAACACGGCCAGCTGACGAAAAAAAGGACAAGCGTGTCCCACGGCCACGTGCTGATGAGGATGCACCGTCTCCATGACCAGCACTGTTGCCTCTAGACACAGAGCCTGCTTGCCCTCTTTTATTGGCTTGTGACTGTCTGCCTCTTCTTGTCGGCCTTCCAGACATACTAATGGCCTGCAGTGAGATGTAGCTGCACAAAGCTGGGATGTATATATATACTGATACTGCAGCTAGCAGAATCAATTGCCTGCCTGTAGTATTATTAGTATGAGAACACCAGCAATTGTCTTCAGGTAGCTTTAGGTGCACACTGTGCAGAGAACACAGTACACTAACTGTAAATACTGCAGCTGCCTGCCTGTGGTACTAATAGGATCAGAAGAACAGCAATTGTCTTCAGGTAGCTTTAGGTGCACAATGTGCAGAGGACACAGTACACTAACTGTAAATACTGCAGCTGCCTGCCTGTGGTACTAATAGGATCAGAAGAACACCATCAATTTTCTTCAGGTAGCGTTAGGTGCACACTGTGCAGAGGACACAGTACACTAACTGTAAATACTGCAGCTGCCTGCCTGTGGTATTAATAGGATCAGAACAACAGCAATTGTCTTCAGGTAGCTTTAGATGCACACTGTGCAGAGGACGCACTACACTAATTGTAAATACTGCAGCTGCTTGCCTGTGGTACTAATAGGATCAGAACAACAGCAATTGTCTTCAGGTAGCTTTAGGTGCACACTGTGCAGAGGACACAGTACACTTATGCCCTGTACACACGATCAGACATTTCGACAACAAAATCCATCAGATTTTTTCCTGACGGACATTGGCTCAAACTTGTCTTGCATGCACACAGTCACACAAAGTTGTCGGAAAATCCGATCATTCTGAACGCGGTGACGTAAAACACGTATGTCGGGACTATAAACGAGGCAGTAGCCAATAGCTTCAGTCTCTACAATTATTCTGAGCATGCATGGCACTTTGTGCGTCGGATTTGTATACACACGATCGTAATTTAAACGATCGGATTTTGTTGTTGGAAAATTTTATATCCTGCTCTCAAACTTTGTGTGTCGGAAATTCCGACGGAAAAAGTTCGATGGAGCCCACACACGATTGGAATTTCCGACAACACAATCCGATTGCACTTTTTCCGTCGGAAAATCCGACCGTGTGTACAGGGCATAGCTGTAAATACTGCAGCTGCCTGCCTGTAGTATTAATAGGATCAGAACAACAGCAATTGTCTTCAGGTAGCTTTAGGTGCACACTGTGCAGAGGACACACTACACTAACTGCAAATACTGTAGCTGCCTGCCTGTGGTACTAATAGGATCAGAAGAACACCAGCAATTTTCTTCAGGTAGCTCTAAATACTGTAAAAACACCTGCCTGCCTGTCAGTAGGAAGAGAATAACAGGAACGTATCTCGCTAAACTGAATACAGTGTATATATATATATATATATATACACACACACACAACACCTAGGATGCATATATATACACAATACACTGTAAGTGCAACTAACTGACTCGCCTGCCTACTCTTACTTAAATCAAATTACATTGTCTCTCCATCTCTCCACTGCCGCAACACACTACACAAGGCCACCACGCAGGCGGCCTTATATAGTGTGGGGCATGTGCTAAACCCCCTGAGCCATAATTGGCCAAAGCCACCCTGGCTTTGGCCAATTACAGCTCTCTGTACAGACGGCGCTGTGATTGGCCAAGCATGCGGGTCATAGTGCATGCTTGGCCATTCATCAGCCAGCAATGCACTGCGATGCCGCAGTGAAGTATGGGCCATAACGCGCCACTCGAATTTGGCTCAAATGGCCCATAACGTTCGCAATTCGACGAACATGGGTTCGACTCGAATTCGAAGCTCATCCCTAATTATAACAATAACAATATTTTTTACTTTCTGCTATAAAACATATGCAATAAAAAGATGTAAAAATCAAATATCTTCATAAATTTAGGCCAATATGTATTCTGCTACATATTTTTGGTACAAAAAAATCCAAATAAGCGTATATTGATTAGTTTACATGAATGGTAAAACGTCTACAAACTATGGGATACAGTATATACTGGAATTTTTATTTATTTATTTTCAATACTAGTAACATCAGCGATCAGCAACTTATAGCAGGACTGCAATATTGCCGCGGACAATTGGACACTGACACTTCTGTGGGAACCAGTAACACTAATACAGTAATCAGTGCTAAAAATATGCACTGTCACTGTACTGTACTTGTTTACATAGGCAGAGCTCTGTTCTGAGTCTCTACCCGAAGATCGGCGGGTTCTAGTGGACATCCGTCTGGCACCTGTAGATCGGCTTTTGCTGTGAATAATCACAGCAGAAGCTGTCTGCCTGCGGTAAGCGTGCCCACTGCAGGGCGGATGTGCGGGATCACGTATATATTCGTGATCTGGCACACAGCCGCCGCCCTGTTGCAGTAAAACTGCTATAGAGCGGTCAGCAAATGATTAAAGTCATAAAGCAAAATGTTTGCTGTATGATGTATGGAAAAGAATGGTGGATGTTGTAAACTTGTGCCTGTTCAACTTATTTCATAGCAAATTGGGATTTTAGTTTGGGTAAGGGTGTAGGAGTACTACAAGTTTTGTTCACAATTGTACAATCACATTTACAAAATAGCAGAAAGCAAAGAAAACATTTCAAAGAGATTTACCTGCAGCTGTTGTTGAGCAAAAGATGAACCATCTTTCTTTAAATTTTCAATTATTTCTTCAACGTTGTTTGCTGTAAACAGACTACGTAAAATACATTTTATTAGAAAGTTATTTTACTAGGAGATATTTTCAGTAGAAGTAAGGGCATACACAGCCAAATGTTTTATTTCATTTTGGAAAAAGCAAGAGGATTGACCCTCCGTCAAATCTCTCCGAAGGGGACAAAAACATATTTGGTAAAGTAAGGATGGGTCAGAATATAGAACAATATTTTTATTGTAGTCCATGTCTTCCTGTCCTGTTGACAACCATACCACCACACATGGATAGGAAGTAAAGGAAAGCCTTCTGAAAGGGATTACAAACAGAAATAAAAGCTGACAGAAATTTTAACCCTTCCCCATATTACTCAATATTTAAAAATGTCTGGATGAAAAATTTAAGAAAGCAAAGGAACATTTTTAACATTTCATACAGTATTTCATACAGTATTGTAGTAGTGTTTTATTTACCTTGGAGAAATAACTGAAATTTATATAATTTTTAGACCAGACCATAACATAATGTTATGTTTTGTTATGTGAATAGTAACAACTATGATACAGACAATACTAAACATAAATGTGAAGTCTGGGAAAGTGCACAACAGAACATACTGATGCACAAGAATTGTTAAATCACGTTGTGTGATCATGTCCTGATGTACAGTATCTCACAAAAGTAAGTACACCCCTCACATTTTTGTAAATATTATATTATATCTTTTCATGTGCCAACACTGAAGAAATGACACTTTGCTACAATGTAGTGAGTGTACAGCTTGTATAACAGTGTAAATTTGCTGTCCCCTCAAAATAACTCAACACGGCCATTAATGTCTAAACCTCTGGCAACAAAAGTGAGTACACCCCTAAGTGAAAATGTCCAAATTGGACCCAAAGTGTCAATATTTTGTGTGGCTACCATTATTTTCCAGCACTGCCTTAACCCTCTTTGGCATAGAGTTCACCAGAGCTTCACAGGTTGCCACTGGAGTCCTCTTCCACTCCTCCATGACATCACAGAGCTGGTGGATGTTAGAGACCTTGCGCTCCTCCACCTTCCGTTTGAGGATGCCCCACAGATGCTCAATAGGGTTTAGGTATGGAGACATGCTTGGCCAGTCCATCACCTTTAACCTCAGCTTCTTTAGCAAGGCAGTGGTCATCTTGGAGGTGTGTTTGGGGTCATTATCATGTTGGAATACTGCCCTGCGGCGCAGTCTCTGAAGGGAGGGGATCATGCTCTGCTTAAGTATGTCACAGTACATGTTGGCATTCATGGTTTCCTCAATGAACTGTAGCTCCCCAGTGGCGGCAGCACTCCTGCAGCCCCAGACCATGACACTCCCACCACCATGCTTGACTTTAGGCAGGACACACTTGTCTTTGTACTCCTCACCTGGTTGCAGCCACACATGCTTGACACCATCTGAACCAAATAAGTTTGACTTGGTCTCATCAGACCACAGGACATGGTTCCAGTAATCCATGTCCTTAGTCTGCTTGTCTTCAGCAAACTGTTTGTGGGCTTTCTTGTGCATCATTTTTAGAAGAGGCTTCCTTCTGGGATGACAGCCATGCAGACCAATTTAATGCAGTATGCGGCGTATGGCCTGAGCACTGACAGGCTGACCCCCCCACCCCTTTAACCTCTGCAGCAATGCTGGCAGCACTCATATGTCTATTTCCCAAAGACAACCCCTGGATATGAGGCTGAGCATGTGCACTCAGCTTTTTTGGTCGACTATGGAAAGGCCTGTGCTGAGTGGAACCTGTCCTGTTAAACTGCTGTATGGTCTTGGCCACCGTGCTGCAGCTAAGTTTCAGGGTCTTGGCAATCTTCTTATAACCTAGGCCATCTTTATGTAGAGCAACAATTCTTTTTTTCAGATCCTCAGAGTTCTTTGCTATGAGGTACCATGTTGAACTTCCAGTGACCAGTATAAAAGAGTGAGAACGATAACACAAAATTTAACACACCTGCTCCCCTTTCACATCTGAGACCTTGTAACACTGAGTCACATGACACCGGGGAGGGAAAATGGCTAATTGGGCCCAATTTGAACATTTTCACTTAGGGGTGTACTCACTTTTGTTGCCAGTGGTTTAGACAATAATGGCTGTGTGTTGAGTTATTTTAAGGGGACAGCAAATTTACACTGTTATACAAGCTGTACACTCACTACTCTAACTTGTAACAAAGTGTAATTTCTTCAGTGTTGTCTCACATGAAAAGATATAATAAAATATTTACAAAAATGTCAGGGGTGTACTCACTTTTGTGAGATACTGTATTTCTAGGGTAGACTCAACATAGTTGAGTGCTGTTGATGGTACTCTTTTTCTCATTTTTACTAACAGCTGAATTTTTAGGATAAGCTATATTGGTGTATACCCCCTTCTTCGAAGATCCACGCAGTGCTGATACACAAGGTATTAGCAAAATGTTCAGATCAACAATCTTTAAAAAAAAAAAAGAAAACCCAGTAGGATATACAAGGAAGGCTGTCACTGAGAGGCAGTGATTAATGTGTAACAGCTTGCACCCTTTCTATGTAACTACGTCTATTTATATTATTTGTTCACAAAAAGAACGCACTGCAGTTTAAATACATATTGAACTTCTTCTCTGAATATATTGCCCCCTGTCTTATCCTCCACACTCCTCCCTCACACATATTCCCACTGTCATACACTCAGCACACCTGTCTTGTTCACACTGTCCACTGCTTTACCCACTGCACGCCTCCCCTTCACATACTGCCCCAGGCATACCTTCCGCACTCCTCCCCTTCACAGGCTTCCTGCTAAAACACTTTTTTTAGCATCACTTTTAATACAACCATCATTATCTGTTTGGAGCGGGTACACTTTTGCTAGTATTGATAAAGTAGCAACACAGCAAGGCATCATTATTCCGCAAACGGTGCCTGCTGCATACATCTGTGAGTTCTAGGGGAGCAACAACAACGTTTTGTGCTAAATTTATTGAGGGATATAAAATAATTGAACAATAGCATAAAAGTCTAAAGGATATCTTTATGGAGATCTATTCGAAATTAAAACCTGGCTGGTCTGCCCCAAAGGTTTAAAAAACACAGATAAAGCTGTGTTTTAAAAAGAATGATGCACGTGTATAATACAATTTGTTACAATGCCCAGTTTAGGTATTGTACTGTTGAAGTGAAGAAAGCCAAGAAAAGCTTAAAGACACATTATTTTATCTAGCCACGTTTTTTTAGAATAATACATTTATACTATTTTTTCTTCTTCACAGTGGTGGCACAGGAGTCATTTCCAAGCTGAAGATATTTATGCTTGAGCAGAGGGAAGATTTGAAAGGGTTTTAGGAGCTGCTGATTAACTGTAAGGCTTAGAGTGCTGATGGATATTGCCTTTATACATTTTAATTGCATCTAGCGGAAGTCTTAACAGCAATTGTCTGCTACCACCCAAACAACTGGGTTTGGTTTTTAACATCATGAATAGTCCACAAGTTATAGGGTCAGTACATCTAAAACTGATATTTAAGTTTTTGCTTGATGCTGCAGAGTTAAAATCGCATAACATACAACTTTTGGGGCTATGGTAAAGTTTCAGTGCTTGAGATCCCAGATTTGCATAGCTACCATGGTTTAAACATGGAAAAAAGGAGGAATGGGAACACTAAATGTTAGATGAGAACACCCAGACATTCATACTGTCTGTAAACATAGCTGGGAATTATGGCAGGAAGAGTTCATCACTTAGGGACATTGAGAGGTCTATGTGGGTGTCTAAGAAAGTCCACCTATAACAGACAATTTAATTTGGGTGGACTTGCTCTTTAACTTCAATTATTGTGCTTAAATAATCACAACGGTGCTCTGAAATGAATGTGGAATGGGTATATTAGATCTCTATTTACCTAAAAGGAAACAAATCAAGGGCTGGTCTACATGCGCATTCGTGTTTTGCTTCTGAAACAAACTTGTTAAGTTGTTTTGAGGGATATGGAATCCAATGTTTGAGGTCTGAACTAGACCTAATGGCAATTTATTCTTGTTTTTACTGTGCCTGTGCCTTTCCTCCTATGCCTCCATATAAAAGATTGTGAATGCATTTCAAATGCATCTCAGAATATTTTTAGATATATGTGGTTTGCCTGAAAGGACATGTACTGTATGCTGTATTTGACTTGTTTTTAACCTGAAGTAGTCTTTTTTTTTTTTTTTTTTTTAGGGAGATGTAGAATAATTATATTAATTTGGCTTTATAATCAAGATCTGTAAGTATGCAGTCTGGGTTCCCTTTTATGCTTTGACTTTGAAAAAGCTCACTCAGCTCAGCATAAGACATATCTT
Source organism: Aquarana catesbeiana (assembly GCF_042186555.1). NCBI lineage: Eukaryota > Metazoa > Chordata > Amphibia > Anura > Ranidae > Aquarana > Aquarana catesbeiana. The sequence goes on from NC_133329.1 coordinate 251,918,988, forward strand.
GAAATAGCTAGGTTGTGTGCATGTCATTTTTGTAACAGTTGTTCTACATGTGCTGAGTTAATGACTAAGGTCAGTAGGTCAGTGATTTCACAGATAAGAATATACTCAGTATAACTGTCATAAACTTTATTGTAAAGATCTTTTTAAAGGTAAAAACATATATTATCCATAATATAGTTAGTTATTTGATATAGTTATTTAATTAATTAGTTAGATTGAGTTTGTGTGAAGTAATATATGTTTATATGTATCCAATTATAGTTTAATATGCATTTGTAAGGTTTGGTACAGAATTGCATTTCTGTAGTTTAAAAGATATCCATTACAAGAATTTGGCCATTTGGAAAGGTCATTCACCTTGAGTTTTTTATAAGAAACTGTTGTGTGTTACTGACAATCAAAGAGGTTTAAGAGACGTGTCAGCTGTTGGCAAAGAGAATATTTAGAATAATCACGAATATGATCATTTCATTTTTAGTTCTAGCCGTATATGGCTATGACTTTAGTCTGCTGACTAGTTGATTTGAAATAGTATAAAAACAGAGTGACACTTCACTTCAGGACGCACCACACACTTCACTACACTTCACTACACGACACAACACAACACATGTCCTATACTCACACACAGAAGGACTTCGCTACTTTTTCACACACATAAAGAAGAAGGACACACGCATCCTTACATTGAAGATGACATATTGTTTACATTAGGCCTAAATACAGCCTACCTCACAAACAGCTGCTAGAGTGGACATCTCTCTGACATAGAAAAGCACAAACGGAGCTGAGACATCTCTTGAACATTCTTGATACAAGTTTTTGTTCTTATTATTTTTGTTTTACTACATCAAGCTGTAAGAAGAATTTAACTTTGTATATTTTCAAGTTGTTGCCAAGTGTGACCAAATAAACTCACACTTTGTTTTAAGACAGCCTGGCTACTGAACTTTTGAACAAAACGCCTAAGACACTGTTGACATAACACGTGTCTGAGAGGAGAAGGTTTTTACACCCTCTCCACATTTTTACATTGGCGATTGCCAGCCAGTCCAGTTTTTTTTCCCTGCTCCTTGACAAAGGGGGGAGACTCACACATTTTCATGATTGATCAAGTCTCGGGAAAAAAACGATCAAAGAACCTAGAAAGCGGCGTTTGTGTTCCATCAGACAAGGATGAAAGGTTCAAGGAACTGAGCCAGCTAAAGACGAGAAATTCTTCTAAATAAGATATGGCATCTGATAATCAAATATGGAGGAACAAGCAGCTCCAAGAAGAAACTAAGTAAAGAACCTAGACGGAGGCGTTTGCGTCAGATGTGGACAACAGTTCAATAAAAGTCGCGGGTGAGTTTTTCTATGTCTGTTTTCTCACCTCTAGGCAAAGTTTGTAACTTTGAAGAAAAAAAAAAAGGAAGACCCAGCCTATGAAGTTGATTGACAAGGCCATTTGGACGGTATGCTTCAAGCTATGGTTGGAAATCCAAGACTTTGTTTGTGAAAACGTAACGTTACGTACGTGAAGATTTCTGCCAAGGTTAGTTCCTAAGAAGGTGAGAAAGTCTCACATAAGAAAATATTGGGTAGTTGCCCAATAAGAAAAAATGTTGAATCAGGAACTGAAACTTCACGTTATTTGAAAAAGCTACCATTGAGGTACAACAGGCAGATGTATGTACTATTTGGTAAGCTAAGATGAAAGTTGGATTTTGATGTTTGAAGATGGAAAGTCCAAGAAGCAGGCAAAGAAAAATCAACAGGCAAGAACACTAAAGCACACTAAAGCACACTACAGCACACAATACAAGGAACAAGGCAAAAAGCTACAAGAAAATGATTCTTCCAAGAAAAAGCAACAAAGGAAAGAAGAAGCAACGAAAGAAAGAAAACGCAACAAAAGAAAGAAAAAGCAACAAACGAAAGAAAAGGCAACGAACAACAAATTTAAAGGACATTATTCATCTCTTGTTTTTTTTAAGTGCGCACAGGACTATCATACTAACAAGGGGTGAGTGTGTTTGTTTATATAAAATGGTAACATGGGATGGTTAACATCTCAAGGTTCAGAAGTATTTTCCTGTACCATCGGGAAATTGATACATTCCATATATATGGAATACAGGAATACATGCAGTAGTAAGGTAATTAATTAATGCCAGAGTGTAAAGAAGTTATTAAATAAGGAAACTAAGTTTAATGCTGCATGTAAATGTTTATGAATATTTAGGCCCTGAACAACAGAAAATGTGCGTTATTACACGTGGTCATTTTAAAACACATATATAGGGGGCAGAAAAAAGTTTTCAGAGAAAAAAGTATTGATTAAGATTGTGGAAAGAACTGTATGAAATTGAGATTATGGAAATAACATGGTGTTTAGTGTTTTAAAAAAATCCTACAGATTTGGTTGTAGGAAATAATAAGTTAAGGATTGAACAATTTTTACAAAAATTCCAAACTTAGATTTGGTTATTAAATGAAAAGTAGTAGATTGTTCTAATTTACTTAAGACTACCCAGAGAAAATATAAAAATATGAAAGTTTTGTTCAATCTAAAAAAATTGTAAAAATAGCAATTGTTAATAGTCTTTGTAAATTAGTATTTCTGGTAAAAGTAAGGACTTTGATTGAGGGAGGAGTTTTCTCGGGGATATGGCCAATCACAGTTTTTTGGGCAGGACCCAATCTGTGAGTTTCACGAGATTTTCCTCTAAACAATTTTTTTGTCATTACTATAATCAGGAAAGTCATATAACGTAGTGTACATGATTTTTGGCAGATGTACAAACAAAATATGTTTAAAAAAGTGGTAAAAAGGTTAAACATTTTAAAAACGAAAAACTAGATTGTTACCGAATTGTACAGTGTATTGTATACAAAGCATGATAGCTAAACTGATTGTAACAGATCATTCTCTGAAGAGTTTGTGACATGCGAGGAGTGTATTGCCAACAGAGAAATGCAGATCAGGTTACACAGACTAGTCATCATGCCATGACAGTTTTCACTTCTGTGGATCAAAGTCTTCCAAATAACTGGAAGAGGGTTCATGGATGAGGAAAAAATTTGTATTTAAAAGGTATTATTACTTACTAAAGTAATTGTTTTTAAAAATAAGATTTTTTGAAGCCTTAATAACTTTTCTAAGAGTTCATTGAGATTTTTGCAGACAAAGAATTTGTCTGAGTGAATTTTAATGAATTATATAGGCTTACTGTAGGGCAAATATTTTTAATTACAAGAGAGAACTAATATACAATAATTTGAAGATCTAAAGAAAGCCCTTATTAATTTAGTATTTTTGATTAATATAGAGATCTCTCTCAGCCATTTTACATTTAAGTGTATGTGGATGATGAGACAATTTCATTGGTATTTATAAAAAAAATGTGTTAGGAGAGCATTGTCCAATGCTACAGATCAGAGACATTGTGGGTTTTGCACCATTTGTTTTGAAAACATCTTATGTTACGCTAAGGGTGTTATTACAAGCAAAACAGGAGGTGTCAACACACAGCTTTGTCTAGTGGCAAATGGATGTTAAAAAGATCAGTTGTAGTGGTATTTAAAAATACATGGGGATTAAATAGATGCAGTGTGAGGGATAGAACCACAGTTGTATAAATGAAGGAAAAAGTCACTTTGTCAACTTTTAGTGAACATTTATTGGGAAAGAATTTCTTGTGCTTCTATAGATGGATCCAAATATTGGCACAATGGAATGACAATATTAAACTTTCTGTAAGTGTCTGCATTGAAAGCTGATCTTAAGACTGCCATGTGTTTGTTTAGCAGTCAGAGTGACAGAGCATGTGTGGTTCATTCAATCATACTGTATGAGAGGGATGGTTGGTTCTGAAAAGAAATTTCAACATGATCAAATTTCTTTCAGAAATAGAATATTTGGGAAAGCCCAACCTAAATTGTCAGTGTAAAGGAAACAATACAATAATCTGGTAAGATTATTCTTTTACACAATTTAATATTAGTCACAGGATAAAGAGGGGGACTGACATTTTGTCTTAGAATCAGTACAGACTGATGAAGATAATATGTATGGTAAAAAATAATTGATTTCAACAATAATGAATAGAGTTATTTTTAAATGAAAATATTTCTTTTTGCATATCCAGGTACCTGACTGACTGACTGACTGATTGATTTTTTGTTTAAGCTAATGAAAGAAATTCTGAACTACTCATTTTAGAACACTTTGTCATCAAACTTCTGAATAGTGTTTTATCTGTTTATAGAACAATCCAAAAGGAAAGAGTAACCTGATACTACAAAGTATTGAGGGATTTGGCTAATCCATATAGATTGATTATATTAGTTTTTTTCCACCTGCTAAAGGAGGATATTAGGATGTTGTTTTTTTTAGTTAATGTTTCTTTTTGATAAATTAATTGAGCTAATTCTAGAAAAAATAATATTTTTAACAAAAGTTAAGCTGTTGTGAACTTTTGTCATATTCCATTGGGGTTGGATTTCAAACCATGGAATCAGATAATGATTTAAAATTTTGCAGGACATGTATGCAATTTTAGGTATTTAGTAAAGATTTTGTTTCTTATCATCTTAAGTACTCAGGTATTGTAGTACGTATGATTAGTATTATAAAGTCTAAATAGGGTAAGATGATTCAAAAATAAGGTAAAGATTGGGTGACTTATTTACCTGTTATAGTCTTAGTTTAAAAACTTTATTATTTTTTAAACATAAGGTTTGTTAACTTTTGAGTTAATGACAGGATGTCTTTTGAGATTAGCATACTCCGTTATTTTTATATAATCTGTTATATAGAAAGAAGTGTGGTTGCAAACAGGTACAGGTATTTCAGAAGTTTGTTCACAAAACATGGCTAGGCCTTTGCTAAATTTAAATAGAAATGATGTCTTGAATGAGATTTCTACTTCTAATGAGTATGTTTAGTAATTTATTCCAGTAGCTAAAGTTATGGTTAAGAATTATAGATCTGAAGGTACCAGGGATGCAAACAGATGTCAACTGGGATATCAATTGGAAAGATTATTTTGTTATTTTTAAGGTACATTGGAATTATACTTTTTGTTTTTAAAGAATTGGTAATAAATAATAAAAATAATTGGTAAAAATAAGAACTAAATGGGTAGGATGTAATCAGCAGGAATGTTTTAGTTTGAGGAAATACCTCAGTGACAACTGCTGCCGGAAATATATTATTGCATCCTATAGTTATTATATTTATTATCATGATGTTATGTATTTTATTTCAAATCTGTATTATGGTTAGAATGAAACGATTTTATAAATTGATTAAGGAAGAAATGAAAAAAGGTGAAAAAAAATTATGACAGGTATTTTTTAGTCGGAAAATTACTTCTGGCTTATCTGATCCTGTGATTGGCTGTGGTACATCTGGAGCAACTGATTCAAAATGTGTATGAAAGGGCCACAAATGGAGTGTGCGTGATTTAGTTAATATAATAAATTATATTCAGGGGGGATTGTAGAATAATTATATTAATTTGGCTTTATAATCAAGATCTGTAAGTATGCAGTCTGGGTTCCCTTTTATGCTTTGACTTTGAAAAAGCTCACTCAGCTCAGCATAAGACATATCTTGAAATAGCTAGGTTGTGTGCATGTCATTTTTGTAACAGTTGTTCTACATGTGCTGAGTTAATGACTAAGGTCAGTAGGTCAGTGATTTCACAGATAAGAATATACTCAGTATAACTGTCATAAACTTTATTGTAAAGATCTTTTTAAAGGTAAAAACATATATTATCCATAATATAGTTAGTTATTTGATATAGTTATTTAATTAATTAGTTAGATTGAGTTTGTGTGAAGTAATATATGTTTATATGTATCCAATTATAGTTTAATATGCATTTGTAAGGTTTGGTACAGAATTGCATTTCTGTAGTTTAAAAGATATCCATTACAAGAATTTGGCCATTTGGAAAGGTCATTCACCTTGAGTTTTTTATAAGAAACTGTTGTGTGTTACTGACAATCAAAGAGGTTTAAGAGACGTGTCAGCTGTTGGCAAAGAGAATATTTAGAATAATCACGAATATGATCATTTCATTTTTAGTTCTAGCCGTATATGGCTATGACTTTAGTCTGCTGACTAGTTGATTTGAAATAGTATAAAAACAGAGTGACACTTCACTTCAGGACGCACCACACACTTCACTACACTTCACTACACGACACAACACAACACATGTCCTATACTCACACACAGAAGGACTTCGCTACTTTTTCACACACATAAAGAAGAAGGACACACGCATCCTTACATTGAAGATGACATATTGTTTACATTAGGCCTAAATACAGCCTACCTCACAAACAGCTGCTAGAGTGGACATCTCTCTGACATAGAAAAGCACAAACGGAGCTGAGACATCTCTTGAACATTCTTGATATAAGTTTTTGTTCTTATTATTTTTGTTTTACTACATCAAGCTGTAAGAAGAATTTAACTTTGTATATTTTCAAGTTGTTGCCAAGTGTGACCAAATAAACTCACACTTTGTTTTAAGACAGCCTGGCTACTGAACTTTTGAACAAAACGCCTAAGACACTGTTGACATAACACGTGTCTGAGAGGAGAAGGTTTTTACACCCTCTCCACATTTTTACAGGAGAGGAGTCTCTTTTCTGACAGATTTTGACATAAATTCAAAAGCTTTTATGTGTCTCTAAGCTGAGGATTGCTTCATTCAGCCACCCTCCCTATGTGCCACGCAATTTTAATATAAATGGTACTGACTTGCTCCATCTGTATTTCAACAGTTTAGTACCTACTTCTGGTAATGAAGATTATACATTACAATTTCATCAGTGATCGACTTAAACAATCAATAGATTTGGCAAATGTATCAGCATTCAATTCAATGGCTGGCTTAAGGGAGCCTTGACGGAAATAATATTTTGTTATGGCCTCCACATTTAAGCACACATATAATCATCCCTAAACCATTGTATACGATATAAAAATACTTACTAAAGAAGGCATTTACAAACTAAGTTCCATCAAATACCCTGCCATCCTATCAAAATGTGTGAGACCAAAATTTAGAAATTTATATTCAAGCATTTATAACTAAAATTCTTGCTACTGTATTGATACTGTATTTTAAATTAAAATGCAAGGACAGTTAACCAGCACCAGCTACTGTAATTATGGATTAGTTGTCTATGAACTTATAGATAGGAAAGAGGACAAAGCCATTTCTTTGTTGTGTTACAGTATTTATGCTTGCAGGAAAGAAAAAAGGAAAGACAATAAAGTGAATTTGACAGCTCATTCATTCTCTCCAGCAGAAAAAGTCAGGTTTCTGCCTAGATGCTTAATAACGCTGAACAATCATTAAGTAACCCTACTTTTCTGGGTGCAGGATATCCTATCAGTAAGTAATCTGCCAACTGTGCTCACAAAATATATTAAGACATATTAGGACAATGTTATGATAAGTTATATTAGAAAGGGTATGTTATCACAGCTAGAACCCAATGGGGTAAACAGGAATTTTACTATACTGTTTATGTATGATTCATTTGATCAATGGTAGGACTATTGTCCATTATTTTGATTGAGATTTGTATGTAAATGTTTTACTGCTATACCTGATTGTTATATACCAGAACCAGCTGCCTTTAATATTTCTGTTATTTGTTTGATAATTTCAATAAAAATTATTTAATGATAAAAAAAGGAAGGGTATGTTACTCAATGTCTATGCTCAGCTGGAGCTCTGTTCCAGAAAATCCAAAGTGCTCTGCACATTTAACCCTTTTGCTGCCAGGCCCTGTGCTCCATTTTGTACACTCAGGTGGCAAGACCATTTTTGCAATTTTTCCTTTATTTTTTATTTTTCACTTATAGCTCTCAGAATTTGTGAAATACACCCCCCCCCCCCCAAACCATATATTTTCTGAAAGCACATGATAAGTAGAATAAAAAGAAGGTCCTACTGATTTTTTTAGACCCCGCGGTATTTGCGCAAATGTTTATCAAACCAATATATTTGCAAAAAATACACTAAAACCATTAGCAGATAAAAACTGCAAATTTTACAAAACTCCTACTAAATATAAAATCCTAACCTGTATTGAGTAAATAGATAACAAATATTTGTAACATTTAAATTGCGCCTTTTTGCAAAATGGTGAAAATTGAACAGACGTAAAAATGTAAATATCCAAATTTCTCTAAGAATCTGAAGGTTTTAATTTTTTCCTTACACCTTTCAGAATTTGTAAAAGACCCCCAAAACCATATATTTCTGAAAGCATATGACCTCTAAAATAAAAAGAAGGTGCTACTGATTTTTTTAGACCCTGCGGTATTTGCGCAAATGTTTATCGAACCAATATAATGGCAAAAAATACACTAAAACCATTATTAGCAGATAAAAAAACACAGCTAATTTGACAAAATTCCTGCTAAATCCCTACTAAATATAAAAGCTTAACCTGTATGGAGTTAATAAATAACTAAAAAGTTTTAATTTTTACATTGCACCCTTTTGCAAAATGGCGATGATCGAACGTATGCAAAAATGTAAATATCCAAATTTCTCTAAAAATCTGAAGGTTTAAATTTTTTCCTTACAGCTTTCAGAATTTGTAAAATACCCTCAAAACCACATATTTTCTGAAAGCATATGACCTCTAGAATAAAAAGAAGGTGCTACTGATTTTTTAGACCCTGCGGTATTTTCGCAAATGTTTATCGAACCAATATATTGGCAAAAAATACACTAAAACCATTACTAGCTATTTGTAAATTTTTGGAGGTTGACGTTCTGACGTCATCGCGCTTCTCAGTGGACGGGTGTTCACTTGCTGGCTGGCTGTTTTGATATGACTGTTTTTATCTTCCCAATTGAAAGTGCAATTCTTTTTTCATATTAAATCCTTTATGGTACAATACACACTGTGGAGTCTCTTTTTCTATTTTCTGGGCAATATCTCAATTGATTTGTAAATTTTTAATTGCGCCTTTTTGCAAAATGGTGAAAATCTGGAGGTTTTCATTTTTCACTTACAGCTTTCAGAATTTGAAAAGACCCCTCAAACTAGACATTTTCTAAAAGCACATGACCAGTAGAATAAAAAAAAGTGCTACTGATTTTTCCCCACAATAATTGTGCAAATGTTCATCATATCGATATTTTCACTAAAAATACACTTAAATCATTAATATTACACACAAACACAACGTAACTTACAAAATTCCTGCTAAATTAGTACTAAAACCTCGTTCACATGTGGTATACTAAAGTGTATGCTCATGGGGGGCCATGTTTACCCGCACAGGGATGCACAGGTGTTCTGTGCATCCCTGTATAGGCAGTCCCATTTATGTCAATTGGGATGCAACAGCTGCACAGGCATAGCTGCTGTTCCCAATCTGACATCCGTGTGGGTACATGACCCCGAACGCAGACAGTGTGAGCTCAGGGACATGCATGCGGACCTACATGGATGTAAAATTGGAAGCAATGGCTCTGTTCGTGCAGGTGCTACATCCCAAACGACATCAATGGGACTGTCTGCACATAGATGCATGGAACACCCGTGCATCCCTGTAAAGGTACGCTGTGCATGCGCTGTGTGAACAAGGCCTTAGGCCCCTTTCACTCAAGGACACCGAACGGGTCTGCCTGTCCATTTTTCAGGTGGGCCAATCAGACCACCCATTGTTCTCTATGGAGAGACTGATGTAAATGGACATGTGTCCGTTTACACCCACCTGCATCTGATCCAGTCCACTAAAAACAGACGGATCGGGATTCCATTGCCCATCCATCTAGAAGATCGGATCAGATGGCATCCGATGGAAATGGACAGTCAGTCCGTTTCCATCCAACCGTCCCATAGCGAGCTGTGTCCGTGTCTGCTTTGCATCAGCGGAGTGGAGACAGACCTGTCATCCGCCTGCTCAGCGGGGATCATCAGACAGGTTCCCCGCTGAGCGGGCAGATCTGCTTTTTCAGAGTCCGCTCAATGTGAAAGGGGTCTTACCAGGAGCGGCCGGTCCATTAGCGGCACCGCTCCCCTGCAGGGAGCCAGACTCATACGTTTGTATGAGGTTTTTTTTTTTTTTCAAGCCACATGATTAGAGCCGGAGGCTCGAATTGGCTTGAAAAAGGTTGGGCTTGGGCGCCTAGCATTGCGCTGCGAACCCACCCACTTGTGAGTTGTGACAATGGCGAATTAACATTCGCTATCATCTTCCGGCTTCTCCTGGCCAATCAGGATGGATCGGGTTGGCCGGTAGGAGAAGCTGAGGTATCCGTGGAGGGGTGAGTGCAGGCGGACCTGGGGGGCCTTACTATGTTTGTGGGGGTTTTTTAATTTTGCTTTTTACAACTTTTTTTTTACAGTCATTACATTTTCACATTTTTTTTTGGGGGGGGGAGATATCAGAGGTCTAAACAGACCCCCATATCTCTTTTTTTGAGACAGAGAAAGGGACTGAAGACAGTCCCTTTTCTCTGCAGCACTTTACTTGAATGAATGAGAATCTGTATAGAGATTCCATTCATTCAGAAAATGACAGTCTGATACATTCTACCACTCGCGGTTACAATATATCAGCTGTCAGTGGGCACATAGTAGCGATCAGTAGTGATCGCTGCATGTGCCCTCTTTTCTACAGGGGGGAGCTTAGTAAACACATGTTTACTAAAGCCCTCCAAGCCCCAACTTCACCTCCACAGGCACCGCTTCCCCCGCCGTGCTCTCCAGCCTGACAGAACGCGGAGATCTGCGCAGCTAGAAGCTGCAGGCGGAGGGAGGGGAAGGAGAGATGCTGCTCGGAGCAGCCATGGACTGGGGGTGCGGGGGCAGTTGGGGGGTGATCTGACTGGTGGGGGGACAAATCTGGACACCCCCCCCAAGCCTCATCCAGCACCTGAAGCCAGCAGGAGTGGAAGAGAAGAGATGTCGGCTGATGGTGGCTGCGGGGGAGCGGGTTTGCAGGGGAGGGGGGGCGGATCGGGTGGAGGGGGGTAGTAAATGCTGGTGGTGAAGGGCATAGGAGAGGAGAGTGGGGGGGGCAGTTTTAGATGGAAGGGTGCGGCAGGGGTGGAGAGGCAGGGGATCGGGAGGCAGCAGCGTGGGTGGGGGCGGTCACATTAGGGGTTAATAATTCTGATCAGCGGGTTTTAATCTGCTAAACAGAATTATAGATTTGTTCAGCAGAGTCTGCTGAACAATTCTGATATAAGCTTATTATCAATGAAGTGACCATTAGCTTATAGGAGAGGGAGAAATGAGGTCTGTATACCATACTGACCTGGCCACCTGCAGGCACTTCTGTACGTCCGTACGGCGTATGGACCTGCCAATGAAAGGGTTAAGGAACGCTTTGTGCTTCTAGGAGCTTGCTAAAACCAAAGATACTTGGATCCTAAAAGGAATTGTTGGTTAGATATTCTCCAATGCCCAGATGGCTTGTCATGTAGTAACACCATACAATAAGCAAACAGAAATTTATTTCTGAAAGGGATTAGTAGCTCTTTTATATAAAGGTAACTTGTTTACTGTTAAGAGCTTTCCATAACATACAATACAAAAATAGGATTTTTTCTACAGCTTACCTGTAAAATCCTTTTCTTGGAGTACATCACAGGACACAGAACCGGTTATTATATTAATAACTACTTGGGTTACTATAGGTGAATGGACACTGGTAGATCAATCAAACAGTCCTCCCCTATATAACTCCTCCTACACAGGAAGCAGAACAGTTTTGTAGCAAGCAATACATTCCCAAAAGAGGGGAGGGACCTCTGTGTCCTGTGATGTACTCCAAGAAAAGTATTTTACAGGTAAGCTGTAGAAAAAATCTTTTCTTTATCGTACATCACAGGACTCAGAGCCGGTTATTATATTAATAACCACTTGGGACATCCCAAAGCAATATCCTTGAGGGGAGGGAGACACCATCATAGAAACTGCCTCCAGAGAAGGACCTACTCTGCTATCTGTAATATGCTGAGGCCAAAGGCAGTATCTTTTACATTGACAACCACCTGGTAAAAATCCAGTAGATGTATAAACCAAAGACCCAATTGTGGTCTTGCACACCTGGGCCACTGACACCCGATAACGTATGGCCCAAGATACTCCCCCAAACCTGGTAGAGAATCTCTCCCCAACCTCTCAACCGTTTAGTCACAACTGACGTCAGTTGTACGCACCCGTGATGACGTCAGTTGTGACGAAACGGTCGTAGGGTTCGCTGCGTATACACGCACGGCGCATGCACATTTTTGTTTTTTTATACTAGCAGAGCATTTTATCTGTATCCTTGCAAAGAACGTTTTATTGTATTGGGACTTTTGTTTGAATAAACCATCAAAGGAATCTCTGTACTACTGGGTTTTTTTCTTCCTTCCCTTTCTTGGATAATACATTGAATGCTGTGGAAGTGGATGCTCATTGGCGTGCAGCTCCTGTCCCTTCGGCTGTCCATCGGTGCACAGCACCTGTCTCCTGTGAGTGCGCCATGGAAGTTATTCCTTATTGATGCCAGCTGGTCATCTGTGAGAGAAGTGAGTCCTTAACAGTGTCCCTACTGTTTCTACTAAGCCTGACTTGACACCCCTGAGAAGGGCGACCGCAGGCTTTCTGGTAAGCCTCCATTATTTGTTGAAAGGTGACGGGCAGCACAAGTGGTGGAGAACACAGATCCAGGGTCTAGTATCGGAATTCTTTCGTTGGGACATCTTCACTTATGAACTTTTCTGTTGCCACATTTTGTGTTTCATTATGCACGTATTTTCTTCAACACATTAATTGGACTATAGACCATTTTTTTCACTGGATGTTTCTTATTTTTGATCATGATTAATTTTTATATGCTTTATATTAGTGTAAACCTACACATTATATTCACTTGGTAATTATTGGTCTATTATCCGGCGCTGCACTTTTATTTATACATTTATCTCTCTGTGCCCTATATTGGGGTTATAGTGCCTAGCAGCAGGATATCCTTCATGGTTTATTTTAGTAATTCACGTTTTTTATTTATCACGCACCTAGCACAATTCTTTCTTCATAATCATTGAACTGGCAGATCCACTGCTAAATATTCAACCTGGATGCCTCCTGCCCTTCCTGGGCCTTCTGGCAGCACAAACCAGGATTCCTGACCTGTGCCGACAACTCAAGTAGATCCTAAGTGCCTGAACAACCTCTAGAGTATGTAGCGATCTTTCTCCTGCCGACTGTGCATTAGCAGAGAAATAAAAGGCAAGACACTGTTCTGATTCAAGTGAAAACTAGAAATCACTGTAGGCAATAAAAGTGGATGGGGACGCAACATCACCTTATGATGCGAGACCTAGAACGGCTCCTTGCATGAAAGAGCCACCAACTCTGACACTCCACTCAGTGAAGTGATAGCAACCAAAGAAGCCACCTTCCGAGATAAAAGGACCAACAGAATCCCCCAATTGGTTCCAAAACTGGCCTCTGCAAGGACAATCGAGATCAAATTCAATATATCGGGGTGGGGTGAGCGCGAGAATACATCCCTTCTATGGAGGCACCATCCCGTAAATATATGCAGATGTGTTCCTAAAAAGGTATATAGAACTGAATGGGACTTTAATTGTGCCTTTAAGAAGTATAAATAGATGAAAAACAATTAATGAGAAAATACATTATTTTATTTTATTCAGTATAAAAACAGTTAATAATACATTACAGTTAACATATTTGAAATGGATTCAGGGTGTGCAAATCCCCAATTGAGGCCGCTTCGTCAGGGCCTTTGAGAATGGCACAATGTGATCACATGTAGATTCTACAAATATAACATCAATTAATATTAGATTAATTATAGATTTATAAAGTTACATCAGTGAGGGCTAGAATAGAAAATATATATAGCCATTGATGCATACATTTATTACAAAGGTATGTGTTTAATGAAAAAATGTTAACAATTTTTACTAAACAGAGCTAGATGTTTTATAAAGTATTCAACAGACAAATATAGCTGCATTATCAGTCCACTAGAGGCGTGTATGGCGATGCTAGTCAACGTGTGAGGTTAAGCAGTGATCAACTCTATGCTGATAAATGTTTAAACAGGTAATGCTGTGGTTTATATAAGAAGGAAACTTGAATATATATGTAAAAATATGAATCATATTATTCTATCAAAGAGTTTTTTCCCCCACTCACCCGGGAACTATAATTGGAGGGTACCGGCTCGGTGGGACAATATGAGGCCTTTGTGCTCATGGGAATACTCCAACCCCAACCTTCCTCAACCGAGAGGAAAAAGGGCAGGCCCTATATATGCAGATGAAAGAGCATGGTAAACTAAATGGCTGAAAGATGATAATAGTAATAATAGACACCTCCAAAGACAAATGGAGGTGTCAACCACAACTGAGGACAGCAGAACAGAGTAGATGTGAATATGTGGGGAGCAAGAACGGTGGGGTGGAGGGGGGGAAAGAAGAAAGAGAGGGAAGAGGAGGGGAGAGGGAAAGAGGAAGCAGAGAGGGAAGGGGGGAGAGAGAGAAGAGGGAGAAGGACATGGAAAAGGGGGGGGGGGGGAGAAGGACGTGGAAAAGGGGGGGAGGAGGAGTGGGGGAGGGAGGGGAAGGGGAAAGGGGAGAGGGGAGGGAGGGAAAAAGGGGAGGAGGGGAAGGAGGGAGAGAGGGGAGAAGGAAGGGTAAAAAGGGGGGGGAGGGGGGAAAAAGGGAAGGGAAAGAAGGGGGTGGGGGGAAGGGAAAGGAGGGAGAGAAGGACAGAAGGAAGGGTAAAGAAAAGGGGGGGGGGAAGGGGAGAAGGGAAAGGAGGGGGGGAAAGGAAAGGTAAAAAAAAGGGGGGGGGGGGAGAGGGAGGGGAGAGAGGAGGAAAAAGAGGGTGAGGGGGAGGGAGAACTGAGGAGGAAGAGAAAAGAGGGGAGGAAAGAGAGAAAGAAATAGAAAAAGGTGATGTAGATCAACAAACTGAACATTCATGGCACTTGCTTACCAAGTAGTTGTGTAGAGATATACACTAAATTTAAATGAAAAATAAGTGTAATCCTGAAAAACAAAGATTTTTGTTGCTTGGATGGTTGCTTTCCCTTTAAGGAGAAGGGGGAGTGTATCACTGTGTCTTGAGAGGACGATCAGAGAAGAGGCATCCCAGAGTGGGAAGAAATTGACTGATTTCACAGATTTCTGGGGATTAAATTTAAACAAGCAACCATGAGTTCATAGACAAAGGCTCCCTGAGCATATAAAAAGAAGAACTGTTACGAAGCAATGCCCAGAGTGAAGGAGAGGAGAGATTTACATACCTTAAATCATGCAAACGCCATGTCTCCTCAGCGTTCCGCATACAAACAAGCAGGTGAGCCGCTGAAGAGACACTGAAACAAAGTGTCTTATTATAGAGAGACACAGCTGCTCTAATTGTCCCGGGAGGGGTGGATCAGTGGGAGGAGATTCCTGGGGTTGTTCGAGTCATCCGGATAGCACGGAGCTGGAGTAGGCTCTGGGGATCCGGAGGGACGGGGACAAGCCCATCTCAGCACTGATGCCGTGGGGTTCGCATACCAAGCAATGCATGCAGGAAACACCCCGGTCCGTGTCCTCTCCTATTCCCTCTAGGATGTAAAAAAGGGGAGGGATACGGGTCCTTCTCTAACACTGATTGAGATGAATCGGTCAAAGGAAGAAAAGATCCCGCAATGTAGGGAGGAGGCGGGACTTGGACGGCATAGCATTAAGTCAGGACTGACTTGGAAGAGCCCGGGCTGGCAACGCTGCTCTTCTCATAAAAAAGGGGGGACAAGCCACATAACCGCCTACCCTATGGCGGCAAGTGGTAGGTGTCCGCAGGTGGGGACATTTTTATGGGAGCGCCTCTGGGGGACATGGTGAAACACCATGTCCTCAGGCAGTGAAGAGACACGAGCGAGGCCAGAAGGCCCCCCGTGCTGGGAGTCGCTCTGTATTGTTGTTTTAATATGCGGTTATATTGTGGACGTGTGCGGTGGCAGTGATCTACCTATACAGTATATTATACTATACATCCTCCTCAGAGAGGTGTCAACAATGTTTATGATTATTATCCAATTGTTCTGTTCTTTAATCACATGGATTTTTAATTTTTGTGCGTTTTGATGTTTCCCCATATCTCACCCGCGATCACCTGTTTTGGAGCGACTTCCAGCATGGGGTCCCTTTTGGCCTCGCTCGTGTCTCTTCACTGTCCGAGGACATGGTGTTTCACCATGTCCCCCAGAGGCGCTCCCTGCCCAGTCCTTGCCCTATACCACAGCTTGGTTACATCGTGAGTACCCAGAAACTGACACATTGTCCTTTCTGGTTGTATTTATTTCTATTTTTTGATGGTTTCATACCTTGCAATTTCAGAAATCCTGTAGCATCCGCCCCTGAAGAAGTGTATTCACAGAAACGCGTCGGACACCATGGATGTAGCCACTGGGCTTTTAATAGGATCTTACCCTGATTAACTTCTTGATGCATCTTATATATTATATTTTTTATACTCACCTTCTACATTTTGTGTTTTGTGCTTCCCAGTATATATGTATATTTTGCACATTATATTTGCAACAGCTATTTATTGTTAGACTTTATGATGACTGTCTTTATACACATGTATTTATGTAGGCTATGTCCTGCGCGCATGCACAGTAATGCCCCGTACACACGGTCGGATTTTCAGACGGAAAATGTGTGATAGAACCTTGTTGTCGGAAATTCCGACTGTGTGTAGGCTCCATCACACATTTTCCATCGGATTTTCCGACACACAAAGTTTGAGAGCAGGATATAAAATTTTCCGACAACAAAATCCATTGTTGGAAATTCCGATCGTGTGTACACAAATCCGACGGACAAAGTGCCACGCATGCTCAGAATAAATAAAGAGATGAAAGCTATTGGCTACTGCCCCGTTTATAGTCCCGACGTACGTGTTTTACGTCACCGCGTTCAGAACGATTGGATTTTCCGACAACTTTGTGTGACCGTGTGTATGCAAGACAAGTTTGAGCCAACATCCGTCAGAAAAAATCCTAGGATTTTGTTGTCGGAATGTCCGAACAAAGTCCGACCATGTGTACGGGGCAGAACCCTTCACATGTGTTATATATCAGGATTTTTCTATACAATAAACTTGAACACACATTTTTTACCTTACCCCAATCTGTCTACTGCCACATTTAAAGTCCCATTCGCCCGCCCCCCCTTTTTTCTTTTTTACATCCTAGAGGAAATAGGAGAGTACACGGACCAGGGTGTTTCCTGTTTGCATTGCTTGGTATGCGAACCCCACGGCATCAGTGCTGAGATGGGCTTGTTCCTGTCCCTCCGGATCCCCAGAGCCTACTCCAGCTCCGTGCTATCCGGGCCACTCAAACAACCCTAGGAATCTCCTCCCACTGATCCACCCCTCCCGGGACAATTAGAGCAGCTGTGTCTCTCTATATAAGACACTTTGTTTCAGTGTCTCATCAGCGGCTCACCTGCTTGCTTGTATGCGGAACGCTGAGGAGACATTGCGTTTGCATGATTTAAGGTATGTAAATCTCTCCTTCAATCTGGGCATTGCTTCGTAACAGTTCTTCTTTTTATATGTTAGGGAGCCTTTGTCTATGAACTCATGGTTGCTTGTTTAAATTTAATCCCCAGCAATCTGTGAAATCAGTCTTTTTCTTCCCACTCTGGGATGCCTCTTCTCTGATCCTCCTCTCAAGACTCAGTGATACACTCCCCCTTCTCTTTAAAGGGAAAGCAACTATCCAAGCAACAAAAATCTTTTTGTTTTCCAGGATTACACTTATTCTTCATTTAAATTTAGTGTATACCTCTACACAACTACTTGGTAAGCAAGTACCATGAATGGTCAGTTTGTTGATCTACATCACCTTTCTCTATTTCTTTCTCTCTTTCCCCCCCTCTTTTCTCTTCCTCCTCCTCCTCTCCCCCCCCCCTTTGACAGAATAATATGATTCATATTTTTATATATATATTTTCTTTTCCTTTTTATATAAACCACAGCATTACCTGTTTAAACATTTAACAGTATAGAGTTGATCACTGCTTAAACTCACACGTTGACTAGCATTGCCATACCCACCCCTAGTGGACTGATAATGCGCTATATTTGTCTGTTGAATACTTTATAAAATATCTAGATCTGTTTAGTAAACATTGTTAACAATTTTTCATTAAACACATACCTTTGTATAAATGTATGCAATGTCTATATATATTTTATATTCTAGCCCTCACTGATGTAACTTTATAAATCTATGTAATATTAATTGATGCTTTATTTGTAGAATCTACACGTGATCACATTGTGACATTCTCATAGGCCCTGACAAAGCAGCCTCGTTTGCGAAACGCGTAGGCCATAACTCTGTTAAAATCAGGGATTTGCACACCCTGAATCCATTTCAACCGTATTAACTGTAATGTATTATTAACTGTTTTTATACTGAATAAAATAATGTATTTTCTCATTGTTTTTCATCTATTTATACTTCTTAGAGGCACAATTAAAGTCCCATTCAGTTCTATATACCTTTTTAGGAACACATTTACAAGATCAAATTCAAGTTCCATGGACACAAGAATGGCCTGACAGGTGGGACTGTCAAAGTTTCATGCTGTATGAGGTATGTACAAGAAGTGAGAAACATGGCCTCTGAAAAAGAATGGATAGGGATGAACTCTGACCCTTAATGGTACTTAAGGCCAATCTCCTTTCATATACCGACTGGAGAAAGAAAAAGAAAATCCCCCACTCACATTTTTCTGTGGGTGCCACTTCCTGGCTTCACCCCAGGCAAAAAAATATTTTCAAATCTTGCAATTGAGGTTGCCAGAAGCTGGCTTCCAGGGGCTCAACAGTGCTGAGATACAGGACTCAAGACCATTAGGTCCAGCTGGACTGGGAGTGTCCAAGGAGCAACCTCCGCAAGACTCACTGTGTCAGTATACCAAGCACTCCTGGGCTAATTCGGCCAACACTAATATCTGTGTTACCACCTCACGGATTCTTTGCAAAAGATGTGGCAGAAGCCGAAACGGGAAAAAACTTCAAATAAGGGAGAACCGATCCTTAAGGTGTTACCAGTACATTTACCCCTATTGGTAGAGGGACTCTCGTCCCGGACACACCTGTCCCAACCTGTTATAGAACTTGGAATCTAGTAGATTCCCCTGCAGAGATCCCCCTACCACTATTCTATCCCTGGAATATGTATTGGCGATAGAGACATCACTTGTACTGTCCCATACAGAATGTTGGTTCACCTCCCTGAGTTGCATGACCTCTGGTGCCGCCCTGGTGGTTGATATATATGGCTGCAGAGGCATTTCCAGATTGAACCTACAACTGGTTTGTCCTATAATCCAAAGCAAGGTGTACTGGCCAAAAATTCCATGATATTGATGGACAGTATTCTCTCCTGTGGAGACCAAGCCCCCTGAACTGTAGCCAGCCTTAAATCAACTTGGAGAGACTGGCTTCAGTGGTTATTATTCTCCAAATTCCTGAAAAGGAAGAACATCAACAACCAATTTATGCTCTGCAACACCCAGGAAACAGAGCCTTCCGGCAATCCAATGCCTGGATCTTCAAGTTCCAGACAGAGAGAATGATCCTCTACCACGACCTGGAGTAGGACTGTATGTAGGGAATGTGCTTTGACCTAAACACAGCTTCCTCCTGTAGAAATATATATCGAAGGAACACCTGAAGTCAACTGCTTAATGAGCAAAGATTATTGAGGCAATTCATACTGAGGTGTCTTCAGCAAGCCCAGCACTTGGGCTAGACGCTTTGTGAACCCTCCAGAGCTGTGGCCAACCCAAAGGGAAGATTCACAAAAAAAACGGCTTTCCACTTCAAAAACAGAAGTCCTTGATGAGCCTGGAAACAAACTGCCACATGAAGACGTGCGTTGACAGATGATTATGGACCCCGAAAACTACTTCTTGTAGAGAGGTCATCACTGAACAGATCTAGCCTATCTGAAAACAGAAGGATGTTCAGCGGCTTGAGATCTTAAGATAGACCTCATGTCCCTATTTGTTTTGGACCCGCTACCATTTAGTTGTCTCATAATAATGAGCCTATGACTTCTGCTCCAAGAGCAAATGCAAAGCAAAAGACTGACGACTATCGCAGACCCAGACAGTCCCAAGAGGTGCACTTAACCTACCAGATTTCTGCCGGATAAAGATGGAACAAACCACCTCAGAGGCTGCCCTAAGATCTTCTGGCCTGAGATACTCCCAAAACACAGCCGCCTCAGATGTCTCCCTCACCCAGGTGGGGAAAAGCTCACAGCATCTGGTATTCCTTGGCAGTCTCCCATCTATATACTAAGCAGGCTTGATCCTGTATAGGCTTTGATCAGACATGATCAAGGTGATGCGGCCACAGTCTATCTGACGAAAAAATGAATGCGTCAGAAATCACTGCAATGCCAAACACCACAGCGGCTCCCCTGACACCACTGCACCTGCACCTGACACCACTGTCCTTCGGGAGATGTGGACACCGCCAGATCTCTGAACCTGAGAGCGGTGTACCTGCCTCCCCCCAGCTGCCACTCTTTTCTGGAACCATTTAACTGGTATAACAGGTAAATAACGCAGCAACTATATTAGCCAACCTAATATACAGTCCTCCAAGGATGCAGGCCTAAAACAATGTTGGTTTACCTCTATCC
Source organism: Aquarana catesbeiana (assembly GCF_042186555.1). Taxonomy (NCBI): domain Eukaryota; kingdom Metazoa; phylum Chordata; class Amphibia; order Anura; family Ranidae; genus Aquarana; species Aquarana catesbeiana. The sequence continues at coordinate 251,939,728 of NC_133329.1, forward strand.
AACCCCTTAGGTATGCCGATATGTAAGTGTCTAGGCATGCAAACATACAGGTATAAAAGTATTCTTGCCATTCATGCATTTATGTATGCAGTTTAAGGCCAATAAGCACACATGCATTTACCCCTAGGCAAAAAAGCACATACGTATGTACGCCTAGGCAACAAGCACACCTATATGTAGTCCTAGGCAAATAAGCACATATGCATGTAGTCCCAGGCAAATAAGCACCTATGCATGTAGTTCCAGGCAAATAAGCACATATGCATGTAGCCCTAGGCAAATAAGTACATATGTATGCAGTCCTAGGCAAATAAGCACATATTTATGTAGTCCTGGGCAAATAAGTACATATGTATGTAGTCCCAGGAAAACATGTACATATGTATATAGCTTAATGTAAATAAGCACATATGTACAGTATGCAGTTTAATATAAACATATACAGTAGAAATGAAAACATGCCAGCATGTGTTTAAGCAACATGCATCTATGGAAGCTTGCGTTTATGGAAGCATGTAAGCATGTGCTTATGCAACTATGCTGTCACGGGCATGGCCAGAGCGGAGGCTGTTGGAGAGGACTGTGTGCAAGCCTGTTGCCCACCGATTATGGGCCCTAGCATTTGAGGTGAATGAGAAATCCAGTCTGAACTGTATTAATCGGACTCAGTCATGTATATATTGTATGGGGACTCCTTACTGTATATTTGTGTCCCTGAAGAGGGAGGGGGGATTCCTCCAGCAGCCCCCTGCTGATAAGACTGATTCATTCTGCTGGGACACATCCTGTGAGGAGATGCTGGTGTTATCAACATGTGTTTATGTTAATTGAGAGAGCTGATCACATTAGCCACCAGCCCTGGCTAATAGACGAATGGTCTAGGCTGAGGAGGGGGGAGATTGTTGTTTGTATTGTTAATTGTATTAATGTGTGAAGCTCGGTGCCCACAAGACTGTCATCTGGTCTGGGTACATTTTGTAGTAAATTAGGTCATGTTAATTAGGTTAGCTTTGAGTCACCCCTGCTGTATAAAGGTCTGTGAGATCTCAAAATAAAGGAAGTTCTGATGTACTCCAAGACTGGTGTTGTCTAGTTCTTGGGGTTCCTATAGCCAGATCCATTGGACTCGTGTTTCAGAACTTAGGAAGCGGTATATGACGGAAGCACTCAAGCGGAGTGTGGGGCGTTCCGTGACATATGCATTTAGTCAAGACATGAAAGCATGCGTCCCTGTAAACACGCATTTATACAATACATGCCCATGGAACATGCATTTACCCAATAAGCAAGCATGCGTTTATGAAACGTGTTTATGCAACATTACGCAACACGCATCTATGCAGACATGTATAAACCTGCATCTTTATGCAGAGATGTATCTTTATGCAACCATGTATAACCATGTATATTTATGCAAACATGTATAAACATGCATCTTTATTAAAACATGTATAACCATGTATAGTTATGCAAACATGTATAAACATGCATCTTTGTGCAGACGTATCTTTATGCAACCATGTATCTTTATGCCAACATATATCTTCAGCAACCGTGCGTTTTAGCTCGTTTGCAAGCATGCACCTGCTTAACTGCAGTTGGCCCCATACTAGTTCTGCAGGATTTAGCCAAGCATATATGCATCCAATCCAGCCTCTATGTTGTTTCAGAACATTGAAAAAAGAAAAAAATAAGCTTCTGCAGACCAAATGCACACTATACTGGAGACACAATTCCTTAAAGTGCTCCCATGCTCATATTTTTCCAAACATGTGTATATTTAAACATGCCTTTAAGCAACAAGTTTGCAAGCATGTATACTACGCTGCACCTGCCTTTCGAGCAGTAAAAAACGCTTTAAAGTGAACTGCTATCTGTCTAGGTGTGTATCGACTTACAGTTGAACAGCCCCCCGGATTAAGCAGTAAATATGCAGCATATAATCATGACTTGTCCACGCAGTTCTCCCATAGTAAGTACTCACACTTCGTTAGTATCCATGGTGGGCTGCTGTTATGTCTCCAGAGGCCCTGCTGAACCTGTGGACCAAATGGCAACATGGCCACCCTTCCACTTCCTGCCTATATAAAAATAGGCCATACTGAGCGAGCCTGCGCCCTCTAGTGGCTGGAGGAGAAACCGCAGCCTGCACGACTAAGAAGTACACAGCATGATTAAACAGCACACTGCCCCCAGTGGCCACCGGGAGAACAGACAGTCAGATTTCTCTTTTTTTTAAAAGAGAAACGGCAAACAAATGCATTTCTGCTGCAGGACTCTGAACATAACAGGAGTCTTCACCCATCACGGCAAGCTTTGTCATAAAAGACCTTTAGGGACTGGGTCCCCCTTAATGTGGGGTCCACTCCTATGGACCTGTACAGCACCCTGCAGGAAAGCACCTTGGTCAGAACAAACACTGCACAGGGCTCCATTACACAGGGTCCAGCGCCATAAGGCTGCATTACAGGCAAACCTTGAGGAATCTTCTCTCCTTCCAATGAGTCTCAGGTACCATCCATTTTGGCTGATAGCTTTTTCGAATGGATCCAATTAAAGTCCAAGATTCTTAATAGAACCGTCCAGACCTCCAAGTATGCTCCAAGAACACATGTATCACATCAGTGACCACTACCTTACAGACACTGGCGAAAAAACTAATGTGCTTCCTGTGTAGGAGGGGTTATATAGCAGAGGACTTCCTGTTTGATTGATCTACCAGTGTCCATTCACCTATAGGTGGCGTCTAACCCAAGTAGTTATTAATATAATAACCGGCTCTGTGATGTACGATAAAGAAATATATGCTTTCATACCATTCTACCTATCTGTACTGTATATTATAATGATTTTAATAAATAAAATAAAAAATCTATATATTACATACAGTATATAAACCCCACAAAGGCCCTCTTTTAAGACCCACATCTTCTCTCTTTTTGTGTCTGAAAGATTCTCCTATACTCCTACACAAGTTAAAAGCAGTTTCCTTTTGGCTGTGTTTTTACAGCAGTATGAAACCAGTCATAAGACAACATCAAAAAAAAAAAGTAAAAGCTTTTTCCTTTTTGATCACTGTACCTTTTTTACTGACAATAATTTTTGAGTGAAGCGGATTACGTAAATGGTAAAAGTCAGTGTTCATATTATTGCAGTATTTTATATATTGATATAATGTAGTACAGTATATCCAATTGTAGAAACACCCATTCAATAACAAATTTGGTTGGTTTTCTGTAACATAACTAGTCTTCTGCCTGTGAAAAATGCTTTTCTTTAACTTAAATGTACTAAACTGTATTTTAGTTAGTATACACTATAGATCTCATGTAAATTAAAAAAATAATTATCTCCCTTTTTACAACTGAACATTAGATGCCTGCATTGGTTCAAATAGCATGCATGTACAGTGCCTTGAAAAAGTATTCATACACCTTGAAATATTCCACATTTTCTCATGTTGCAACCTAAAACGTAAATGTATTTTATTGGGATTTTATGTGATAGACAAACACAAAGTGGCAAATAATTGTGACGTGGAAGAAAAATGATAAATGATTTTCCAAATGAATATGTGAAAAGTGTGGCATGCATTTGTATTGAGCCCCCGAGTCAATACTTTGTAGAACCACCTTTTGCTGCAATTACAGCTGCAAGTCTTCTTTACCTGCTTTGCACATCTAGAGAGTGACATTTTTGCCCATTCTTCTTTGCAAAATAGATCAAGCATTGATCTATTGGATGGAGATTGGATGGAGAGCGTCTGTGAACAACATTTTTCAAGTCTTGACACAGATTCTTAATTGAATTTAGGTCTGGACTTTGACTGGACAATTCTAACACATGAATATGCTTTGATCTAAAACATTCCATTGTAGCTCTGGCTGTATGTTTAGGGTCGTTATTCTGCTGGAAGGTGAACCTCTGCCCCAGTCTCAAGTCTTTTGCAGACTCTAATGCCGCATACACACGATCGGACTTCTCGTCGGAAAAAGATATGATGGCTTTTCCGACGGGATTCCGCTCAAGTTTGCCTTGCATACACACGGTCACACAAAAGTTCGCTGTACTTACAATCGTCAAGAACGCGATGAAGTACAACACTACGACGAGCTGAGAAAATGAAGTTCAATGCTTCCGAGCATGCGTAGGAATTTTGCGCGTCAGAATTGTCACAGACAATCGCATTTTCGGATAGTAACTTTTTCCGACCGAAAAATTGAGAACATGCTCTCAATCTTTTGCTGGCTGGAATTCAGCCAGCAAAAGTCTGATGGAGCAGACACACAGTCGAATTCTCCGACGAAAAACTCTTATCGGTCTTTTGCGGGCCGAAATTCTGATCGTGTGTACGCGGCATGACAGATTTTCTTTTAAGATTGCCCTGTGTTTGGATCCATCCATCTTCCCATCAACTCTGACTAGCTTCCATGTCCCTGCTGAAGAAAAGCATCCCCACAACATGAAACTGCCACCACCATGTTTCAGGGTGGAGATGGTGTGTTCCGGGTGAAGTGCAGTGTTAGTTTTCCGCCACACATAGCGTTTTGCTTTTAGGCCAAAAACTTCAATTTTGGTCTCATCTGACCAGAGCACCTTCATCCACATGTTTGCTGTGTCCCCCACGTGGCTTCTCGCAAATTGCAAACAGGACCTATTATTGCTTTCTTCATGCCAATCTTCCATAAAGGCCAGATTTGTGGCGTGCACGACTAATAGTTTTCCTGTGGACAGATTTTCCCACCTGAGCTGTGGATCTCTGCAGCTCCTCCAGAGTTACCATGGGCCTCTTGGCTGCGTCTCTGATTAATGCTCTCCTTGCCCGGCCTGTCAGTATAGGTGGACAGCCATGTCTTGGTAGGTTTGCAGTTGTGCCATTCGCTTTCCATTTTCGGATAATGGATTGAACAGTGCTCCTGAGATGTTCAAAGCTTGGGATATTTTTTTATAACCTAACCGTGCTTTAAACTTCTCCACAACTTTATCCCTGACTTATCTGGTGTGTCCCTTGGCCATCACGATGCTGTTTGTTCCCTAAGGTTCTCTAGCAAACTTCTGAGGGCTTCACAGAATAGCTGTATTTATACTGAGATTAAAGGAGTTGTAAAGACTCAAAGTTTTTCACCTTAATGCATTATGCATTAAGGTGAAAAACCTTCACACCCTACTTTATCTCGCTGACCCCCTCCAATCACTGCAGAAGGCTCTGGAACTATTTGAGGACTTTGCCCGATTTTCAGGCATCCATATAAACTGGGACAAGTCAGTCTTGTTCCCGCTGCACCCCTCGCTTCCCGGGGCGGACACCGGCACCCCGCTTCAATGGATGGTTGAATTCACCTATCTAGGCATCAAAATTAGCAACACCACACACAAGATTTTAGAAAAGAATGTGCAGCCTCTCATCTCCCAGCTTACCATAAAATGTACTGCTTGGCGCACATTACCGCTCACCCCCCCGTGGGCAGAATTAACCTGCTCAAAATGGTGTTCCTTCCTAAATTTCTATACTTTTTCTGCAACACCCCCTCCCATATACCCAAATATTTTTTCAGACGTCTAGAGGGGATCTTGACTTCTTTCATCTGGGCTGGAAGGCCCCCCTAGAGTGGCAAAACGGGTGCTATACCTTCCTCTGTCGGGAGGGGGTCTCGCCCTTCCAAACTTTTTGTTATACTACTGCGCTGCCGTACTGGTTACGGTAAGCTGGTGGTTCTCCCAGCCCAGACAAAATCCCTCAGTGAGACTTGAGGCTGCCATTTTAGGCTCATATGCGGCCCTGACCAATTTAGTGTATAGGGGTCCTAAGGCCCCCCATACACTGACGATCCCTATGAAAACTACCATCAGAGCCTGGAGGGAGGCCAGGGCAATATATGCAAAGTCCAATTGCATATCCCCACACACCTCGCTTTGGGGCAACCCCACCCTCCCCCATCTCAACGAAATACCAGACCCCTCTCAATGGGCCAAACGGGGAGTCACCACCCTAAAACACATAATAGCTGACGGCAAGCTTATGCCCTTCCAGGACATAAAGCGGCAGCACTCCCTCCCCAGATCCTTCGATCCTTCAAATACTGGCAACTGAGACATGCAATGAGGGCGCAATTCCCAGACAGGCTGACTCTGGAACCAGACTCCATCGAGTGACTCCTGACTTCAAGCGTGATGGGGAAGACTCTATCCACTCTGTATCTATACCTGACGGTAGCTCACGATGTCAAACCTACCCGCTCATTCGACAAATGGAAGGAGGATATACCGACGTTGGGGGAGGACGAGTGGGAGGACTGCGTCTCGACCTACATCCCAACTGTGATAGCAGCTAAGGACAGGTTCATACAGCTCAAATTTCTTCACAGGGCTTACTTTACTCCGCACAGAATGGCCAGAATTTACCCTTATATTGACCCCTTCTGTCCCCAGGGCAGGACCGGCGAAGGGACATTCTGACACATGGTATGGGCCTGTCCAAAACTCGGACCTTACTGGGAGGGAGTGACGGAGATGCTTAGCGACATTGGAGGAACCAGGTTGTCACTTGACCCCATGGTGCTTCTGTTGAACTATTTGGGTGATGTGGAAGGCGACAGGTACACTAAACTCTCCATCACACTTTTGCTGTTTTATGCTAGGAGGGTGATAATGCTACACTGGAAGTCAGCCGAACCCCCTACCCTCAGCTCCTGGAAGAAGGCGGTAGACTCAGTATTACCATGAGAGCAGACAGTGCCCTGCCAAGTTCGACAAGGTTTGGTCGACCTGGATGGCTGCGCGTGGTTGAGGGGCCGGGAATAGAGGACCTACTGATGGACTCCCCTCTGCTCGGTTGGGGACATTTGTCCCCCCCTCGGTCATGGGGCACCGTCCGTCCACGTCGGAAGATGACTGAACTTAACTTGCTATGCAAACAACGGCCCTCTGGGGGGTGGCGGCTATACAACCTGCTGATCTCCAGGGTAGGTTCCAGATGGAAATATCTTTAGATCCCACCAGATAAGATATACAGGGAGTTTGTAGTTATGGACTAGTGGGATGTTACATTATTGCATAGATGCTTTGATTTAATACTGTAACGAATAAGATACCTTATCTTGACTGCTGAATGTTCAGTAATGCTGATTTGTTAATTAACAATCTTTTCTCTGCTTAAAAAAAGAAAAAAGGATATACAGGGAGCACGAAGATATGGACTAGTGGGATGTTACACTCCTGAATAGATGCCTTGCTTTAATGCTGTAACGAATAAGACACTTTATGTTGAATGCTGACTATTTTGTAAATAAAAACTCTTTTCTGTAAAAAAAAAAAAAAAAAAAAAAAAAAGGTGAAAAACCTTTAGTGGTGCAGCTGCTCCCCAGAACCCCCCTTTTTCTTACCTAAACCCGATCGTTCCAGCGACGAGAATGAGTCCAGCTGCTGTCTTGGGTCCTCATTGGATAGATTGATAGCAGGAGCCACTGGGTCCCGCTGCTGTCAATCAAATCCAGTGACACAGGAGCCGGAGGCAGTGCAGAGTCCTGTTTGTGTCAATAGAAGATGCAGCAGGACTCGGGAGCGTGCCCGCAAGAGTGCCCCCATGGGCACTTGATGAGGAGGCGGAGCCAGGAGCACCGCCTGGGGACCCCAGAAAAGGAGGATGGGGCTGCTCTGTGCATAACCCTTGTACAGAGGAGGCAAGTATAACATGATTGTTATTTAAAAAAAAAAAAAAAAGAAAAAAGCCCCTTTACAATCACTTTAAATTACACACAGGTGGACTCTTTTTACTAATTAGGTGACTTCTGAAGGTTCCACTAGATTTTAGTTAGCGTTATCAGAGTAAGGGAGGCTGAAAAAAGCACTCCACATTTTTCACATATTTATTTGTAAAAAAATTCTGAAAACCATTTATCATTTTCCTTCCACATCACAATTATGTGCCACTTTGCGTTGGTCTAGCACATACAATCCCAATAAAATACATTTATGTTTTTGTTTGTAACATGAATAAATGTGGAAAATTTCAAGGGGTGTGAATACTTTTTCAAGGCACTGTATTTTCTTTTGTGCTTCTGATAGACGCTTAGGTAGACAGACAGACAATAAGTATATATTGTACCTGTTTATTTTGTCCAAGTGTTCGGCAAGAATAAAGGGCTTCTCTTCATCTGCTGTACTCTGGTTAACAGAGGTTGAGGGGACATGTCAGTGATTAAAGTATTACTGAATATTAGTTTTCATTTATAGTGTATCTATAGCCAAAACTTTTTTTGTAATAGTTTTTTTTAAAGGACAACAAGTAAAAGAACCCCTTTTGCTGCCCCTGTCTCTGATGGGGAGATTCACATTTGCTTGGTGGTCATGGTCAACGGTGATAAGAAATTGAAAATGTTAAGGCTGTCACCAGGAGGAGGGTGAGGGAAAATGTCTCAATAGGGACAAATGTTCTGGTGAGAGCCTTCTCAGAAGGGATTTTTCTGAACTTTGGAAAGATTTACCTTTCACTGGATGTAATGTCTCCGGAACAAAGGTTAAGAAAAACATCCCAAATGAGGCATAGACAGCAAAAAAAAGGGTGTTTTAACTAAACTTAACCTAAAAAAAATAATCGTTGCCATAGATACATGTACAGCTAAACTCCACTCACATTTTAAAAACACAAATATGTTATACAATAAATATATATTTAAAAAAAAAAAATTATATATATTTATACAATAAATATATATTTAAAAAAAAAAGGTGAAAAACCTTCAGTGGTGCAGCTGCTCCCCTGAACCCCCCTTTTTCTTACCTAAACCCGATCGTTCAATATACACTTGAGAAGTGTTTGACCCCCTGTTATAATGCTGTTTGATCCTGGCTTGGGAAATTCACCCTCTACTAGTCATAGTGACCTTTGTTACTAAGAGAGAAAGTAATGGGGAATCCATAATTTTATGCCCTGTACACACGGTCGGACATTGATCGGACATTCCGACAACAAAATCCATGGATTTTTTTCGACGGATGTTGGCTCAAACTTGTCTTGCATACACACGGTCACACAGAGTTGTCGGAATTTCCGAACGCCAAGAACGCGTTGACATACACCACGTACGACAAGACTATAAAAGGGGAGTTCAATACCAAGGGCGGCACCCTTTGAGCTCCTTTTGCTAATATCGTGTTAGTAAAAGTTTGGTGAGAGACGATTCGCGCTTTTTCAGACTCGTGGTTTTCAGATCGTTTTTCTGCTGTTCAGTTTGTGCTTGTGGGTTTATATCTGGTCTTCAGTGCGTGCAGCAAGTTCCCATTGACTTGTCATTGTGTTCTTGTCCGTTTGTTACGGATTTTCAGGTCGCTCTTCACAGGCCTTGCTGTTCTTCAGTGCGTTGTGTTACTTCGTTCTGACCAGCCGACCGTTTTCTAGCCATGTTGCGTGAACTTACTCATCGTAGAGTTCGTGCTGTGCGGGGGCTTGGTGTTGGGGTCCTTACTTTGACACAAGCCCAGTCCATGAACAGGGCGAGGAGAAGTTCATGGACCAAGAATTGGTTGCTCCAGCGTGACCAATTCTGTCACATGCCTTTGCTCCATGAGATCCGTGAGAATAATCCTGACGATTTCAGGAACTTTCTCCGGATGACGGACCCCGTATTTCACCGTTTGTTGGCTTTGCTGACCCCTTATATCAGCAGGCAGGATACCTGCATGAGGCAAGCCATCACTCCGGAGCATAGGCTAGTCGCCACGTTTCGGTACTTGGCGACGGGGAGAAGCCTGCAGGACCTCAAGTCCTCGACAGGCATCTCCCCCCAGGCTCTGGGGATCATTATCCCAGAGACCTGTTCTGCCATCATCCAGGTCCTGCAGAAGGACTATATTAAGGTTAGATTTATCCTTTAACATCACATTTTATTGTATTTAATGTTTGTTAATATATTGTATTTCTTTCCTCATTCCCTAATTATCATGATTGTAATATGCTGTGAATGTCCCCTTTGTCCAAATGCATCCTGGATTTTTTTCAAATTTTTTTTTTTTTTTTTCATACATATTTGCCTTCACTTACCTCCCCAGCATGCTCTCCTGGGCCTACATCCACCTCGTCTACTCAATTAACAATGTAATTTGTCAGCTCCATAGTAGTGCTTTACCCTAAATACCCCCTAAAATGTGTAAAATTGTGATGTGTGCTTTAAATTCAGGCAGAGTGCCAGAGGTTTTTTTATTTTTGGGTCCCAAAATCATTTGGAACCCTCCCTCCCCCCAACTGCTAACTCAGCTGATTTTCCAAACCCATACACACTATACCCACTTCTTTTGTGGTCAAATTTCTGGATGAATTTCCCAAAGCATGTAGTGCAAGGGCCTGCATGAATACTTTCAAATGGTACTGTTTAAAGTTTTTTTATCCTATTATTATCTTGATAGGTAATTGCAGAATGTAAGATTGTGCTAAAATGTGTAGTGTGTATTCATATTTTTGTATTATGATACTTCTTACCTGTCCAGTGGGCTGCCAATAGTTAAGTAAGGAGGGGCTGGCCAAGGTAATACACATTATTTAGGCATTCATCTCTAAATAAAGTGGAGAGGGTTACCTGTCCAAAACATCCCCCCCTCCTAAAATGTTTTAAATGGCCCATGAGGGAGGGGGGAATCTGATAGGTGGTCCTTTTACATATGTCTTTAAATACTCCCTAAAATAAATGTTATACTGATGTTTGCCAAGAATGTTTGTGTCTAATCTGCTTTCAATGTTTATGTGCAAAATGATTAATTTATTTTTCTTGTTTGACTCCACAGTTTCCTTCCAACCCACAGGAATGGCAGACTGTGGCCTCCCACTTTGCCCAGCGGTGGGACTTAACTAACTGCGTCGGGGCAATTGATGGGAAACACGTCCACATCGTCCCACCACCCAACTCGGGGTCATACGATTACAACTACAAGGGGTTCAATAGTATTGTGATGTTGGCGGTGGTGTCGGCTACTTACGAGTTCCTGTATGTGGACGTGGGGAAGAATGGCCGGATGTCAGAGGGTGGAGTCATCGCCCACACGGAGTTCTACAGGCGTCTCCAGAATGGCAGTTTGGGCTTGCCACTTCCAGAAGACAATGCGGAAGGACTCCCATTCGTCTTCGTTGCGGATGAAGCATTTGCGCTGGGGGACCATCTTATGCTGCCATTCCCTATGAGGACCCTCACCCCGGACCAGAGGGTTTTTAATTACCCTCTGGCCAGAGCCAGAAGACTGGTGGAGAACACGTTTGGAATAATGGCCAGCCGGTTCTGCCTATTTCTTACACCGATACACATGGCGGAATATAAACTCAATCACATCATCCTGGCTTGCTGTGTTCTCCACAACTTTTTAAGGAGAAATTCTTGGAACTATGCTGGCTCAGTTGGGCCTGAGGCCAGAATTCATATTAATGAACCAACCCTGACGGCGCTTGCAACTGGCCGTCCTGGCTTGCCCCCCCAGAGTGCCCGCGAGGTCCGTATAATATAAATTGAATACTTTGCGGGTAGGGGGGCCATCGATATGCCAGACAATGTCTGAGACATTTTTTAAATAAAAATATATTGTAAACTGAACAAATATTTGCTTTGATTTACTGCTTGGCTTTCTTTTAGCTGACCATGACTGAAATTTGGGGAGTCCTGAAAATGGCGTGATTGTGTAAAATTGTAGTGCAAAGTGGATTTGCCTTTTGTAAATAACCCCCATTGTCACTGAAAACACCAACTTTACTACAAAAAATGCTTTTGAGCATTGAAAGAAGAAGCCACACATTGTTGATTCTCAGTCTTTTTAATCAAAGTACAATCACATGTGCATTTATAAAAGGTTTTTAGAACAAACCAACATGTTTGTTGTATAACAATTTTTTAGGTCACATTAAAAGTAGAAATTGGCTTTTAAGGCAAAACAGGCATGTTTAAAACCAAAAAGAAATACACAACTCTTGAACTTACAAAGTTCAACTTTTATAGAAAGTGAAGGCAATATCAGACATGGGTATTTAGAAACTGTGTTTGATATTGCGTTCAGCAGATGGGGAGAAATTACCCCTGGAAAAGCCAAATTTTGAATATGCACACAAATTGCCTAGTGTCATGTGCTAGCTGCCATCATGGGGGATCAATGGACGTGTTTTGTGGGTGCAACCCCTTGCTCTCAGCTACTTTATTATTGAGGAAGGGGTTGCACCCCAAAAACGCGTACATTGATCTCCCGTGATGGCAGATAGCACGTTGATACAGTGTGTGCATCTTCAAAATTTTCTTTTCTATATCACAAAATTGTCAGAAAAAAACAATCACAAAGCAGAAATAAGTTAGGGATTTCTAGGGGTTTTAAATTCTCCCTAAAACATCAATGATGTTCTTCATTTTGTTTTAAACATCATTGATGTTTTGCTTGATGTTTTACAAGTCCCTATTACACCCCATTATCTCCCCGATCAGGATCTGGGCACTTTCACTGGTGAAATGACCTTCGTCCACAACATCACGATCACCTAAAATATAAAAAAAAAAAAAAAAACACACACCATGTATTATAAATATGCCGGCATCCATCTCTTACCTGAGCCTGTGGTAGCAGACACTCACCTGTTGAGGTGACTATTTCCACAATGTCTCCCTCCTCCTCCTCTGCTTTGGTTTGGGGGATTTCCACTTCTTCATGAGGTGGGGGGTCTGTTGTCTCCTCTGATGAGTGGTGTCCTCCGAGTCTTTTCTCCCCTATGTTAAACAAAAATAGGTATACTTAGCACACAGATATTTTATGGCAGAAATAGGAATATGAAACATTGCTTGGAAGTGGGGTACAATTGTCTGTTTTGGCAGAGTTGCAAGATGAAGAAATATTTTTGTCCTTTGTCAAGCTTGAATACTTACCTGTTTTGTACAAGCTTCACAGATGGAGTCACCCCTATAGTATACACTGGAGCACCTGTGTGGGCCCCCTAATAAAAAGGATGTTCTGGTGTTCCACACTAGTGCTCCAGCGTCCAGATGTGTAAACAGCTGCTGAGTGTCCTCTCCTTACACAGAATCTAGTTTGCATTTCATTCTAGTTACAAACCCATCTAGACAACGAAATTATTTTAGAAGAAGTAGGCCATAAAAAATGTCTTGAACTGCATCTGTACAAAACATGGTGTTTTATTGGCCAAACAAACAATGTTTCCTACGAACGAATAATGTGTCCATGAACATGAAAGTTGCCATTTTAAACTGTACAACAGTAAAGAAAAGCACATGGAGCAGCAGGAACATAATAAAAATAAAGAATAGGAACATAGGACAACTACTTACTTTTTTGCAGCACTCTCCTGATCTTTCTATACTGATCGTGCTCCCTGATTTTGAGGTCCGACCACCACTTCCTCAGTTGATCCTTGGATCGACGTACCCCAAAATTATGGTGCGGACTCTTCACAAATTTCGCCATGATCTTGGCCTTTCTGACATTTGGGTTGGGGTAAGGTCCATAATTCCCATCATAGTCGGCCCTCTTCAATATGTCGACCATCTCCACCATGTCTACAAAAGACATATTTGATGCCTTAAATCTTCTCCTCCGGGATTGTGACGTTTCTGGCTCCGGCCTTTCCTCCTCCTCCTCGTTGCTGCTATTAGCACGCACCTGTTGTGTCTCCGCCATGTGCTCTTCCCCACTGTGCTGAACGAGAAGGGGCGCGTTATAGACTAGAAAGAATGGCAGGGGCGGGCGGAAATTCACGCATGCGCAGTGTATATAAAGCGTAACACACGTGTGCCGTATGTACGATCTGTGAGCGGAGGAAGGAGTATAGGAAGCGCCGTTCGTGATAACGAAAGTAACATTTAAAATTGGGCCTATACTGCTTATAGATTGAGGCCTATATTGGGACAAGATTAGGAGAGTTTAGCCTGACATTAGGGTTTGTCTTGTGTTGTGTCTTGCAGAGAAAATGGATATATTGAATGATCAGGATTTTATCTGCATATTCATTGATATATACAGGGAGCTGCCCTGTCTGTGGCAGGTAAACCACCCACATTATAAGAATCAAACAAAGAGGAAGGCAGCGCTGGATCAATTGCTGGAATTTGTGTAGCCGGTGATCCCCATGGCAGACATCCCCTATTTGAAGGCCCTAATTGGTGGCATGAGGAGCACTTATCTAAGGGAGCGCAAGAAGGTCCAGGATTCCCTGAGATCAGCAGCTGCAGATGCCATTTATGTCCCCAGGCTGTGGTTCTATGACAGACTGCATTTTCTGGCAGACCAGACTGAACCAAGGCCAGCACTCTCCAGTCTTCCTTTCATGCTTCCTTCCACCTCAGCTGAGGCTTCTGACGCCCAACCTGGGCCTTCCAGGCAGCAACAGGTGGAGGAGCCCAGCTTGAGCCAGGTATAGCATTCTTCTAAATATTTCTGTTGGTCAAATTAATTATGTTAAATCTATATTAGTTTGGATTCCTAATTTCTGATTGTGATTGATGAACCAAAAACTAAAACTATGTTCCTTTTTCATACGCAGGAAAGTCTCAGCCAGGAGATGGCTGGGCCCAGTAGCCTGCCCGATACCCAGGTCCCTCCCCTCCGCCTTCAACCAAAAAGTGTCAGGAAGAGGAGTAACATGAAGGAGGCAGCAATTAGCCTATTTTGGAAGGCTACTGCGGCCCTCAGAACCCCCCACAGTGTTCAAGAGGACTTTGCATACATAACAGCCTGCAAAATGCTGGAAATGGAGGAGGGCCAATGCCTAATATGTGAGTATATCATCTTCCAAGCCCTAAATAAGGGGTTGAGGGGCCAACTCACAAGCCAAAGCCACGTTTGTGAGCTCCTCCTCCTGCCACACCTCCAACACCAGAGCCACAGCCTGGAAGGAAGCATGTAAGGAAGACCAGAGAGTGATGACTTGGGCTCAGTCTGGTCTGACAAAAGATGCAGGCTCTTGTATGACCACAGTCCTGATCTCTTGGACTTCTGGACCAGATTGTACTCCCTTATATATGGACTCCTCAGGCCACCAATTTTGTATTAAAATAACTGATGTGTACCCTGGGGGACAAAGGCTTCGCCAATTTCTGCAGTTTATCCAGCATTGTCTTCCTCTTTGTTTGGTTAGGACCCCTTAATAAAGGTATTTTTTTTTTTTTTATTATACTCGCCTATGTGTGTTTTCCTTCAAAAAGGACAGTTTGTTTGTGAGGAGGTAGGTACATTTCAAAAGTACAATGTGAAATTAACAAGAGACACCAACACCAAGCAATCTCCTTGATATTAAATAATACAAGATAATAATCGTGTTGTGGTAACTTGACACACAAAACACACCCACACCTATTCTGGAGTAAAAAAATAAATATTTACAAATAATAACAGGAGATCAGGATTTAAAAAAAAACAAACAACAAAAAAAATTCTAAAAACATCCAAATTATTATTATTTTTTTTTCAGGAGATGTGACAAATCAAAATATTATATTCATGAAATCACAAAAATTATAAAGAAAGAAGTTTGTGAGAAGTCTGTGTGAATATGAGCAGCAAAACAACTTCATTCTTCTAGCATTATAAAGAAGAAGAGAGTGCGCTGCATTAAACAATTTAAAACATTGCAGCGTGACGAAAGTGCTATATCCATTACGAACGCTAATTTTACCAGACTGAGCCGTTCCATCTTGGAATTTATTCTGAGCATGCGTGGTACTTTGTGCGTCGGAATTGTCCACACACGGTCGGAATTGACGCGAACGGATTTTGTTGTCGGAAAATTTTATAGCCCGCTCTCAAACCGATTGAAAAAGTCCAATGGAGCCCACACATGGTCGGAATTTCCGACAACAAGCTCCGATCGCACATTTTCCGACAGAAAATCCGACCGTGTGTACAAGGCATTAGAGTTGTCACCAGAGCAAAAGTTGAGAAGAAATCTTTAAATTAGGACACTTCTTCAAGATAGGAATTGGGTAAATACTGTAGGCCGAGCTGATTATTGTTACAATGGGAAACGAAGGAGGAGAATAGTTCCACGATCCCATAACAAATGCACAGAACATTGTCAATGCACCTGCCATAGTACACAATGTGACGCGTGAACGGGTTGTTGTTCCAAATGGCTAATTCCTCCCAGTACCCCATTGTAACATTAGCATAGCAAGGTGCCAAATTAGCCCCCATAGCTGAAGAAAGAATTGGTCTGGGAACATAAAATAGTTGTGTTGCAAGCAAAATTGAGTTCCCTCTACCAAAAATCGAACTTGTTGAGAGTTGACAGAAAGGTCTCTATATAAAAAATATTGCAAGGCTCGCAGACCTACTGTATGGGGAATAGATGTGTAGAATAAGCTTATCACAATATATAGATTTTTTTTTAATATATAGGCCATTGTGTCTAACCTCCCTGCGTTCATTACAGATTACAATCATATTCTAGTAATATTACAGAATTATCACTGGGAAGAAGGCTACCTATGGGCTTCATTAGACTTCTGTTCACTCTACACGTCTATACTCCCATACAGTAGGTCTGCGAGCCTTGCAATATTTTTTATTAAGAGACCTTTCTGACAACTCTTGACAAGTGCAATTTTTGGTCGAGAGACGTTTTGGTGGTTGCGTCTATGGTTTACCCCCCTCCCAGGGGTTGTCTTAAGCTGCTAAGGATCCCTAGAGCTGTTTGGGAATATTCTTCCTAGTAATCTGTCCCATTGGCGTCTGACCTTTTTGTGATAATTTTTACAGTGACAAGTGACAGGCTCAGGGCTTCCACTGATTCTGCATTATGGTGAGTTTAACTCTTTCATTATATTTTAATCAATCATTGTGTCGGGATGACTGAAGCACTAACACCTGCACAGATGCCCCCGGTCCTGGGCAAAATTTTCCCTTGGCAAAACCGATCTCTGGTGCCAAAAAGGTTGGAGACCGTTGCTTTAAAGAGATTTTATTACCTGCTGCATCTTTCGGACAGGAAATGAATAGAAATCTCCCAAGTGGGAAACAGACAAAAAACAACAACCTGATTGAAAAAAATTGGCTTTACTTAGAGCCCTTGCACACTGGGGCGGGGGGCGGCGTCGGCGGTAAAACACCGCTATTATTAGCGGCGTTTTACCGTCGGTATGCGGCCGCTAGCGGGGCGGTTTTACCCCCGCTAGCGGCCGAGAAAGGGTTAAATACCACCGCAAAGCGCCTCTGCAGAGGCGCTTTGCCGGCGGTATAGCCGCACCGTCCCATTGATTTCAATGGGCAGGAGCGGTAAAGGAGCGGTATACACACCGCTCCTTCACCGCTCCGAAGATGCTGCTGGCAGGACTTTTTTTACCGTCCTTCCAGCGCATCGCTCCAGTGTGCAAGCCCTCGGGGCTTTCACACTGGAATGAAAGCAGCGGCACTTTCGGGGCGGTTTGCAGGCGCTATTATTAGCGCAATAGTGCCTGCAAACCGCCCCAGTGTGCAAGGGCTCATAGACTTTGCAATGCCCTCTATAGCAGAACTTACACTGGAAGTAAGATGGCAGTTACCCTGAGCCTGTTAGTCTTTAATGTATGTACATGTGCTATCAGGGAATATGCTGACAGAAGAGTGCTAACAGGGCAGTTGAATGATTCATCAATCTACTGCCACTTCTTCTTTATACAATCACTGCATTCTGGGGGCAGGGAGTGACCAAACTGTAATGCTTTACTGCAGTAAGAATGCCAGGTTCCAAACCTTGCTGTGTTGCCTGACATGAGTGGTGCAAAACCTGCATTTAGAATTACTAGTGAACAAAAGAACATGGGTTGGCCTGACACATGCCAATTCATACAAGTAGTTTCTGAATACTTGGACTACATTGCTTTAGTAATCTTTCCTATAATGCGAAGGCTCGCTCCACTTTCTGTCATAATGTGATACTGTTTAAATTAAATTTACTCTTTAAAATAGGCTGTCTGCCCTTGAAGAAATTACCCTTTAGTAATTCTTTAACTCTCTACATACCCCTTCTCTTTTTAAGCCTGTTTATACTTTGCTTCTTTTCTCTCGTTCTCTTGGACCAAAATGTTGAGTGAATAGATTTTATTCCTCCTTTCTTCTTTTTTATTTTATTTAAAATATTAGTTTACATTTTTGATTGAGATTAGCCACTAGGTCAGATAAATACATACAGGGGTATTCACATACCTTTGTCTGATAGGTATCAAGTACTTCGGCAACATCTTTTTTGGTTGGTTCTTTCAGACATGTAAGGTCTTTTTCAAGGGATGGAATCTAATAAAGCAATTGATTAAATTAATAAAATACATGAAAAAAAACCATCTGATCACAAAAAAACACTACATTCTGTTCGGCTTCTGTAGCCACAATGTAACCACAAAGCTTTTACACTGCAGTTATATAGAAAATTCTGATAACACCAGAGGCTCAGTTCACAACACTTTAACACAAATATAAGGATATTTATTTCTGCCAAGTGATTGTTATTTTTAAATCTCATTTGACTCCGCTAAAAATACCTTATTCTGATCTGTTAGCATTGTGAGCTGTGCCTTATGTCTAATATCGTCAGGGTTTTGCATAAGCTCTATAAGCCATGAAGGAGGAAAACAGATCGGATATAACTCTTTTTTTGCTTCTCTTTGCAGCAAACGATCCCGCAATTACAGGGTTTTTGTTGTTACAGTAAAATCCTTTTCTTCGAGTTCATTGAGTGACATAGGATTTAGACACATTTGGGCTATACTGCTGCCTACAGGAGAATTTGGACACTCGTAAACAAACAACAGTGAGCAGCCTGTTATACCTTCCACTGAGCATGCCTCAGGTTTTGTAACAAAGCAGTGCCAAAAGCATGATTTTAACACAGCGGGCTGGAACCTCAATGAACTCAAGGAAAAATATTTTATGGCGAGTACAAATCTTTGTACTGGTTATTTATTCACTAACCACTTGTGCTCTGGAAGATTTTACCCCCTTCCTTACCAGGCCATTTTTTGTGATACGATACGGTACTGTGCTACTTTAACTGATAATTGCGTGGTCATGCGATGCTGTACTCAAATAAAATTTTGATCCTTTTTTTTCCCCCCACAAATAGAGCTTTCTTTTGGTGGTATTTGATCACCTCTGATCAAAAGAAAAACAATATTTTTTTACTTTCTGCAATAAAACCCAATAAAAAATGTAAAAATCAAATTTCTTCATCAATTTAGGCCAATATGTATTCTGCTACATATTTTTGGTAAAAAAAAAATCTCAATAGGCGCACTGGTTTTCGCAAAAGTTATAGTGTCTACAAACTATGGGATATTTTTTATTTTTTTACTACTAATGGTGGCGATCAGCGACTTATAGGGGGACTGCGATATTGCGGCCGACAAATCGGACACCTGAATCTTTTGACACTTTTTGGGGACCGGTGACCTAATACATATATATAAAATAGATGCAGCACTAGTGGTATTGCAAAATTACACAATTTACAAGTGAAAAAAGGCTAAAAGTGAAAGACTAAAGCAAAGTCTCGAAATTTCAGTCCATAGATGAAAAATTAAAACAACCATCTGTGCTTAGTATAGATGATAAGCTGTAGGTGAGGAAAATGTGAAACTCCTTCACACAATGTGTATCCAGCTCCACACCCAAGTGAGAGTAAGTAACCTGCTTACCAGCTCTCCGTGACCACTAGAATAATGGTCTCACCAAGCTCAGGGAAATAGGTCTCCCCAGAAACTTTAATAGTGTCTGAAACCTCCGCTTTACTAGTAAGACTCGTAAATACAAAAAAGAATTGCTCCCATAGTGCAGTATTTTGAAAAATCTGAATTTAATAAAATAAGTGGGTTGCACTTACAAGATAAAAGCCGTTTATAGGCAACAAGACAATATGTCGTTTGGTGAGTACCGCGGCATCTCCACAGGCTTCGCTTCACTTCCTGATTCGCTTGTCCAACCTCCTGAGAGGAAAAAACGTGATGACGTCACCGTCGCAGGCCCCACCCTACACGTTTCGTCACTACCAGACGTCGTCTGGGATTTTGCCAGGTGACTGTGTCATCATGCATATCATTTATATAATCCCACTGCGCTCTTAACTACTGGCTGTGGCTTTTTATAGCAATAAATACAAGGTAGAAATGCCATTTTAACTGTTGGCCACCCATTTATACAATGAAAACAAGTAAGAGAGCCGCATATATAAACAAAGAACTCCGCCATCTAGTGAAATATAGAATAACCAAATAGAAAAATTATTATTATAACAGCAAACTCAGAAAGGAAGCCAAAGACTGTATAGATGCCACATATATAAGCAAATTAAATAATTATATAATTCACACAAAGCAACAATCTTAGTAATGTTATTAGTCAATACAAAATAGATACAAATAAAAATAAAAATAAAATGTAAAAATTATTAATGAAACAATTAATGTCCATCTATGGACTGAAATTTCGAGATTCTGCTTTAGTCTTTCAATTTTAGCCTATTTTCACTTGTAAATTGTGCAATTTTGCAATACCACTAGCGCTGCATCTATTTTGTATATATATATTTGTTTGAGTTTGTATTAGACTTTGGGGTGCTAGCGGCTGCATTCATATATAAAAAAGTATTTTTATTGATTGTTCTAGCGCAGCAATAGACTTCGGGACTTTTTTGACACTAATACAGTGATCAGTGCTAAAAAAATGCACTGTCACTGTACTAATGACACTGGCAGGGAAGAGGTTAACCTCAGGGGTGCTAAAAGGGTTAGATGTATGCCTATGTTGTACTTACTGACTGTGGGGGAGGTGCTTTGACTAGGGGAAGGCAAAGATCTGTGTTCCTGCTTTGCAGAAACACAGGATCAAAGCCTTTCCCGCTGACAGAACAACAATCTGCCTTGTTTACATAGGCAGACTGCCACTCTGCTTGCGTCCCAAATGATCGGCGGGTCCCGGCGGACATCGCGTCGGGAGTGGTTTGCCGGCGACGTACGCACCCCAGACCCGGAAATGTCAGATCATGTACTAGGTGCGTAATCTGGCACAAAGTTGCTAAGTGGTTTAGGGATACAGGATTTAGAGACATTTGGACCATTTAAAAGCACCCCAACAGGTGGGCAATACAGTAACAAATGCTGGCAAGCCTAACAATAAACAAACATCCACCTGGTAAAACATGTGAACACAATACTAGATGGCAGCCTTGCAAATCTTGGAAGCAGTTGGCTGATTTGTCAAAGCCACTGAGAATTGGTGGAAAGAGAAGCTGGATGGATTAACAGGAAACTTTGTGCTTCAATGGAGGCAGTAGCTGCAAGGCAGACATGTAAAGCTTGAACTACATCCAGATAATGAAGGGAAATCTTCTAATGTGCTGGAGCTGGACAAAGGGATGGTAGCACAAAAGCCTGGTTAAGGTGAAAAGCTGAAGTCAACTTAGGAAGGGAGGAAGTTCTAGCCTTTTAATACCCCCTTGTCCTTGTGTAATGCATGAAAGGGTTCTTTATAGGACAAAGCCATAAGTTTAAACACATGCCATGCAGAGGTGATGGCAACAAGGAAAACAACTTTGTAAGTGAGTGTGGAAAGAGTAATATCCCTGATAGCTTGGGGGGCAGTTTTGTTGTGCCAAGAGAACCAAATTAAAATCTCATGGAGAAACAAGTGGGTGCATGTGGGAGCAACATGAGAAACACCCTGTATGAAGGTCTTAATCATGAATGGGTGGCTAACAGTCTTTGGAACAAGCTCACAAGCACTGAGATCTGATCCTTAGTACTCAAGGCCTATTGTTGTTCCAGGCCTGTTTGTAAAAAGGTCAGGATTTGTTTCATTGAGTATTTTATTTTTCTTTCCTTGCACCAAGCATATTATGCCTATTACGTATAGCCAATAATAGATCTTACAGAAAGTGGACTTCCTGGTTTTTAACACTGTATTGGATTGCCACATCAGAAAAGGCCCTGTTCCTTAAGACCTGGTGCACATTTGGCATCCCCCACCTGTAACACAGGTTCTTAACACCCCTGGGTCCAGGTCCTGCCAAGTGAGGTAGTCTGTCAGCTAACTGTCCAATCCTCAGTGGACAAGGCTGGAACATGAAGTTCTGGCTAGGACCAATTGTTTTCTACTTCTTTTGCAGTGGTAAGACTTCTGGATCCTTCTTGATGGTTCATGTACATCATTGCTGTAACACCTTCCAACTGAGCCTAGATCAGGAGACCCTCAAGTCAAGATGTTCAGAGTTGTAGAGACAATCAAATCACACAAAGCTCCAGAATGTTTATCAAGAGCAGAAATTCCTCCAGCACCATCAGAATGTTTAGGACTCCTGTCAGGCTGGCATCCATCGGGATGATATTTGAAGAGATCAAAAAGACGGACTTCCCCAACTCCAGAGCTGGATTCCTGAGCCACGAGGCAATAGACAACCTGGTCTTTAGTATCAGGTGAATTGGCTTGTCCGAGGACTGAACTAAATTGCTCCATGATGACAGGATGTTGAATTGTAGGGGTCTGTAGTGAAACTGGACAAATGAGACTGCCTCAAAAGAGGCTACCCTAGGCAAGGCAGAAGCAAAGAGTTGGTCAACACCTGGACAGAGGAGTCAGAGAGGAGAGTTTGAAGGTTTTCTTGTAGAAGAAAAACTCTTGCTTGAGGTGTGTCCAGGATCAGACTCCGATATTTCAAGCAATGATTGGCTCCAACACAGACTTACAAAGGTTCGGAATCCAACTGACATGTCTAAAGGTCTGAAAAATCTGAGCCACACCGTTGGTCAGGATGTGTACCAACCAGATATCCCACAATGGAGATGCCCTGGGAATGTAACAAGGCAAGCACAGGGGGCTAGAAACTTGGTAAATAAACAGGGTGTGGAAGACAGTCTGAATAACTGGGTCACAAACTGGAAGTGTTGCGGAATTACGGCAAAGAAAATAAATCACACCAGATGGTTGGAAGACATAAAGCTAGAAAGGGGGTTGGAACTAGAATTGTATCTTATTGCCTGTTGAAACCGCCTCCTATACTATTCACTTATAAATGAGTCTTCAGACTCTAGGTCACATCAGAGATTGTGCCATGGCTGTGGACCTTGAAAGCATTCAGCGGGTAACAAAGTGCGTGGAGGTCTGGAAAGTGCTACATGCAGAGCTCAGTGCTAGGTCACATTCCAGGCAGGTCCCACAATCATTCAGTCTAGCAGGCTCCAGGTAAGGCCTCCAGAGCTATTGCTGAAGATATGTCTATCTAGATAGCCGCTTAAAAAGACTAGTTCAAGCACTGTTAACAATGTCTTGATTGAAGAAAACATTAAGAAAAAGAAAATGTAGTTAGCAATTCATTTCTCAGTAAATAAAGAGGTCTATCCTCCTGGAATACTAGAAAAAAACTGAGACATGCTGGGAGTGGAAGGGGTTAAACTAGGCTGGTCACTGTTTTTTTTTTTTTTTTGCCAGTGCCTAAATCCTCTTGTAGGCAGAATTATAAGCCAAATGTTTCTGAATCCTGTGTTCTGTTGAGGTAAAGGTGATATTGCCCCTGACTTGATCCCACCCTGCCAATCAGTTTGTCAAAAAGCAACAATGACAATAGGTTATATGCACAGGATGACATTAAAACTTGTTGCATCAAACATACCAGCAAAGCAGTTCTTCTAAAAATTCCTTTTTATCTTAGGCCCCTTTCACATGGGGTGGACACTTCCAGGTTCTTCTGTTTCTGCTCCACTTATGCAGAGTGCTGTCCTCTATGGGCAGTCGGATGTAAATGGACCGCCTGTCTATTTACAGCTGAGGGCCATCTGATCCGATCCACTAGACAGATGGAGAACAGATCCCCATCCGGCTGTTTTTAGTTGTTAGGATCGGATTTCGGCAGGTGTCATCGGACAGGCTCCATAGAGGGCAAAGGAAAGTCCTATCAGGTCTGCCTAAAAAACTGGCAGGCGGACCCAATCGGTCAAACCCTGTGAAAGGGGCCTTGCGTGTATCACATTATAATGCCAAAAGAGAAAAAGCTCTCTGAAAATGAAAGGTGAACTTTGACTTTGAGCTGTACAACCCTACTATGTTACATAAAAATCAGGCTTACAGGCAGGACTTGCAGCCAGAAGTCTGTGCTGCTCATATTTTGGGGGAAATATCCAGGCTGTGCTATTAATATAACATTTATGTTGGAAAAAAATAACTTTTTGTGCTTTTTTCCATTCCCAATTAAAACACAAGCTAAAATATATACGCAATAATTGGAAGTGCCCGGGTGCACACAGAAATCAATATAAAACATTAGATGTGATGTAGTCAGTCATGAGATAAGGAGTACCAATGAGAACCTTTTTTTTTTTTTTTTTTTAAATAAACAACCATTTCGGTGGGATGCAACTTTGACAAAGAAGGGCTGTGTCCCATTTATACTTCAGTTGTCCATTACATATAGTTTTTTTTCTCATCAATACTTTATGTGCCAAGTCCCAAGTGCCTACATCACTTGTGTGCATCTTAAAGTCATTCCATATCTTTTTTTCAGTATCCTGTCCAATTTTTTGCTATCTGTGTCTCATTGAGGATATTTCCCTTAACTTCCTGTCCTGATGACACAAGTAAAAGAAAATCATAGTGAAGGAAATGCCCTCTTGGATAATTGTCATTGGTTTCCCCACTGGAGGCTTTTCCTTCTATTCTTGTTCTAGTGTAACTAACAATTTTGAATCTTCTCAAATTTTTGGCCCTGTTGACAACACAAGAAGAAATAAAAAGTGGGAGATCTAGGTCATTTTTATTGAGTTCCCCAGTAACCTTTTTTCAGTGTTTTTTTGATTTAGCATTTTATAAACCATATAATGAAAAATATGACAATATATGACTTCTATATACAGTGCCTTGAAAAAGTATTCATACCCTTGTAATTTTCAACATTTTCTCATGTTACAACCAAAAACGTTAATGTATTTTATTGGGATTTTATGTGATAGACCAACACAATATGGCACATAATTGTAAGGTGGAAGGAAAATGATAAATGGTTTTCAATTTTTTTCACAAATAAATATCTGAAAAATGTGTGGTGTGAATTTGTATTCAGCCCCCTTTACTCTGATACCCCTAACTAAAATCTAGTGGAACCAATTGCCTTCAGAAGTCACTTAATAAATACAGCCCACCTGTGTGTAATTTAAGCTCAGTATAAATACAGCTGTTTTGTGAAGCCCCTCAGAGGTTTCTTAGAGAACCTTAGTGAACAAACAGCATCATGAAGGTCAAGGAACACACCAGACAGGTCAGGGATAAAGTTGTGGAGAAGTTTAAAACAGGGTTAGGGTATAAAAAATATCCCAAGCTTTGAACATCTCACAGAGCAATGTTCAATCATCATCCTAAAATGGAGTCAGGTCGGGCAAAGAGTGCAATGACCAGAGAAGCAGACAAAAGGCTCATGGTAACACTGGAGGAGCTGCAGAGGTCCACAGCTCAGGTGGAAGAATCTGTCCACAGGACAACTATTAGTCATGCACTCCACAAATCTGCCCTTTATGGAAGAGTGACAAGAAGAAAGCCATTGTTGAAAGAAAGTCATAAAAAGTCCTGTTTGCAGTTTGCAAGAAGCCATGTGGGGGACACAGCAAACATGCAGAAGAAGGTGCTCTGGTTAGACAAGACCAAAATTGAACTTTTTGGCCTAAAAGCAAAATGCTATGTGTGGCGGAAAACCACACTGCACATCACCCTAAACACACCATGCCCACCGTGAAACATGGTGGTGGCAGCATCATGTTGTGGGGATGCTTTTCTTCAGCAGGGACAGGGAAGCTGGTCAGAGTTGATGGGAAGATGGCTGGAGCCAAATGCAGGGCAATCTTAGAAGAAAACTTGTTAGAGTCTGCAAAAGACTTGAGACTGGGGCAGAGGTTCACCTTCCAACAGGACAATGATCCTAAACATACCGCCAGAGCTACAATATAATTGTTTGGATTAAAGCGTAATCATGTGTTAGAATGGCCCAGTCAATGTCCAGACCTAAATCCAATTGAGAATCTGTGGCAAGACTTGAAAATTGCTGTTCACAGAAGCTCTCCATCCAATCTGACAGAGCTTGAGCTATTTTGCAAAGAAGAATGGGCAAAAATTTCACTCTCTAGAGCAGAGCTGGTAGAGACATCCCTAAAAAGACTTGCAGCTGTAATTGCAGCAAAAGGTTGTTCCACAAAGTATTGACTCAGGGGGGCTGAATGCAAATGCACACCACACTTTTCACATATTTATTTGTATAAAATTCTGAAAACCATTTTTCCTGATGCATCATGGCAGCACACACTGGGTTGTGACTCTGCCCCCACAACCTGAGAAGGATTGATTAACTATACATTTGAAGGAGAGGCACCCCCTTCATTCTCTTTTTTTCCTCATCTGACAAGATTGGAACAGGATTCTGCACCCTTATCATATTCGTTCCACCAGGTTAAGCCTCTCCTGGCTGGAAGTCTCTCCTGTACAGCCTCTAAAGGAGCCTTTATAGAGAGAGCCCCAATCTGGTGGTCTCGGGGGGCAAGTATCTCTGGCACATACAAGCTTTAAAGAAGCCTAAAATATTGCAGTGGCCTCCTACCTTTTCTCCATTCTCTTTAATGCCCATTCCTTTCAAGGTTTTATTTATTTTTAAAGTTCAGCTGGGTTCTGTAGTTCTACAGGCTAGGTAGCTTCCTGCATGGTGGCTACGTCCTCCTCGGCGTTCTGTGCATGCGCCACAGGAAGTGATGTGGTTTGACAAGTATCTCTGCCCTTCTCCAAAATGGTGCCCGGAACAACGAATCGTTATTGCGCATGCGCAGCGACGTCATTTCCGCCGCGACGGCGAATTTAAACAGGCCTGTAACCTGTCAGTTTGTTGCTGATGGTTACAGGCACATTGCAGGAAAATTCTTTTGGCGTTCCTTGCTGTCCTCAATCTCAGGCAAGTCCCACATCTTATCTTATGTCTAATTTGTAGCCATTTTTTGCTCTTTTTTGCTTTTGCAATTCTATACTGTGTTACGCTTCATTAGATACTATCTCCTGTTGCTCTGTCTTCATGGAGACCACTGCCCAAGCAGACCACCCTCATCATATGAGTTAAGAGGTGCCCAGTATGCATGGTAGGTATGGAAGAGAGAAAAAGAGTGCATATTCGCTAATGTTGCGATTTCTGACAGCCCTTCCAGGTCTAAATCTTCCAAATCCAAGCATCATGGATGCTCCAGCCATACCTCGAGCCATGGAAGATCTAGAAGGAGTCTCTCAAGATCCTAATCTCGCCACCGTCACTCCGGTTGCAGCCAACTCACACTATAGTCGTTCACGTCGGAGTCGCTCATATAGAAGATCACCTTCTCACCCTCACTGGAGGAGCCATCACACCCGCTCTGCAGCAAATGCCTGCTGGGTGTGCGGAGCTCCAGCCTTGCCAGACAAGCTAGCCTGCCAGGCATGCTTCAATGAAGCAACCAAAGAGAAGGAATCTGATGCAAGAGAGGTAACTGACCTCATCAGAGAGTCCGTGCGAGCGTCTATTTTGGAGACAGCACTCCAAACAAGGCAGACCCAAGCACAGCTTCCGTAACTCAAAATCCTCCTATGGGTTCAGAGTCTGACAATGGTGATTCAGAGACTGCTACTGGATTTGACTTCACTCTGGTGGAGCCCTTTATAAGATCAGTGAAGGAGGCCATAGAATGGGAGGAAGCAAAGGAAACCCCTCGCAAAGTCCGGAAGTACTTTCTTAATTTAAAGAGGGAACCAGAGTCCTTCCCCTTCATCGAAGAGCTGGAAGACCTCATTAAGGATGAGTAGGAGAGATTAGACAAAAGATCTAATCTGAATAATAGATTAGCTAAATTGTATCCTTTGAAGGAACAGAAGGTGAGTTCCCTATCCCACCCGTCGGTGGTTGACGCTTCCTTAATGCGACTTGCAAGACATGTTACTTTACCCATAGAAGATGCAGTAACTTTCCAGAACGTGTTGGACCAGAAGATCGATTTGGAAATGAAAAAAGCATACTGCACAGCAGGAAGTGGATGTCGACCTGCGGTAGCAGCAGCCACAGTAGGCAAAGCGATTTCTGGATGGTCTGTTAATATAGAGAAATCCATTTGTGCAGGAGTTGACCAGGAGAAAATAATCAGTTCTCTTCAGGAATTGAAGCTGGCAGGCGATTTCGTGGCAGAAGCTTCAGTGGATGTCATTCGTTCTTCTGCAAGGGCTATGCTGGTGTCACTCATGGCCAGAAGAGCTCTGTGGCTCAAGCCATGGGTGGCGGATGCAGAATCAAAGACCATTTGGTGCAAGATCCCTTATGATGGGGTTAATCTCTTTGGTTTGAAATTGGACTCAGCGATCTCCAAGGTACCAGGGGGAAAATCGGGTCTGATTCCTTCTGACAGAAGACCTAAGCCTCAAAAGGGTCCAAACACAACTTTCTGGAGCGGTACATGGAGGCGAAAACATATAGGCCGGGAAGAGAGTTTCAAAGGAATTGGAAGAATCCACAATCTTCTTTTCTGAGGCTTCAGAAGTCTAAAACCACCTCGTTGGGGGAAAATCAGAAGTCTTTTTGAGGGTACGCCCATCCTACCTGAGAGAGTGGGAGCCAGGCTCAGAAAATTCAAGCAAGTCTGGACGTAACACATAAAGGATGCATGGCTATTGTCCACAGTAAAGCATGGACACAGATAGAAGTTTATAGACCAAACACCGGAAAACCATTTTCAGTCAACCAGACTGCCGTCATCTCCAATCAAGAGAAGATTACTTCTCAAATATGTGGGGAAACTAGTAATGAAGGGGGCAATTTTGGAGGTTCCATCACCCCAAAGAGGAAGGGGGTATTACTCCCCTCTATTCCTGGTAAGAAAGAAGACAGGTGACTTACGACCTGTTATGGACCTGAAAGGACTCAACAGAAGTATTCAAGTAGAAGCCTTCAAAATGGAGAGCCTCCAATCAATTCTGTTAGCGGTAAACTTAGGAGATTGGATGCTTTCCGTAGACTTATTAGACACCTATCTACACGTGCCCATACATCCCGCCTTTCAAAAGTTTCTGCGATTTTCAGTCGATCATCAATATTTCCAGTTTCAGTGTCTTCCGTTCGGCATCTCCTCCACTCCCAGAACATTTACCAAGACTCTCCTTCCTCTGGTCGCGCTTCTGAGGGAGAAAGGCCTGGGGCTCCATCACTATTTAGACAATATTCTTCTCCTAGCAGACACTCAGGAAATACTGATTCAACATCGCACTATACTGATCAACACACTTCAGAGTTTCTGGTGGTTGATCAATTGGAAAAAGAGCAGTCTTCAGCCGACTCAAAGTATGACCTTTTTAGGGGCAGAACTCGATACTCGATCAAGCAGAGTCAGTCTACCTCAGGAAAAGATAGGTCCCTTATTGCAAAAGTTAAGGAGGCTAATGGCGGCGAAATTCCTTCCAGCAAGAGTCTGTCTGAGCATCTTAGGGTCAATGTCGGCCACCCTACCGATGATTCAATGGATACATGAGGACAATGCAGTACTCATTCCTTACCCAGTGGAATGGAACATCAATGCTCCAGTCGATCACCATTCATTGCATCGTGAAGCAGTCACTTTGGTGGTGGTTGCATACAAACAATCTCAGGAGACACAGACCGATAGTCCACCCAGAACCAAAGGTGATCACCTCGGATGCCAGCCGGATGCAAGGTTGGGGAGCTCTCTATCGGAACTCAAGGTTGACTCAAGGTCGATGGCAATTCCAAGCAAAGGATCTAGTGTCGAATGTCCTTAAGCTTAGAGCAGCCTTCCAGGCCCTCCTAGCTTCTGGTCCGTCCTTGAAGGGGAAGAGTGTTCTAATCTGGATAGACAACAAGGTAGCAGTAACATATATTCAGCAGTACACTGGAGGAAGTCCATCCCATCCTAGAATGGGCTCAGATATTTCTATCAGATCTGCGAGCGGTATATGTTCCGGCAGCTCAGGACCGGCTAGCCGACTATTTATGCAGAGAGTTCTTGTCGAACGAGTGGTCCCTGAACCATCAAGTCTTCAATCTCCTGACCCAAACTTGGGGAATTCCAGAGATCGATCTGGCAGTGACACCCCCAAACACCAAGTGCCAGAGGTTCGAGAGTGGCATATCCACCTGCAGAGGGGGTGGACTGCTTTCTTCATCAATGGAACTTTCAATTGGG
Organism: Aquarana catesbeiana; assembly: GCF_042186555.1. Classification (NCBI taxonomy): domain Eukaryota; kingdom Metazoa; phylum Chordata; class Amphibia; order Anura; family Ranidae; genus Aquarana; species Aquarana catesbeiana. Next base: position 251,969,892 of record NC_133329.1, read on the forward strand.
ATACATATTTCCACCAACGCCTCTGATTGTGAGGTTCCTACCCAAATTTCAGGAGGTCTTCGGCTTCAGTGATAGCGAGAATTCCTTTCTGGTCCAGGAGGCCTTGGTTTACAACTGTGTTGCAGCTCAGTCTGGAGGACCCACTACCTCTTCCATTGTCTCAGGATCTTCTTCACCAAGGTCAGTTTCTCCATCCAGCCCCAGAGAGGCTCCATCTGATGGCCTGGATGTTGAGAGGATTCAGTTCCTAGAGCAAGGCTGTTCACAGGAAGTCGTTTCAATGTTACTCCAGGCTAGGAAATACACAACTAATGTCACTTATGACAGAATATGGGACAAGTTCACGTCTATGGCCAGCAGAATGGTTGGGACCCTCTATCTCCAGAAGTTCCGCAAGTTTTGGAGTCTGCTAAGAGAGTTTTGGAAATACAGGCGTTAATGATTTCAGAGCCCTACATGGTCTTTTACCCTACAGGGTGGTTCTGAAGACCAATTTACTCCAAAGGTATCATCATCCTTCCATTATAATCAAAAAATCAATCTTCCATCATTTACAGATGATCAAGGTCAACCACACGCTTTGGATGCTAAAACTACTATTAGAAATTATTTGTCAGCCGCAGTCTCTTTCAGGAAGACTGAAAACCTATTAGTGATTCCCCATGGAGGGAGAAGAGGCCACATGGCATCATCTCACACCATCACATCTTGGCTGGTCAAGACTATCAAAAAGGCCTACAACATTCAGAATCTGCCGGTTTTGGGCTCACTCAACAAGGGCAGTGGCAGCTTCCTGGGCAGCGTATTGCAGAGTGTCCTTTGAGACAATTTGCAGGGCAGCAACCTGGTCTTCCAGGCATTCATGTCCTACTATAGAGTGGACTCGGCTCAGTAATCAACGGTAGATTTTGGAAGAGCCGTTGTTCGAGCCAATTCTTCATCTATATAATAAATACTACTACTTTAACTTGCACCTACCCGACTGGCGAGTTATTTCCCAGTGTGTGCTGCCATGATGAGTCAGGAAAACTGAAAATTGTATACTTACCTTTCTGTAATTTTCCTTTCCTGACGCATCTCCATGGCAGCACACAGCATCCCACCCTTCTTTAAGATGATAGTTACAGAGAATGAAGGGGGGTGCCTCTCCTTCAAATTTATAGTTAACCAATCCTGTCAGGTTGTGGGGGTAAAGTCACAACCTAGTGTGTGCTGCCATGAAGATGCATCAGGAAAGGAAAATTACGGAAAGGTAAGTATACAATTTTCCGTTATCATGTTCCTTCCACTTCACAATTATGTGCACAATTATGTGCCACTTTGTGTTGGTCTATCACAAAAATCCCAATAAAATGCATTTATGTTTTTGGTTGTAACATGACAAAATGTGGAAAAGAGCTATGAATACTTTTTTCAAGGCACTGTATCTGAATTTCAGATTTTTGTGACAAACCTTAGGTTCCACAGCTGTCTTTAGTGAAAAGAGAACATCTTTCTCAAGCACCCACTCTTTATTTTATTTTCTGGGACACAAAGTTAATGTTATCTGTTGCCTACATAGCACAATTATTTTCACTGTTCCATATCTTTTTTGGGGCATAAATCCATAGTAAGAGCACATACTCAGTACTTACCAAAGTGAACAGGGTTATAATGTTGCTCAACCCCAAACAAATAAGATCTTGCAACACCAATATAGCTTCCGTATTAGGGAATTAAAAAAAAAAAAAAAAATCATAGGTCAGTGAAATTGATCATGTATATACTATTGGCGGAAAGAATTACAATTGCTAAACATTGGAAACAGTCGGTAATTCCTTTTGATTATGTTAAGTGTAAACTTAACTGGATTATGATCAATGATAAGCTCACCCATAGACTTCATAACAATACTGAGAAATTTGATAAAATATGGGATCCATGGATCCAATATATCTCTTCTTCCCTGATTGGCTCTGGGTTGACCCTCTTCTCTCCTCTCCTGTTATTCATTTATTTTCTTCCTCTTATTCTGATTTCGCTTCTCCTTCTTTTCTAGTGTTTATTCTGGATTATACCAGGTTGTCTTTGTGGGTTTATATGGCTCTATTATTGACAGTATTCTCATATATACATACAGGGGTCTCCCTGTCATTCTCCATCCATTACCTCCCTACCCCCTTATACGGGGCATTTATTCCTGTACCTTTTTTAAAACTCAAGTTATTGACTAGAATTGTTTTGTACCTGGTCCCGTGCGGCTCAGGGTCATGTTTTTTTATCTTCTGATAATGATTATTATCTTTTTTATATTAGAATATTTACATGAGAACATTCTATTGCAACTTTTTGTTTATTTGATGATGGTCTATTTTATTTTTGTTTGTTCGTTCTCTACAGAAATATGCTTTTGCTATAATGACAACCCATGCATGGGCAATTATTTATTTGATATACTTGTTACTGTAGGATCTTTTTCAATAAAAATATTTAAATATAAAAAGAATCATAGAATTTACTAAAACAATTATTACTTAGAAAGATAAATGAAAAACCTCTTTGTTTTATTTTTTACAGGCCAGGTCTTCTTACAGTTTTATATAGAGTTATAAGAAATCCTACCTTTTCTGATTCAACAAAATGAGTAGCAATGCCAGCTTTCTGCACATCTCTTCCCTTTAGCCGGAACCCAGTAAGAGCAATATATAAGCCAAGTTTTCCAGGAAGCCGTGGTAAGAAATACCCTCCTCCAACATCAGGGAATAGTCCTTTATTGGAAGAACAAAATCAGAGATGATATAGATACAGATTGCCATATATGCTACACAACAGTCAAAACACCAGACAGGGAGCATTTTGTTCAAATTATTATAGAATAAGAGGACCCAAGGCACCATCTAGTGTTGAACTCTGACATATATAAACACTTAAAATATATCCTAATATCTAGCAACTCAACAGCATAATCTATTAAATATGTATGCTTCATTATAAACCAAACATAAAAGAATAATCCACTGTAATTTAACAAATGTAGTATTAGAAACTAACCATGTCAAACTTCATGTCAAAATCGGTACAAGAATTGGCTACTTCGTTATAGCCAAAGTGTCATCAAAAAACAATTACACAAAAATTACCGTGCAATTAGGAAACCTGTACTTAAAGAATATGACAGCTGTCATTGATTTGATTTTAAGTGTTTTTAGCCTTTGTAAACTTTGCTTCAATAAAAGAGAACTATATGCATGAGTGCCCTTGAAAGATCTTATAAGGGGTACATTTGCTGTTGAATTGTGAACACTGAGATCAGCTTCCGTGGATTATAAATGAATGGTGGAATGCCATGCAGCAAGTTCTCTTGAATACAAGAGTTTGCCTCTACCCCCATTACCTGTGTAACTCTCCAGGTATCTTTGCAGGAAATCTAGAAACTTTTCATTGTTTCATAAGTACCAGTACTTTTACTTTAACCATTCCTACAAGGTTCATATATTTGTTTTTGGGAATGTCAAAAAGCTAAAGATCACTTTTGATGCCTAACCTGCTCTACACACCTATGATTTACTCCCGCTAATACAAATGTATCGTAATAAAAACCATAAGAGCTTATATTTGGTAAAAGCACAATACCCAATACACAGTACTTAACTGACCAAAAACAAGTGGGAAAATAACAAGGCTTATAGATAATAATTAGAGTTGAATGAATGCTTTTACAAAATCTTCAGCTTGTGATACAGTAAACAGTTTCAGAATGAGTATAATGAAAGACTTCAGCCCAAGTAGACCGAAAAGCATTCCCGGGATTTAATGTGGAGGGTCAAACGGGGACAATTAGAAAGGGTAAAGCAGCATTCCTCAGCTAACTATTTATCTGTCAAGTGAAATAAGCCTTTTTATCTCCTGGCAAGAGTAAGAGTATGAGAATTCTCTTACCCGAAGGACACAGCACATGCTATTGTTAATATAAACTATTTCTTATTCTAGCTAAGCATCTAATATTGCAGAAGCAGAAGAGGTTTTTTTGCATTCTAATTAAACTAAATACACAATCAACATTCAACATCAACTTCTTAATGTATTAGGTCAAATGCAATTTTAAAAAGAAATTAAGAAGGCTCAGTAACATATCAATGTAGAAACATCATGTATACACCAATTTATTAAAGCGGTCTTGAAACCCAAAACCAAAAATGTCAAATCTTGCAGTTTACCAATCATTAGATGTGGTAGCTGCAACTGTTTTTTCTTTTCTTAGGCTTTTCTCCTTGTTTTCACCTGCTTATCTGGCCAGTAATACACCTCCTGTATTAGAAGGCCCCCACTCTGGATGAAGCAGCACAGGGGACACATTTGGACAGCAGCATTGTCAATCTGGGGGGAGGGGAGTGTTAGATGTACCAGCAGATTTAAATATACTAACAAATTGAAAACAAACTCCAGCTAATATTTTATAAGCAGTTACAGCAAACAGTTTTTTTTTCCTTTTGGGATAAAGGTTTTACAAAAACAAATAAAAGCTGATCATTGTAAGCACTCCATGACAGTGTTAAATGGTTTGTCTCAGGTCTGTAACTGATACATTCTGCTAGAGAACGTGTTCTTTTAAAAAACAATAGACAAACTGGCAGGATCACCAGGTAAAAACACAATAAAGAAAGCCTAAAAAAGAAAAAAAATGCAGCCATCACATCAAAGCAGTGGTAAACTGCAATATAAGGAATTTTGCTTTTGGGTTTAATACCACTTTAATACTGTGCTTGAGAGTAATTGCAAGTTACAAATTCTTTCAATAATGTTTATTAAATACAAAATAGAATGTGCAGATTTACAGCATATATTTAGCTGGTACAATAATATATATCAATAGCAGAACAAAAGTGCACAATGAATCATGTTACTGGAGCTAACCCTTTACAAACTAGGGGAAGTTATGGGAGAGTATGGGAAAGGAAGTGGGGGGGGGGGGGGGGCAGGAGGACTGTCTCAGGGCTATACCAAATACTTTAAATTGGTAAACTATGGCAGCGTAGAGTAAATATGATCAAAGGTCTAACAATCATTTGTCAAAGTTTGTCAGTAGAAAAGTAGAAAATGTGAAATTCACAAGTTTTCTTAAACATTAAATAAGTGAGTTTAGTCAACTTTTCATTAGAGAAGGTGTTGTATATTCTCATTTTAATTTGGTTAGTGACAGTCTAAACTGATATTTTGTGAGGCCTTCTAGTTTCACATTACACTGAGTGCAATGGGTATTTATTAACATAATAATGCTAACAAATGTATACCCGCTTGCACAGGCATTGAACTACTGGGCATGTCCACCACGTATAACGACTAGAGATTAGTTGGTCAGAGCAGCCCCAAAAACAGCTTCCTGTACAACCCTGAGAGAAATGAGTCAATCGGGTAAGCACAAGATACCACCAATGTAGGACTTTTATTTTTATTTTTCCAATGATAGGACATGTTGTGAACAGGACTTTATAGTGTCCTAAATTTATATCCACAGGTTCTGTTCGATAGTGATCTTGAGGTCCACAGCCCATTTATCCACATACGAATGATGTGGTAAAGAAGGCTCACCGAGTAGCGAGTTTTACAGTACAATAAAGAAATCAGCTTTGGAAAATGGGGATCGTCTCAACATTTCTGTTTAAGCCTAGGTTCACAATGGTACAATTTGGTATGCGGCTTGACATTGTCAAATCGGCAGCTATTGCGGGCAATGGCACCGTCCGAATTGGTGCGGCGCCGCACCGATTCCCAAAAGTAGTTCCTGTACTACTTTTGTCAACTTCGGGTGGGCGATTTCTATAGACATCTGTGAAGGAACCCGCACAGATGTCTGTCAAATTGCTGCTGAAATCGGACTGCATTGCTGGGTTGAAATCAGCTGAACTTGCACGATTTCTAATCTGCAGCAATGTGAACCTAGGCTAAAAGAGGTTAGGGTTCTCCCATTGGGGATTAATCATAGTGTTAACAAAGTTGTAGATATTTGAAATTTTAGGTGGCCTGTAGGGAAGGAAACTATATGATCCCTTTAGTAGTCGCATGGTGGTGGAGGAGTGCAATACCAAGGCTGGTCGACCGTCTGAAAACAAATAGTTCTTCAAAACCCGACACGAAGGATGGGTTCCAAAGAAATGACATCAGAGGCAAGTGTGATTACATAGGACCACCTGAATATTTGAGGGTGCCCTAAAGTTTCAGACAGTGGACCATAATCAGATTTTGTAGGGCAGCTCTGTCCTTAAGGAGGAGCCATGACAATTTAGCGAACATCCATCCTAACCCTAATAAAGCAAAACAAAGAAATAGAAATGAGAATGCCCAGACTTTAAGGTTAATTATAATATAGGAACATTCTTAGAAAAGCTTATGATAGTCTAAAAAAAAACATATACTACCATTTTCCAGAAACATCAATAGTTAACAGTTTTTCTTTTAATACCTGCAGCATGTTCATGTGTGATCTGCTCTGCATGGAAGGCATGTGGGACATCAGGGGTCTTTTAGGTCCCTGATGTCTCATTAACCACTTGCCCTCCAGCGTAAGTATACATATGTCCTGGACAGCAAGTGGTTACACCATGATCCTGGTATTGTTTTTTTCAGCCAGTGATCAACTTTCTTGTAAATGTAATCCAGGTGGCTCTACAGCACCCAGAGTCCAATCCCTTTTACAACACAGAGCCCCCCTCACACTCCACCAGGGAGCCCAGGACCACTGTAAGCTGCGGTAAGACTTCAATGTTAATTATAATATAGGAACATTCTTAGAAAAAGCTTATCACATTTTGACACCCCCCCCCAAAAAAATACTACAATTTTCCGTAAACATCAATTCACCCCTTGTGATAGCAATAAAGTTAAATGAGAAATAAATAAATAAAAAAAGTGTAAAAAATACATTTAAATAAAATAAAAATTAAAGGACCCCCCCATCCCCCCATGCTAACAAGCAAATGCAAACCCACACGTAGGTCTGGCATGCATATGTAAACAGCGATTGCACCGCACATATGAGATATCACCATGATTATCAGAGTTAGAGCAATAATTCTAATACCTCATGTTTAAAGCTAAACTTGTAAAGGCTTTTAGGGCGTCACCTATGGACAATTTTAGGTACCGTAGTTTGTCGTCAATTCATAGGCGTGTGCAATTTTAATTCTTGACATGTTTGGTATCTATTTATTCAAATCAGGATCTTCTTTTATTTGCTACCCAAAATGTGTAAACCATTGTGCGACATAAAAAATTGGAACCACTATTGTATTCTCCAGGGTCTCAGATTAAAAAAAAACAGAAGAGCCTCACTTTCTGTCCTATGCTCGTTTCATCTGCAATCCTGTAAGTGTTGCTTCTGATTGCACGAATAAACCTTTTTATACAGTACTTCACTATGAGCTCTTTATCTGTTTTGTCGAGCCTGGTGGATATCTTAGCTACCCCCCAAGACTTATATGTTTGGAGTTTTTGCTGAGGCGTTCCAGAGGCTCATCTTCCTAACAACAGAAATAAGCATGTTTGACCCCCAGACTGCAAAGCTGAGGGTCCATTTTTTCTGTTGAGTAGGGATACAAGAGAGGAGTGTGGCAGATGGCACAGCATGTTTACATGAAGCACTTCAGCACCTTCTAAACCTTTTGGAGGACCGAGCACTTTATAAGAGACTTTTTGACACAGGAATGATTTATACGTTATCACAAACTGTAAGCGCTGTATTATTTTGATTGTCGTTTTTACTAAACCCAAGACCTTGCATTCACTATATCTGGTCTCCCACAGTACACAGAACACAGAAATGTAAATATTTTAGTAAATATAAACTGCTAAATACTTTTTCTCATTAGCAGTATATAGCAGTCTTGTGACTTCTATCAGTGTTTGCCAAGCACTGGTTAAAGCTTGTAGGATGAGTTTTCATTCCCGCTGACTGTCCTATGAAACTGCATGACCCCTAACCATGTCTGGATTGGCCCTGTGCCGATCACATGCACCCTCCCAAAAAAAAAAAAAAAAAACCTCATTACAATACATACCAAGCTGAGCATGTGCAGAGTGCCTCCTAGGACTCTGTACTATCAGCAGATGGATTGGGGGCTATGAACGAAGGGGAGAATCAGAGAACACAGGATCAAATAGCCTTTTTTCACAACGCAGAGGATTAACCCCTTAGGTTCCACAGTGAGTATAACAAGCATGCTTTACAGCATATACACTGTTGTGGATTTAGTAACACTTTAACTAATCTTCAGGCCTAAAATTATTTTTAAACATGTTTGTAAATAGGCTCTGGCAGCAAAAGGGTTAAATGGATGACATGGGCAAAATGCATGTACTTCAGAGATGTACAAAATATTTCTTCTTTTCTTTTCCTTGACTTAATAACTTCTTCTTTTAAGTCCAGGAGCCCAGAAGCTTTGTACGGCTTTGGGGGGATAAAACTCCTATTCATATGTCCAAATCTTACCTGATAGCTATTAGCCAGACATCATTATTAGGCTGTGCACAGGCCCTATATCTAGTACTGATTAGTTTTAACTGACGTTCTTATTTTTACAAGGGACAGTAAATCATCCTACTATATACCAGAGAGTTTTTGAATACTTATAAAAGGACCTTTTGCACCTATGTCCACCCACCAGACTTGTTTAGCATGTTGACATCTCGCCATCTTATATGTGAGTGCTATGAACACACTGCCCTTGTATGTACAGTATATACGATGTATTATATGTATACGAGTAATATACTTTCTATTTGTCTACTGCAGATACCCCATTTATTATGGTCCTGAAGAAGCTACGAAGTAAGTGAAACGTGTTGACTGCTGGATGGGACCCATACACCTTTACCTATAGTTTCATGTAATAAACTCCATACCATGATAGGATATTTTCCTGCAATCTCTTCTTTGTTTTCATATATATGCAAGCTGACTGATGCTCAAAGCTCTCTCTCATTCTGCTGTGGGAGCCTGCTGCTAAGGCTCCCACTAAAATGGTACAAGTTTTAGTACAAGGTGGGCACCCTGTTACAAACTGACCTGGCTTAGATAAGCAGATGTTTGGCTTGTTTTATCCTATGGACTTGCTGTACCTTGTTGAAATTGTGTGTGCTAGCTGACTTGCTGAACAAAAGTGCAGGACAAACCTGCTTGTACTCTTTCTGGGTGTTAATGATAAATTAGGTTACCTTTGTGTCCCTGTCTAATCAATGGTTTAATATCAGTTAAGCATGTTCCCCCTTACAATATCTACACCCTTATCCTTATTTGGGTACTATACTGTAGATTAGTGTAAAACCACAAATTTCATGGGAACGTTAGACGGACCGCACAACTTTACATATATTTACAAATAACCAGACCCTTTGCTATTAATCTAAATACTCAAAATAACTTATAGTTGAAGTATACGTATAACCAAAACTTTTTTTTGGATAAAGTAGGAATGAGTTCAAACTCCTGTCTATTTTTTGTTGGGTCCTGTTGAGGTGATTTACTTTTATTTTCTGTCCTAGATATACAACAGGAAGTAAGAAAAAATCTCTACAAAGTGAGAGGATTTTGCTTCTTAGACAATTGTCATCTAAACAGATGTGTCCATTGTAATATTTCCTTTTGTTCTGTTGAACAAATGTAACTATTTCGCACCTTTCGGGGGGAGGGGGAGCAGGTACCTGTTTTTGACAGGCACCGGTCCCCACTTCTGAGATATCTCGCTGCAGCGAGATCCCTTGGAAGTTCAGCCTCCCCTCCTCCTTCCATCCCTGCTGGGCCATTCAGAAAGCGCAGCGCGATTCTCGCATGCGCAGTAGGGAACTGGTTTCCCTTACAGGTAAAGGCAGCAGCAGCACTTGAGAGCCGATGGAAACATTAGCTGGGGTGCTGACATCGCTGGATTCTAGTGCAGCTAGAGTGATGTCAGCTGTACAGCGGCGCTGCGAGCCCACTTGTCAGCCTAGGACTGGAGGCAGGGGACAGAAGCAGATTGTGAATATTTATAGCCCGGGCAGTGCACCGGATATGACGTCAGGGCCTGCAGTAGTCACTGGATCCACATTTCTGACCTGAGGATGGGCCACGCCCGAAATGCATCGTCGTGGCGCTATTTAGTAAGGAACTTTATGTTTGTATTTTAAGTTCTTTTTGTTGACTGGCGTGTTTGAGAGCTGGGGAAGTTTTGAACTGTTTATTGTTAAAAAAAAAATGCTAAAAACACTGGGAATAGAAAAACAGATAGGTGCTGACTTCAACAAAGTCATATTTATATTCTTTTCTATTTTATTTGTTTTTTCCTTTTAACAATGACCATTTCAGCTATACTTGCAAACTCACAAAAGTACAGTGGCGCAAATGCAGATAAAGCTGTATAAATTACTAATAAAATAATGACAACTAAAATTTATTCAGAAAGAATGTGACACATTGAGTAATAGCATTTTACATTAAATAAGCAAGCAACTTAGTCAAAAATACAGATTAAGAATTAAGAACAGTACAAATAAAACCACTATGAGATAGGTCTACTGGAGTCATCAAATCAGAACATAATCCACCCACTGACAGCATTTGTCAGTCACTGCTTCCTCTGACAGTGCACTAAACTGATCTGTAGCCCAGTTTCTTATTTTGCTTGTAGTGCAAGATTATTCTACTCTAGTGGATGTTGTGATCCATTTTAGGAATGCATTAGAGCTGGCTAAGAAGCTGTGGTTTTCATACATTTACTTAATGACTAAGGATTTCCATATGATGCTCTATTATACAAATAGTACAATGTTATTACTGTATCACTACACAAAAATTCTATATACGTAATCAGGCAACATCATCTCTTTTGCAGTAAAACATAAGTGCATCTTTTTTCTGCTGCAATCCTGTTTTTTCATAAATAGGTTAACCACGTGTCAGATGAAATATTCATGCTAAAGCTACTACTAAAGATTAGGTGACAAATAATGTGAGATTCTGTGAAATCCTTAAAGCTGCAGATCAGACAGGCCATGCAGAGAGGATCTCATTCTCCTGGTGTGGATTTAAAGCCCTTCAGGGATTGCAGCTGGAGAGACATGCTTGACACAGATTTTCTCAGATACAGCACTACCGACTTTGCTGTGTTGCACTGCTGGATGTGACCTAATTAATTTCTGTTTTCCCTAAGCTTGTATGACACAAATGTCCTGAGCATCCCACTAGAGCAATAGACTTTGGCTGATGAAAAAGATAGGCAAGCCTAAGCAATTGTTTCTCTCATATTTATGGCTCTAACATCCATCATATTTACCATAGAGGATTTACAGTAATTTAGATGTAAGCCATCACGGTTAAACTGGCCACACACTGTTAGATTTTCGTGGGACATTATACCATGACATCTGAACCTGCTGCTGTGAGAATACACTGAACAGCAGCTGCAACTGAGTGGCTGCAGCCACTGATCAAAGTAATGCCGCGTACACACGAGCGGAATGTCCAACAGAGAAGGTCCGACGGAAGCTTTTCATCGTATATTCCGATCGTGTGTATGCCTCATCGGACTTTATTTTTTGAAAATTCTGACGGACCTAGAAATGAAACATGTTCTAAATATTTCCGACGGAACCAATTCCTATCGGGAAAACCGCTCATCCGTATGCTGTTCCGACGGACCAAAAACGACGCATGCTGTGAAGCAAGTATGAGACGGAAGCGCTCGGTGTGGTAAAACTAGCGTTCGTATTGGAGCTAGCACATTCCTGACGCTGCTAATTCTGTGATCTTTTAATACAGCGCATTCTTTTCTTCTTTATAATGCTAGAAGAATGAAGTTGTTTTGCTGCTCATATTCACAGAGTTCTCACAAACTTATTTCTTCATTATTTATCCTCATCTCATGAATAATATTTATGTAATCCGACCAAAAGTGCTACCGGCGCAAAACTAAAAATATACTAGTTTGCTGCAATCATGTAATCTTACACAAAAATGGTAGAATATCAATATAATATAAAAGTGGATTGCGCTAACTTCTGTGTATACCACTGCTGAAATATGCAAAAATAGGATATCTATCCTACGTAGCGTACTTTTCTGTATCAATTAATATTGTGTCAAAAATATACTGTCAACTTAGTGTTTACTAGTGACAAAATAATATTCCAAAAAACTGCTTAAAGTGCTAAAAAATATGACAAATATTAAAAAATGTGCAATGTGCCAATATTACTTAGTGACCATCAAATATCACATATCAACATGCATATATACTACTTGCTGCAAAAAATGTCCTCAGCATGTGCAAAAACACTACAGCCCACTAGATGTCCTCAGTTTGTAATTAGACGTAGGTGCTACCAAAAGCTATTTAAAAAGTTATTAATGCTAAACAATGTGCCAATATTACTAACAAAATATCACATATCAACATGCATATGTACTGTATAGTGCAAAAAAATATATGTCCTTGACATTTGCAGAAACACCACAGTACCCTGGATGTCTTCAGTGAGTGATCACTTCTGTGCAATGACGTTCCTTTTCAGTTAAGCTGATTCTTCTTGATGACGCAAATTACATTGCGAAACGTGTAGAGGCTGCTGGGAACTTTCTCATCACATGCAGTTGTGTTATGTGATATTTTGTTATTAATATTGGCACATTGTTTAGTATTAATAACTTTTTAAATAGCTTTTGGTAGCACCTACGTCTAATTACCCACTGAGGACATCTAGTGGGCTGTAGTGTTTTTGCACATGCTGAGGACATTTTTTGCAGCAAGTAGTATATATGCATGTTGATATGTGATATTTGATGGTCACTAAGTAATATTGGCACATTGCACATTTTTTAATATTTGTCATATTTTTTTAGCACTAGCACTTTAAACAGTTTTTTGGAATATTATTTTGTCACTAGTAAACACTAAGTGGACAGTATATTTTTGACACAATATTAATTGATACAGAAAAGCACGCTACATAGGATAGATATCCTATTTTTGCATATTTCAGCAGTGGTATACACAGAAGTTAGCGCAATCCACTTTTATATTATCATGAATAATATTCTCTTTTTTAAAAACCCGATCTCCACAACAATGTTTACAATTATTTTTTATGCTCATCTTTTATAATTTTTTATTTAATCAAGATTTATTTTACGATTACTTGAAAATTATTTTCTAGTGATCTCCATATAATTTTGTTTTTTTTTGTGTGTCAAGCTACCACAACATTATTATCTTGTATTTTTTATTAACCTCAAGGAGGTTGGTGTCCCTTGTTAATTTGACCTTGTATTTTTGAAATGTACCTGCCTATTCACAAACAGTCCTTTTTGAAGAAAAACACATAGGAAAGTATTTATTGAAAATAAAATATCCATTTATTCTGGGTAACAAAATAAAGAGGAAGTCAACGCTGGAGAAACTTTTGGAATTTGCAAAGCCTTTTGGGCCCTGAGGGCACACATCAAGTCTGTGGGAAAAAAAAATTGGAAGCTTGAGGAGTCCATATAATAGGAAGCACAATCTGGTCCAGGAATCCCAGAGATCAGGACCAGCAGCAGATGACATATCTGTCCCCAGGCTGTGGTACTACACCAGCCTGCGTCTTCTGTCTGACCAGACTGAACCCAGGCCATCACTTTCTTTTCTTCCCTCCATGCTTCCCTGCAGCCTTCCTTGGAGGCTGTGGCTCTGGTGGTGGACTTGTGGCAGGAGGAGGATGGGCTTGCTCATATAAGTTGCTGTTCTCAGTCAGCTGGCTGCTCAACCCCTTCTGAAGAGCATCAAAAAAAATTCTCTCACAGAGGAGGCGTTGGCCCTTCTCCAATTCCAGCAACCTGGTGGCTAGATAGCAGCCATAGGCCTCTTCAGCGTGGAGGGGGGGCTCCTGAGGAAATCGCTGGCTTGCCTAATGAGACCCAGTGGTCCTCCGTCATTGTCCCCTTCCTGGGCCTTTTGGTGGTAAGGCAGAGGGGAGGCACCTGGGACTGGGTGAGGCTCCTACTGGGCCCAGCCACCTCCTGGCTGCCACTGGGCACGGCCTCCTCCTGGCTGACGCTTTCCAAACCCTCCTCCTGGCTGAGCTCATCCTGTGTATAAAAAAGGGACATAGTTGTACTTTTTGCTTCATCAATCACACACAATTTTCAGATCATGACTTGCAAAATGAATGTTAATAAATGTTGGTGACCATTTTTTAAGCTGGTCACCAACATTTTGGCCACTACTGTCTAGTGATATGTATACATCATTTTTTGTATAAAATCATTGATTTGTAAGCAATTCTAACATCTAGTTAACATCATTAATATTAGGACAATAAACATGTCTAAAAAAAGAATATACCTGACTCCAGCTGGGTGCATCCACTCCTTCCAGGATGGAAGGCCCAGGTTGTTCCTCGTCAGCCTCTGCTGGGGTTGAGGGAATGGTGGAGGGAAGGCTGCAGGGAAGGGTAGAAAGTGATTCCCTGTCTTCAGTCCGTTCATCCAGAAACAGCAGTTTGTTGAAGTACCACAGTCTGGGTACATACACGTGCGCTGCTGATGCTCCTGATCTGAGGGATTTCTTGATTTTATTATGCTCCTTCTTATATATGTTCCTCAAGATCCCAATTTTATTTTCCACAAACTTGATGGTTGCATCGGGGACTCGAGTCTTCACAAATTCCAGAAGTTTCTCCAGCGATGAACTCCTAGCTGGTTTATTATAAAATAAGCTGTGTTTCACCTCCCACAAATTCCTCATCTCCCTGTATCTGTCTATAAAACTGCCCATGAATTCTGGGTCCTTAAAGGGATACATCTTTGCTGTAAGACAATACATAAGAAAAAAACACTAATGTCAGCCTAAACTCTCATTATCTTATCCCAATATAATTGAAGCAATCTTGAAGCAGTATAGGCCACTGTGATGGGCCAAGTTCAAATTTTTAAATAGATAAAGTGATGCGCTCGTAATATCTATAGGATATCCTACTATTCAATGCGCTGACAGGTCACATTCTACTTGTGGATACTTTGTTACAAACTATACAAAAACTTGAACGGTGATTAGCATAATATAAATAAATATAAATACAACGTGTTGAAGTCTGCTGTGAAAGTCTAATTGGAGACCTCCCGGAATACAAATCCAAAAGTTAGTTCACCATTTGTGCTTGTGAAATAATAAACAAACAAAAATATGTGGAAAAAGGTGGTGAAAAAATAGAGTGAAAAATATATTAAAACAGATATATTCAATAAATATGTAGTTGGTAACAATTATAAAAGGATTACAATTGTGTGGATTCCCATACACCTTACTTGAAAAGGTGATTCCTTTGCAGGTTAGAAGATACCTCTTATCTGTGTTTAAACAAGGCTTACTGAGTCTGGGTTAATCAGCAGAGGATAGTCTCACATCCACCGGCTAGGATCATCTAATCTCCACTTCTCCTGTTCATATGCTTTCCCCCACATGAAATACAAAAGTGGGACAAGACCATTGCGCACATAACTTCTACTAAATAAAGTTAACAAAGAGCCCAATAGATCCACTCACATGATGTAAAAGATATAGATCGCATTTCACTGATGTATGGTCAGTAGAAATCACTGCCTTTGTGTTCCTCCGTGCTGCTGCTATTCAGGATCACTGCAGGCTGTACACTGACAAGAGCTGACAGGCTACTTCTCCCTTCAAATTTTACCTTCGTTTAGCACGCTCGCCACTTCCATTCATCCTTCCTACACACAGATCGTATGTACGACAAATGCGTGTTAGCTTTATATACACTGCGCATGCGTGAAACTCCGCCTGCGTCGCCTGCCCCTGA
Organism: Aquarana catesbeiana; assembly: GCF_042186555.1. NCBI lineage: Eukaryota > Metazoa > Chordata > Amphibia > Anura > Ranidae > Aquarana > Aquarana catesbeiana. The sequence goes on from NC_133329.1 coordinate 251,985,693, forward strand.
CGTTCTTTTTCACGAATATTCCCCGCCCCGTCTTTCTTCAGTGCGCATTAGGAGCAACATGGTGGAGACACAGCAGGTGGTTGGAAATTATTCCAGTAATGAGGAAAGCCCGGAGCCCGAAACGTCCCGATCCAGGAGGAGGAGATTTAAGGCGTGTCTTGTGTTTCTATTATGATTATTAACTTGCATGCTGCCTCCATATGCTTTTCTTTACTGTTGTACAGTTTTAAATGGCTACTTTCATGTTCATGGGCACAGTAATCATTCGTAGGAAACATCGTTCCTTTGCAAATAAATACAATGTTTTTAGTGGATACAGGGTTAACTACATTTTGGTCATGCTAATTTAGGACATTGTTGTCTAGATGTCTTTGAAACTAGAATGAATTGCAAACTTTATTCAGTGGAATGTAAGGAGAGGACACTCAGCAGCTGTTTACACATCTGGACTCAGGAGCTCTAGTGTGGGGCACCAGAGCACATTTTTTAGGGTGACCCACACAGGTGCTCCAGTGGATACTTGGGGTGTCTCTATCTGTGAAACGTGGCCAATTCCAGCTTGGTTAAAAGGGAATTAATCATGTCTTCAACTTGGATCTCTGCCCAAACAGACAATTGTACACCACTTCCAAGCAATCTTTCATATTCCTATTTCTGGACTCAAATATCTGTGTGCTAAGTAAACCTTTTGTTTCATTCTCATAGGGGAGAAAAGACTCAGAGGAAACCACTCAGAGGACACCAGGGACCCCCCACATTGCCAACAAGATTGGGAAATCAGCCCAAGCCCCCCCCCCCCCCCCCCCGAGGGATAGAGGAGAGGTGGAGGAAGTGGGCGAGATGGTCACCCAAACAGGTGAGTGTCTGACACCCCAGCTTCAGGTAATCTATGTATACCTGCATATTTCTTAATACATGTTTTTTAACCAATTTTTAGGTGATGTGCTGGTTGTGGAACAGGAAGCTGAACCTTTCACTAGGGCCAGCGCCCAAAGGCTCGTCAACGACATCATGCTGTGGAAAGGGGAAATCGACGATATTCAAAATAAACTGAATGTTATGGAACAGCAAATGCAGAACATGATGGATGTGTTGGGGAGAATCTAAATTTTCGGCAAATCACATCCATTTTCCCATTTGTTGGACTCCCCCAAAAATTTTTTTTTGTACATTTTAAAAGCCAAATTTTGAAGATGCACACGGTGTGTCAACATGTGCTATCTGCCATCATTAATTTTCTAAACGCACTTGTGAATGTGCACAGAGTAAAAATTTTGAGAAACAATGTGTGGCTTCTTCTTTCAAAGCTCAATACCAGTTTTGTAAGTAATTTTGTATTTACAGTGACCATGGAGCTTATTTACTAAAGGAAAATCCACTTGGCACTACACGAGCACTAGGAGAACCTAGGAGACAGCCAAAAAGAAAAGCAAGCCAATAAAGAAATTTCTAGATCTTATCTGATCATTTTTTTTATTAATAAAAATTAGACATTGTCTGGCAGTGCAATGGCCCCCCTACCCATAAAATAATTAACATATTTCTCCCTAACTTCACGGGCGCTTTGGGGGGCCAAGCCAGTACTGCCAGTACCCAGGCCCGTCAGGGAATTCTCTGTAATAAGTCCAGGCCTCAGGCCCGACTGAGGCTATATAATTCTGTGAATTTTGTCTTAAATAATTATTATTAAATTAATAGTATGCAGCAGCATAGGATGATATGGTTGATTTTGTAGTCCGCCATATGGATTGCTGTCAGAAACAGGCGGAACCGGCTGGCCATTATTCCGAAGGTATTCTCAACGACTCTTCTCGCTCTGGCCAGCCTGTAGTTAAAAACCCTCCTCTCCGGGGTGAGGGTCCTTTGGGGTAATGGCCTCATCAGGTGCTCGCCCAGACCGAAGGCTTCATCTGCAATAAAGACGAAGGAGAGTCCTTCCACGTTATCCGCATCAGGTGGCAATGCCATACCGCTGGTAAAACTCTGGGTGAAGACTCCTCCATCTGACATCCGGCCATTCTTCCCCACGTCCACATAGAGGAACTCCTAGTGTGCCGACACCACCGCCATTAACACTACACTATTAAACCCCTTATAGTTATAAAAGTAAGACCCCAAATGGGGTGGTGGCACAATGTGGACATGCTTCCCATCTATAGCCCCTCCACAGTTGGGAAAGTCCCAACGGTCAGCAAAATGGGAGGCCACAGTCTGTCATTCCTGTGGCGTTGAAGGAAACTGTGGAGTCAAACAAGAAAAAAAGTACTTTTGCACATAACATTGCAATCAGATTACACAAAAAACATTCTTGCACAACATCAGTATAACATTCATTTTAAGGAGTTTTTAAAGACAAAAATATAAGGCCCACTTATCAGATTCCTCACACCCTCTGATGGCACATTGATAAAATTGTATGGGGGGGGGGGGGGGGGGGGATTTGAGGAGACTTTGGGAGCAAAAAAAAAAGTCTCCAGCACACACATCACATTTGGACACATTTTGGGGGGGAGGGTTATAAATGAATTTAAAGCCACACATAACATTTGGACACATTTTAGGGGGTGTTTTGGGGAAAGCAGTACAATGGAGCTGACAATATACATTGTTAAGGGACTAGGCTATAGGCGTATATGGGCCCAGGATAGCATGCTGGGGAGGTTAGTGAAGGCAAATATGCATGTAGGCCAAAAAAAAGGAGCATTAAAAGCTTCCAGCATGCATGAGGATAAAGGGGACATTCAGAGCATATTCCAATCATGGTAATTAGGGAATGATAAAATAAATACAATACATTAGCAAACATTAAATACATATAATGTGATGTTAAAGGAGAAAACTTACCTTAATATAGTCCTTCTGCAGGACCTGAATGATGGCAGAACAGGTCTCTGGAATAATGATCCCCAGAGCCTGGGGGGAGATGCCTGTTGAGAACTTGAGGTCCTGCAGGCTTCTCCCAGTCGCCAAGTACTGCAAGGTGGCGACTAGCCTCTGCTCCGGAGTGATGGCTTGCCTCATGCAGGTATCCTGCCTGCTGATATAAGGGGTCAGCCAAGCCAACAGATGGTGAAAACGGGTCCGTCATCCTGAGATAATTCCTGAAATCATCAGGATTATTCTCCTGTATCTCACGAAGCAAAGGCATGTGTGAGAATTGGTCACATTGGAGTGACCAATTCTTGGTCCATGAACTCCTCCTCATCCTGTTCATGGACTGGACTTGGGTCAAAGTATGAACCCCAACACCAAGCCCCCACACAGCACAAACTCTACGAGTACGTACCCACACCATGGTTTCAAAATGGTTGGCTGGTCAGAACGAACTTAAGAGAACGCACTGAAGAACAGCAAGGCCTGTGAAGAGTGAGCTGTAAATCAGCAATGAGTGGACAAGAACGCACTGCAATAACAGATACGAACTGACTACACGCACTGAAAACCAGATACAAACCCACAAGCACAAACTGAACAGCAGTAAAATGATCTGAAAAAGCTGGAGTCTGAAAATCGTCTCTAACCAAACTTCTACTACCACGAGATTAGCAGAAGGAGCCCAAAGGGTGGCGCACTGGGTATTGAACTTCCTTTTCTAGTCCCGTCGTATGTGCTGTATGTCACCGCGTTCTTGATGATCGGACTTTGGTGTGATCGTGTGTACGCAAGAGGAATTCCGTCAGAACTCTGTCAGAAAAACCTTCAGTTTATTGCAACAGGAAAACCGGTTGTGTGTACGTGGCTTTACAGCTATGAATAAGCGCCACAATAGATTGTGAAACGTGTTAGCTATTTTTCCAGTTTTTCCCTGTACATGAAGAAGTGACTGCATTTGGATTTTACTTTTTCATATCAATAAAGATGCCTTCTATGGTGTGCGGCCGTCCAGGATCCTCTTTTTTTCCTTACGCGGCTTTAGAGTTTCCAACATGTCCCTTTGACAGAAGTCAATCAAATGATCTACTGTTGTCTAGGGGGGACTACTGTGTGGCCAACTTTACTCCTGCTAATTATCACTATAAATTGAGGCATCACTTTATCTTTCTAACACGTACAACTCAAACAAAAACATAAGCAATTTTAAAGCTAAACTCCGGCAAACAGCTAAATGAAATAAATGAATAGCTGTGAACGAATTTAGATTTAGATAAGCTTGTGATCCAGGCACAATTGCCAGATAGCACAGGTACTGGACCTCTCTCCTCTTTAACCTCTTCAATACAGGGCACCTTCACCCCCTTCCTGCCCAGACCAATTTTCAGCTATCAGCAGTGTCGCAGTTTGAATGACAATTGCGTGGTCATGCAAGAGTGTACCCATATGACGTTTTTATAATTTTTGTTCACACAAATTGAGCTTTCTTTCTGTGTTTTTTTATTTTTTGCCAAATAACTGAAAAAAGCCAAAACATTTTGAGAAAAAAAAAAAAAAAAGATTTTTTCGTTTCTGTTATGACATTTTGCAAATAATCTTTCTTCATAAATTTAGGTCAGAATGTATACTGCTACATTTCTGTGGTAAAAAATAACCCAAATCAGTGTTTACTATTTAGTCTGTAGGAAAGTTCTAAAGTTCACAAACTATGGTATATATCTGTAAATCCATCAATCCTGACGTACGAACGGCTCATTATTTTTTTTATTTTTTTTTGATGCATGTAACACCAGGACAACACCAGGACAGTACAAATAGCCACCAAATGACCCCTTTTTTGGAAAAGTAGATAGTCCAATGTATTTAGTAAGAGGTATGGTGAGTTTTCTGATGTTGTCATTTTTTTGTCACAATTTTTTGGAAAATGAAGAAATTAAAAAAATGTTTTTTTCATAACTTGTTTTTACATACTGTCACCAGTGCAGTACAGCATCATCATATAACTGGTGTGGTGGTAATCAGGGGCACTGACTGGTGACTGTAATTAATAAAAATAAATAAAAATAATTTGTTTTTCGTTTTTTTTTTTAATCAAATTTCTTACTTTTTTTAAGATTTTTTTTTTGCAAATTCTTTTTATTGTTTATAAGTATAATAGATACAAAACAGAGCCTCTGGGCATATCCCGGCCCACAATATAAAAACAAAACCTATTAAGAAAAAATACTAACATCCCACTGCTTGCTGCTAAAAAACGTGTGGGGAAAAGTGCTCAAGCACACGGAGAGTATTACCAATGAGGATGATGGAAAATTGCTTTTGCATCCTATAAGGTCATTCGTCACACCATCAACCACAGCCCAGGAGTTTGAAGACCAAAAAAAAAACCCATACTTGGACATACAATATAATATAGTTACATAGTTACATAGTAGGCGAAGTTAAAAAAAAGACACAAGTCCAATCTTTGTGTGCGATTTTATGTCCGTATTACATTGCATATCCCTGTATGTTGTGGTCGTTCAGGTGCTTATCTATTATTTTTTTTTAAATTAACGATGCTCCCCGATGAAACCACTGCCTGTGGAAGGGAATTCCACATTCTAACTGCTCTTTCAGTAAAGAACCCTCTACACAGTTTAAGGTTAAACCGCTTTTCTATAGTTACATAGTAAAATAATAATAATAAAATAATGCATCAGACACAAAGGCATAAAGGCTGAAACCGGATAAGGGTCTGATAGTTTAAGGTGGGCTATTTGCAGGGCTGTTCTGCCCTGTGGTAGTGGTCTCAGACTCCAGCCAGACATCCCAAACTTTATTAAATTTCTTAGGGCATCCCCTATTCAAATAAGCTTCCTTGTATTGGGGGCGGGGGGGGGGGGGGGGGGTTTGGCTGAGTTGACCAACGATTTCCACATATTTAATGTAGGGACTGTGGAGACCCTCCGTTTAAGTATAATGCTTTTCCGGGCATAAAATAGGAGAAGACCTAGCAAAGTATGGATGGCCCTACAGGGGGCCAGGGCATCCACCAACCCTAAGATACAGACAGCCACCTTCTGGGGTATAGAGATAGTTGTTAGGCTAGCAATGAAACTCAGTACCCTCAACCAAAATACCTGCACTGGAGGGCAGTGCCAAATCATGTGTAAATAATTGACCGGGTCAATGCCAACAGCCCAGTGGGCAAGTAGGGTAATACGTTTTTTTTTTAACACACTGTGACAAGAGCAATACAGTGTACTGTACTACGCTGGGGAAATTATCAGGATTTTTTTTACACATTATGACTGCTTATACAAGTGAATTTCACTGGTATAAGCAACCATTCTTACGGAATGTGTACCATTGTGTAACATGCGATCAATGTGACCAATCACAGCTAGCAACACAATCATACACAATGAATGGCATGAAAGGAAGCAATCCATTATGTACAATTGCCATGTGATCTGCTGTGATTTGTTACAGTGATCACATGGTACTGGCATTGGACATACCCTGCGACAGATCGCACCAAAATATGGCCCATGGACGATAAATGTCCCGCCTAGCCTATTGTCCAATGACGGCTGGTTGTTAAAGTTGTTGTAAACCCTCACATATGCCCAGTGAAGTAAAAAGCCTCAGTTGATACACATATCAAATAAATCCTCCTACATAGGTATTGTATAGGCTGCAGTAACAGTGTGTGAGAGCTGATTGGAGGAAAGGCACACACACCCCTCCACACAGCAGAAGAACTGTACTCTAAATAGACAAGCTGTCTGCTGAGCTCAAGGGAAAACTTCTCAGAAGTGACTAATGCTGATAACAGAGGAACGAAGCACCAGAGAGAAATGACACTTAGAGCTTTGGAGAGAGATAACACTGATGAGATCGCCCTTGGGAGTCTCTCCTCCTGTAAACATCTTTCCTGCAAAGAAGGAGTGTTCATTCTTTATTTCCTTGGGGTGCTGTGAATTGCCTTTATTGGTGTATTTGCTGATGACCCATAAAAAAGTGTCTGAATAGGGTAATGACACTTTAAGACCAGTCAGTGCTGCTCTTTTTCCTTATGGAGAGTGACTGGTCTTGTACGAGGGGGTGCTGATAAGTATTGAGCCTTACCCAGAAAAAATTGAGTGAGGAAGCTGTAAACTGCAGGGTGTACTGGACAATTTGTCTATATTCAATGGTGCAAAAATCAACTACCTATGATTTTAACTTATCTTTCTTTTTCAGGTCCAAAGTAAACATGGCAGCACCTCCAGAAAAATTCAATGTGGAAGAGTATAGGATCATAATCAAGTTCCTGTTTCTCCAAGGGAAAGGTGCGAAGCAGATCCATGATGAAATGTCACAAACTTTGGGCGATAGTGGCCCTTTATATGCAACATTGGGTCGTCAATTTTAAAACTGGCAATTTCGGTGTTGAAAGTGAGAAACTCAGTGGAAGGCCTATTTCTGTCTCTGTGCCTACAAAAGTCAAGAATTTTGTGATTCACTTTGCTGCAAGCTTTCTCATTTCCAAGTCGTTGTGGATAATGGCACCAACTCTCTCACGTTATATTCCCAGATATGTAGCAATACTTTTGGCAAATATTCGGCGGTCCTCCATGATCAGGTCACGGATGCCTTTCACATTTGCAGCCACAGACATAGGCCTTCCACTGGGTTTCTAAATTTCAACACCAAAATGGCCAGTTTTAAAATTGGCAACCCAATGTTTAACTGTTGCATATGAAGGGCCACTGTCACCCAAAGTTTGTGACATTTCATCATGGGTCTGCTTCATCTCTGTCCTCTGGAGAAACAGCAACTGGATTATGGTCCTATGCTCTTCCACACTGAATTTTTCTGGAGGTGCTGCCATGTTCACTTTGGACCTGAACAAGAGAAAGAAGTTAAAATCATATGTAGTTGATTTTTGCACCATTGAATATAGACAAATTGGCAAGTACACCCTGCAATTTACAGCTTCTTCGCTCAATTTTTTTCTGGATATGGCTCAGTACTTATCAGCACCCCCTCGTATTAGCCTACTTTTTGTAGTTATCTGCAGGCAGCCTGTAGCAGGTGAACCCACTGGGTCCCTCCCACATCTCTGCTCTCTGTACAGGCTATGTGGAGCGCAGTGATGACATCAACACTACTTTTACAAAGTAATAATTGGGTTTGCAAAGGCATTTGGTGCACACAAAGTGGAAGTATATCTTTTGTGTTTTTTTTCGAAGAATATATTTAAATTAAAATTCTTGTGCTCGGAGTTCATCTTTAAATATAAAAGATGAGTGTGCATCATTTATAAATAAACTTAAACTAAAGCATAATGCCATTTATCAGTTTATAGCAAAACTGAAATTGTGGTCCGATAATTATTCTACTGTTTATAATTTGCACAGAGTGTGATATTTGGGGGAGCCTGGGATCACCAGCCAGCCAAAACAAAGAAGAGTCTTTATTTTCCAAAAAGATAAATGAAAACAGCTTACTTCAGCATGAAAACAAACACAACAGTCCATCCACCTCTGGTATAAGCGTCCATGCACACTAGGCTTAAAAAAAACACCAGTTCCCTTGGCAGAAAAAACGTTCATATAGAGCGCTTCTGTACAAGCATTTAGCATTTTTTCTGCCAAAAAAACCCCTCTCAAAAATTGCAATCTAGAAGGGTTTATTTCTGCCTCTAAACGCTGAGCTCAAAATATGCCTCTAAACGTCCTAACATGCATGGTTACATAGGATAACATTGAGCTGCTTCTACAGGCAAAATGAAAACTCCTTTAGAAGCAGCGTTTTTTTAAGCCCAGTGTGCATGGACCTTGAAACAAAATTTTGGCTCACAGCCAGTATAAACTAGTCCCACACCAGGGTTTATGGTTCCTGCCTGCATCTGGGGTCTAGAAAAGAACCACAGGAGCCCAGGCAGCATCTTAGTAGCCATACAGTCCGCAGCCCTTACACAACACCTCACAGAACCTGTTGACTACTTCCAGCAAGTTCCAGCCCTCTTGTAGGTGGATTAACCACTTCAGAACCACAGTACACGTTTTCAGGACTAGAGGCTTTTTCCCACCCAAACGCTGCCTTCCAGGACCCATGCGTGACATTCTGTACAAAAGATAACTAGTATGTGAGTTATATGCAGTCATGTATGTAGGTGCTCCCAATTTTCATTAATGCCTGTTGTTATGCAGTATGCATGTGTTATTTAGTTATTTTAGTTTTTTATTTATGCAACAGATATAAAAGATATATATATATATATATATATATATATATATATATATATATATATATATATATATATTACAGTGCATCTCAATATTTCTATTTCTCTCTCTCTCTATACTGTATATATACACACACACACACACACACCGTACACACAATGTATAAAGAAGTTATTACTATCAGGGTGGTGGAAAAAAGAAGGGTGGCAGGCCTTCTTTGTGACAGCATACATTTGTAGTGACTATTTCTCTTTACGTATACAGCATCTACAGTATCTCACAAAATTGAGTACACCCCTCACATTTTTGTAACTATTTTATTATATCTTTTCATGTGACAACACTGAAGAAATAACACTTTGCTACAATGTAAAGTAGTGAGTGTACAGCTTGTATAACAGAGTCAATTTGCTGTCCCCTCAAAATAACTCAACACACAGCCATTAATGTCTAAACCGCTGGCAACAAAAGTGAGTACACCCCTAAGTGAAAATGTCCAAATTGGGCCAAAAGCGTCAATATTTTGTGTGGTGTCAGGGTGTTTGGTTAATGCCGCCTGCATCAACCAAAATGGAAGAACTAGGTCTTCAACAGCTGATAAATGCTCCCACGCATGGTTCAGGACACACTGTAGACCTCATCTTCAAACAAAATATGGACATCAACATATTCAACAACACCCCACTACCATGGACGGACTACCACGCTATCAAATTTAAAATCACCACTAACACCACCCTCCAAAAACAGAAACGCGCAACAACAACACACTGGAATAGATCTCAGAAGAAACTACACTCCGAACTCTTCAAAACCACATTATCAAACAAAATACCATTGCTAAACTTAAACCTCTCAACGGAACAAACACTCAACTCCCTAAACAAGATATTATTACAAACAGCAGACTCAGTGGCGCCAAAACGCAGAACACTCGTCCGCAAAAAAAACTCGAGATGGTTTAATGGCACTCTCACCCTACTCAAGCAAGAACGTAGAAGAGCTGAAAGAGCATGGAGAAGAAATCCTACCAAGGAAAACCATACTAACTACAAAGCACTCTCTGAAATACTACAAAGCAATCTTTAAAGCCAAAAAAGAAAATTTCTCGAACACCATCTCAACTGCCTTAAACCGGCCGCGGGAACTTTTCAAACTAGTCGCCCAATCAATGAACCCTATCTGCTTAGAGCCCCCAGCAAACGATACTCAAGAATTCTGCAATGAGTTATCAAATTTCTTCATCGACAAAATCGACAACATCCGGAAATCAATTCATCAGAAAATAACAACCAACCTCACTCAACCAAAGCAAAAAGAGGATGTCGGCACACAACCACCGAATTTCTCTTTGACCCCAATCACCACTGACATGACAAAAAACATCATTAGAAGCCATCGAGACAGCACATCACCAAACGACATCATTCCCACAAAACTCCTGAAAGAATGTTCCGACATCTTGGCCCCTACCATAACACACCTCATAAATCAATCATTCAAAGAAGGGATTGTGCCAACCACCCTCAAGCAAGGCATCGTCAAACCCCTGCTAAAGAAACCCAATCTCGACCCTAACTACCGCAGACCGATAACAAGCCTCAACACCATCTCCAAGATTATGGAGAAAGCGTTAGACAACTACAAGGCCACCTGGACACACACCAACTCCTGGACCCTCTGCAATCAGGCTTCCGCCCCCGCCAAAGCACAGAAACAGCACTTGTCAAAATATGGGAGGACGCCCTTGAAGCAGCAGATGACGGAGAATCGTGTCTCCTGGTACTGTTAGACCTCAGTGCAGCATTTGATACTGTGGACCACAATACTCTACTTGTCCGCCTCACAGAAGTAGCAGGAGCCACAGATTCTGGTCAAAAATGGTTTGCATCCTTCCTAGAGAATCACTCTCAGATAGTGAAACTAGGAGCATTCACCTCGGAAACCCGAGCAATCACCTGTGGAGTCCCTCAGGGCTCACCCTTGTCACCAGTGCTATTCAACATCTACATCTGCCCACTCCTCAATATCATCAGAAAAACGGACCTCTGCTTCCACTCATACGCTGATGACACCCAACTCTACCTTCGCATCACTGGACAAAAAGACCATCAGCAGCAATTAGAGAAATGCCTCACTTTGATAGATGACTGGATGACCATTAGCTCCCTCAAACTCAACGGTTCGAAGACAGAACTCCTTCTCCTACACGCTAACAAAAATTCCAAAACTAAGACTCCGTGAACACCTCCCATCGTCTTCGGACAGACCATCTCTCCAAGCACCAAAGCCAAGAGTCTCGGCGTCATCTTTGACTCAGAAACGACAATGGATGCACAAATAGGATCAGTAGTTAGCTGATCGCACCATCTCCTCCGCCTGCTACGTAGACTCATCCCCTTCATCCCAGAAGAGGACAAAGCAGCAGTAGTTGGAACAATCATCAATTCCCGACTCGACTGCGCAAACTCGCTCTACGTAGGATTACCCCAATATCAGCTTGTGCGCTTACAACTCATCCAAAACACGGCGGCAAGACTGTTAACAGGAAAAAAAACCCTGGGAATCCATTTCCCCATCCCTGAGGAGCCTACACTGGCTACCCGTAAAGAATCGGATCACATTCAAGACCCTCTGCCTCACCCACAAATGCATACAAGGAAACGCTCCTCTATATCTTGGAGAGAAAATAAAACTCTACACACCCAATTGCAGTCTTCGATCAGCTCACCAAAACCTTCTCATCATTCCCAAATACCGCTACAAAGCAAAGGGAGAACGAAGATTCGCAGTCCAAGGACCTTGGCTATGAAACGCTCTTCCGACTTACATCCGCATGGAAGAAAACCATCAGGCCTTCAGGAAAAAACTCAAGACCTTCCTCTTCTAATGCCCCGTACACACGGTCGGATTTTCAGATGGAAAATGTCCGATCGGAGCGTCGGAAATTCCGACCGTGTGTGGGCTCCATCGGACATTTTCCATCGGATTTTCCGACACACAAAGTTGGAGAGCAGGAGATAAAATTTTCCGACAACAAAATCCGATCGCTTCAATTCCGACCGTGTGTGGCCTGTTCCGACGCACAAAGTGCCACGCAAGCTCAGAAGAAATTCCGACACGGAACAGCTCGGTCTGGTAAACTTAGCGTTCGCAATGGATACAGCACTTTCGTCACGCTGCAATGTTAAAAATGGTTTAATACAGCGAACTCTCTTCTTCTTTATAATGTGACAAGAATTAAGTAGTTTTGCTGCTCATATTCACACACACTTCTCACAAACTTATTTCGTTACTATTTATCGCGATTCACTCAATATATTTTGATTTCTCACATCTGACAACATTATTTTGGTGTAATTTTTTTTTTTTGGCTTTAATGTAGATTATTTTTTTTGTGTTTGTATTTTTTTGAAGGGTGTTTTTTTTTTTTTTTTTTATTTGTACTCCCGAAAATTTTTGTGTGTTTTTTGTGTCAAGTTACCACAACACCATTGATATGTTGTTCTATTTAATCTGTAGGAGATTGTTTGGTGGTGTTGTCCCTTGTTAATTTCACATTTTATGTTAGAAATGTACCTGAATCGTCACCAACAAACTGTCCTTTTTGGATGAAAACACACACAGGAGAGTAGAATTTCCCCAAAAAAAAATTTTATTAAGGGCTCACAACCAAACAAAGAGGGAGGCAACGCTGGAGAAACTGCCGAAATTGGCGAAGCCTTGGACCCCCAGGGCAGACATCAATTATTTTCAAGCAAAATTGGTGGGCTGAGGAGTTCTTATCTAAGGAAGGGCAGTCTGGTCCAGAAGTCCCAGAGATCTGGAAAGCAGCAGATGACATCTGTGTCCCCAGGCTGTGGTCATACGAGAGACTGCAGCTTCTGTCAGACCAGACTGAACCCAGGGTCATCACTCTCAGGTCTTCTTTCCATGCTTCCTTCCATGCTGTGGCTGTGGTGGTGGAGTTGTGGCAGCAGGAGGAGGAGGAGGATGGTCCAACTCAATCACGTTGGTCTGGGGTGTTAGTTCCCCACTCACCCCCTTAGTTAGGACTTTATAAATCAGTTGCTCACACAGGAGGCATTGCCTCTCCTGCATGCCCTGCAGTATGGTGGCAGCCATGCAGGCAAAGGCCTCTTCAGGAGTGGGTAAGGCTCGGAGGGACGCAGAAGCCTCCTGAATGAGCCTGAGCGCTGAATCCTGCATGGGAGTCGCCTTCCTCGCTCTTTTATATGGAAGGCGGAGGGGAGGAACCTGCGATTCTGTCAGGCTGCGACTTGTCCCAGGCTTCTCTTGGCTGACACTTAGCCCCGCCTCCTCCTGGCTGCCACTAATCCCCGCCTCCTCCTGACTGCCACATTCCACAGCCTCCTCCTGGCTGAGGTCTTCCTGTGTATAAAAAAGGGACATAGTTTTAGTATTTTCTTCATCAATCACACACAATTTTAACCTCCTGACTGTTGCAAATTGAATGTTAACAAATATAACAGACTATCATTCTGAGCCCAGCATTTTTGTTTCTTTTAACAATTTTGGGTGCCCACTACTGTCTATTAATATGTAAAACACTTTTTTCAATCACCAATTATTGATCAATAATAACATCTATAGTAAACATCATTTCTTTATTGACCAGAATCTGTAGAACAATGTTATACCTGAATCCAGCTGGGCTCCTCCACTTCTTCCTGGCTGGAAGGCCCAGGTTGGACATCGGAAGCCTCAGCTGGGGTGGAAGGAAGAGTGGAAGGAAGAGTGGAGAGGGATTCCCTGACTTCAGTGTGGTCTGACAGAAATCGCAGTCTCTCATAGTACCACAGCCTGGGGACATAAACGTCATCTGCTGCAACTCCGGACCTCTGGGAATCTGTGACCTTCTTGCGCTCCCTAAGATAAGTGCTCCTCAGGCCACCAATTTTGGTTTTTAAATAAGGGATGGTTGCTGTGGGGACCACCAGCTTCACCAACTCCAGCAGTTTCTCCAGCACTGCCTGCCTCTTTTGTTTATTGTTGTAATGCGGGTGTCTCACCTGCCACAGACAGGGCAGCTCCCTGTATTTGTCTATGAACAGGGGGAGGAAATTGTGGTCGTTGAACCCATCCATTTTCTCTGCAAGACACAACACAAGACAAACCCTAAGGTCAGGCCAAACTCCCCTAATCTTGTTAAAATATAGGCTTCCATTTCGAAGCAGTATAGGCGCAAGTTTAGATCTTACCTTCGTTATCACGATCGGCGCCTCCGATGCTCCTTCTTCCGCTCACAAATCGTACGTAAGAAGCACGCGTGTTACGCTTTATACACACTGCACATGCGTGTAACTCCGCCCGCCCCTGACGTTCTTTCTAGTCTATTCCCCGCCCCTTTTCGATCTGCGCAGTGGGGGAAGAGCACATGGCGGATACACAGCAGGATCGTGCTAATTGTAGCAACGAGGAGGAGGAGGAGGAAAGCCCGGATCCGGAAACGTCTCAATCCAGAAGGAGATTTAAGTACTCAAATATGTCCTTTGGGGAGATGTTGGAGATGGTGGACATCCTGAAGAAGGCCGACTATGATGGAAAGTATGGACCTTACCCCAACCCCAATGTCAGAAAGGCCAAGATCATTGCGAAAGTGGTCAAGAGTCTGCACCGGAAATTTGGGGTACAACGATCGAAAGATCAGCTCAGGAAGTGGTGGTCGGACCTGAAATTACGAGAACATGAGCAGTACAGAAAGATCCGGAGAGTGCTGCAAAAAAGTAAGTAGTTGTGCTGTGTTCCTATTCTTTTGATGTTTATTATGTTCGTGCTGCTCCATGTGCTTTTAGGAACTGCTGTACAGTTTAAAATGGCAACTTTCATGTTCATGGGCACATTATTCGTTCGTATCAAACATTTTTCTTTCGGCCTATAAAACATCATTGTTTAGGCCATATGCATTTGGCCACCATTTTTACACCCTATACTTGTCTGAAACGAATTTGGATGTGTAGATGGCTTTGTTACTAGAATGAAATGCAAACTAGATTCTGCGTAAGGAGAGGACACTCAGCAGCTGTTTTCACATCTGGACACTGGTGCACTAGTGTGGGACACAAGAACACCATTTTTATTAGGGGGCCACACAGGTGCTCCAGTGTATACTATAGGGGGGGTACATCTGTGAAGCTTGTACCAAACAGGTAAAGTATTGAAGCTTGACAAAGGACACTGAAAATGCTACATTTTGGAACTCTGCTAAAATTGACAATTGTACCCCACTTCCAAGCAATGTGTACTATTTCTAGTTCTGCCATCAAATATCTGTGTGCTAATTATACCATTTTGTTTTACATAGGGGATAAAAGACTCGGAGGACACCCCTCATTCGAGGAGACCAGAGCCCACCCCCCTCTGGAAGAAGGGGAAATCCCCCCAACACAAGCTGAGCAGGAGGAAGAAGACGTGGTGGAACTAGTCACCACAACAGGTGAGTGTCTGCGACCACAGGCTCAGGTAAGAGATGGATGGCGGCATATTTTTGATACCTAATTTTTTTTGGGGTTCCTCTCTTTTTAGGTGATCATGATGTTGTGGATCCAGATCCTTTCACATCCGAAAGTGCCCAGATCCTGATCGGGGAGATCATGGGGTGTAATTTACAATTGGAAAACCTCAAGAAAAACATCAATGATGTTATTCAAAAAAATATAAACATCATTGATGTTTTTGGGCGAGTTTAAAGCCCCTCCAAATCCCTTTGTTTTTTGGTGTGCTACAATGTGAAAAATGTTTTTGTGATTTTTCCCAAAGCCAAATTTGGAGGATGCACACAGTGTGTCAACATGTGCTATCTGCCATCACGGGAGATCAATGGACGCGTTTTGGGGGGTGCAACCCCTTCCTCAATAATAAAGTAGCTGAGAGGAAGGGGTTTCTCACACCAAACACGTCTCGATCCCCCGTGATGGCATGTTGCACATGTTGAAATTCGTAAATTGGTGTGCAAATTCCAAATTTGGCTTTTCCTGGGGTGACTTCACCCCATCTGAACGCAATATCAAACACAGTTCCTAAATACTCATGTCTGATATTGCCTTCAAATTCTAGCAAATGTGAACTTTGTAAGTTCAAGATTTGTGTCTTTCTTGTTGATTTTACACATGCCTGTTTGATCTTAAATGGACATTTCTATTTTTGATAATGCTACCCCAAAAATTGTTAGACAACAAACATGTTGGTTTGTTTGAAAAACCTTTGGTAAATGCACATGTGATTGTGCAGGTATTAAAAAGTGTGTTAATCAAGAATGTGTGGATTATTGTGTCAACGCTAAAACACTGTGGTGGTGATGTAATTGGTGTTTTCGGTGAAAATGGGGGTTATTTCCTAAGGGCAAATCCTCTTGGCACTACAAGTGCAGTTTCAGTGCAGTTTCAAGTGCACTTGTAGTGAAAAGTGTCTTTGCCTTTAGTAAATAACACCCAACAGTGCTTTGTATAAGGTTACACAATCACACCATTTTCTGGACTCAACACATTTCTGTCAGGGTCAGCTAAAACAAACACAAGCAGTAAATGTCCCCAAAGAATTTATTTTTTTGCTTTTTTATTTGAAAAAGGCTTCACATATTTGCTGGCATATTGATGGCCCCCCTACCCACAAAGAACTCCAGGTATCGTAACCGGACATCACGGGCACTCAGGGAGGGCAAGCCAGGACGGCCGCTTTCAAGCGCCATCAGTGTTGTTTCACGTATCACTCCGGCCTCAGGCCCAACAGAGCCAGCATAGTTGGCCGAATGTTTCCTTAAAAAGTTATGGAGAATACAGCACGCCATGATGATATGATTAAGTTTATACTCCGCCATATGGATAGGTGTCAGAAATAGGCGGAACCGGCTGGCCAGGATTCCAAATGTGTTCTCCACCACTCTGGCCAGCCGGTAATTAAAAACCCTCTGTTCCGGGGTGAGGGTCCTCATAGGGAATGGCCGCATAAGATGGTCCCCCAGCGCAAACGCTTCATCAGCAACGAACACAAATGGGAGTCCTTCCACATTGTCCTCTGGAGCTGGCAAGTCCAAGCTGCCATTCTGGAGACGCCTGTAGAACTCCGTCTGGGCGATGACTCCACCATCGGACATCCGGCCATTCTTCCCCACGTCCACATACAAGAAGTCGTAATTAGCCGACACCACCGCCAACATCACTATACTATTGAACCCCTTATAGTTGAAATAGTACGACCCTGAGTTGGGTGGTGGGACGATGTGGACGTGTTTCCCATCAATTGCCCCTCCGCAGTTAGGAAAGTCCCACCGCTGGGCAAAGTGGGAGGCCACAGTCTGCCATTCCTGTGGCGTGGAAGGAAACTGTTGATGAAAAAAAAAAAAATTTGTATTTTTGCACATAAACATGGCAAGCAGATTAGACACAAAAATTCTTCGCCAACCTCCAGATAGCATTTTGTAAGGGGAATTTAACAACGCCAAAGTATAAGGTACACCTATCATATTCCCCCCCCCCCCCCCCTCATGGGCCATTTCTAACATTATGGGGGTGGAAATCTTGGACAGGTAACCCTCTTCACTTCATTGAGAGATGAATGCTTAAATACAGGGTATTACTTGGAACAGCCCCTCCTTAGTTACACTATTGGCAGCCCACTGAACAGATAAGAAGTGTCATAATACAAAGATATAAATACACACTGTACACATTTGAGGACATTTGGACATTCTGCTATTACCTGTCAAGATAATAATAGGATACAAAAACTTGAAACAGTACCATTTGAAAGTATACAGGCAGGGCCTTGCACTACATGCTTTGGGGAATTCATCCATACATCTGAGCACAAAAGAGATGGGTATAGTGTGTATGGGTTTGGCAAAGTCAGCAGATAGATGATTGAGGATAGATAGAGAATTGGGATCAGCTGACTTAGCAGTTGGGGGAGGGAGGGTTACTAAAAATGATTTGGGGACACCACAAAAAATAAGCCTCTGCCACTCTGCCTGAATTTAAACCTAAAATAACATTTCAAAACATTTTAGGGGGTGTTTGGGGTAAAGCACTACTATGGAGCTGATAAAATACATTGTTTTAAGTGACTACATGCGGTGAATATAGGGCCCGTAGACCATGCTGGGGAGGTTAGTGAAGGACAATCTGTATGAAGGACCTAAAAAATTACTTACATAAAAATCCAGCATGCATGAGAACAAAGGGGACATTCACAGCATATTCCAATCATGGTAATTAGGGAATGAGGAAAGAAATACAATATATTATCAAACATTAAATACAATGAAATGTGATATTAAAGGATAAAAATCTTACCTTCATATACTCCTTCTGCAGGACCTGGATGATGGCAGAACAGGTCTCTGGGATAATGATCCCCAGAGACTGGGGGGAGATGCCTGTCGAGAACTTCAAGTCCTGCAGGCTTCTCCCTGTCGCCAAATACCGCAGGGTAGCGACCAGCCTCTGCTCCGGAGTGATGGCTTGCCTCATGCAGGTATCCTGCCTGCTAATATAAGGGGTCAGCGAAGCCAACAAACGGTGAAACACGGGGTCCGTCATCCTGAGAAAGTTCCTGAAATCATCAGGATTATTCTCACGGATCTGACGGAGCAAAGGCATGTGACAGAACTGGTCACGCTGAAGCAACCAATTCTTGGTCCATGAACTCCTCCCCACCCTGTTCATGGACTGGACTTGTGTCAAGGTCAGGACCCCAACACCAAGCCCCCGCACAGCACGAACTCTACGAGGAGTACGCATATGCAACATGGCTAGAAAACGGTCGGCTGCTCAGAACGAAGTAACAATGCACTGAAGAACAGCAAGGCCTGTGAAGAGCGACCTGAAAAACAGTAACGAACGCACAAGAACACACTGACTAAGTCACGCGGAACTTGCTTGCACGCACTGAAGAGCAGATACAAACCCACAAGCACAAACTGAACAGCAGAAAACGATCTGAAAGCCACGAGTCTGAAAAAGCGCAAATCGTCTCTCACCAAACTTTTACTAACACAAGATTAGCAAAAGGAGCCCAAAGGGTGCTGTGCTTGGTTCTGAACTGGCCTTTTCTAGTCTCGTCGTACGTGCTTGACGTCACCGCGTTCTTGGCGATCGGAAATTCCGACAACTTTGTGCGACCGTGTGTACGCAAAACAAGTTTGAGCCAACATCAGTCGGAAAAAATCCTAGGATTTTTTTGTCGGAATGTCCGATCAATGTCCGACCGTGTGTACGGGGCATAAGAAGCTGACAACAGAGAACGCATCTAGCGCCTTGAGGCGATTCAGTTCGCATTTGCAGCGCTTTACAAATCATTCATTCATTCATACCATTTTAACAAATAGTTTGATTTTTACTGCACTTCTGTCTCAGTCTGATTTGAGCCCCTAAAAACCCCCTCACCACCAAACCACAACTGTATCAATTGCATGAGTGTTTGCAGTATGGCCCTATACAGGTGAGCTGCCCGCCGAGCATGACAGAGGGATCATTTTTCATGCGCTGTGGCATATGTGTACTCCTGTCCGCTGCCTTTGCATCTTAACCACTTCAGCCCCGGAAGAATTTACCTCCTTCCTGACCAGAGCACTTTTTGAGATTCGGCACTGGGTTGCTTTAACTGACAATTGCGCGGTCGTGCGACGTTGTACCCAAACAAAATTGACGTCCTTTTTTTCCCACAAGTAGAGCTTTCTTTTGGTGGTATTGGATCGCCTCTGCGGTTTTTATTTTTTCTGCTATAAACAAAAAAAGAGCAACAATTTTGAAAGAAAACGCATTATTTTTTACTTTTTGCTATAATAAATATCCCCAAAAATATATACAAAAACAATTTTTTTCCTCAGTGTAGGCCGATATGTATTCTTCTACATATTTTTGGTAAAAAAAAAAAAAAAAATCGCAATAAGCGTATAGTGACTGGTTTGCACAAAAGTTATAGCTTCTACAAAATAGGGAATAGATTTATAACATTTTTATTCTTTTTTTTTTTTTACTAGTAATGGCGACGATCTGCGCCATTATCGTGACTGCGCCATTATGGCGGACACATCGGACAATTTTGACACATTTTTGGGACCATTGGCATTAACACAACGATCAGTGCGATTAAAAAATGCATTTATTACTGTAATCGGTGAAGGGGTAATCAGTGAAGGGGGGGGGTGAAGGGGTTAACTGTGTTGCCTGGGAGCTGATTCTAACTGATGGGGGAGGGCACTAACTAGAGGAAGTGACGGATCGTGGACCGTGGCTAATAGGAACACACGATCTGTCACTCCTGTCAGAACAGAACAGGGAAACTTGTCCCTGTTCTGTGTCTCCTGGTCACGATTGCTCGTGGCCGGCGGTCATCGCGACTGTCGGCCACGAGCATTGGCACCCCCGCTGTGCAGCGGGCATTTGCGCCTGCTATCCGGACCCCGCGAGCCGACATACAGTTATGTGGTTTCACGCAGGGGAGTCATCCTGTCGCAGTAAAACTGTGGCAGCTGGTCCGGAAGCGGTTATGGGGAAACAGTCTGGCGTGGTTCAAGCACGTTTTTACTGCTCCCCAACCAAAAGTGTATGTAGCGATGTGGACTACAAGGAATTATTTTCCAGTACTGCCTTAACCCTCTTGGGCATGGAGTTCACCAGAGCTTCACAGGTTGCCACTGGAATCTTCTTCCACTCCACCATAACAACATCACGGAGCTGGTGGATGTTAGAGAACTCGCACTCCTCCACCTTCCGTTTGAGGATGCCCCACAGATGCTCAATAGGGTTTAGGGCTGGAGACATGCTTGGCCAGTTCATCACCTTACCCTTAGCTTCTTTAGCAAGGCAGTGGTCGTCCTGGAAGTGTGTTTTGGGTCGTTAGCAAGTTGAAATACTGCCCTGCGGCCCAGTGTCCAAAGGGAGGGGATCATGCTCCGCTTCCGTATATCACAGTACATGTTGGCTTTCATGGTTCCCTCAATGAACTGTAGCTCCCCAGTGCCGGCAGCACTCATGCAGCCCCAGACCATGATACCCCCACCACCATGCTTGGCTGTAGGCAGGACACACTTGTCTTTGTACTTCTCACCTGGTTGCCGCCACACACGCTTGACACCATCTGAACCGAATAAGTTTATCTTGGTCTCATCAGACCACAGGACATGGTTCCAGTAATCCATATCCTTAGTCTGCTTGTCTTCAGCAAACTGTTTGTGGGCTTTTTTGTGCATCATCTTTAGAAGAGGCTTCCTTCTGGGATGACAGCCATGGAGACCAATTTGATGCACTGTGTGGCGTATGGTCTGAGAACTGACAGGCTGACCCCCACACCCCTTCAACCTCTGCAGCAATGCTGTCAGCACTCATACGTCTATTTCCCAAAGACAACCTCTGGATATGACACTGAGCACCTGCACTCAACTTCTTTGGCCGACCATGGAGAGGCCTGTTCTGAGTGGAAACTGTCCTGTTAAACCGCTGTATAGTCTTGGCCACCGTGCTCCAGCTCAGTTTCGAGGTCTTGGCAATCTTCTTATAGCCTAGGCATGATGGGTTCTGCAACAGCTAAACGGCCGCGAGTTTGAGACCCCTGCGTCTAAAGACTTTTTTCCTGACTGTTCATATAAAGAGGATGCTAAACAAATACACTATGCTACCTCCACTGCACATAAGGGTACCACATAATTGTGCATCGGTAATATAAAGGTCTGGTCTCTGTAAAGTCTAATGACCACTGCTGTGAGATAGTTGGATGGACAGTTCGGCCCAAACATTGCTTGGTCACCCGTTCGCCGAACATCCGAAATTGGGGGACGCTTGGCGGGATGTTCGCCCGCCGAGCACCCCACAATGCACTGTGCGCTACACAGTGCATTCTAAGCCCCGACTGGGTAAAGTTTTACCCACTCAGGGCACAGTGAAGAGCTGGTTGCTAAGGAGCAGGCCGGAAAGCCAGCCACTGCATCCTTAACAACGGATGAGTCATCAGCTGTCAACGGACTTCCCCGCTGACATCTGAATGAAATAAAACCCCATTGCCGGCAATAGAAAAAAAGTGGAAAAAAAAAAAAAAAGGCACGGGGGGCCCTTTGGGTCTGGTATGGATTTTAAGGGGAACCCCACGCCAAAATAAAAAAAATGGTGTGGGGTCCCCCAAACGCCATATCGAACCTTTATCTGAGCATGCAGCCTGGCAGAACAGGAAAGGGGGGGACAAGTGAGTGCCCCCCCGAACCATTCCAGGCCACAACAGGTATTGAGGCCACATGCCCTCAACATGGGGGGTGCTTTGGGGCAGGGGGGGCTCTGCCTCCCCTACCCCAAAGCGCCTTGTCCCCATGTTGATGGGGACAAGGGCCTCTTCCCAACAACCCTGGACGGTGGTTGTGGGGGTCTGCAGGCAGAAGGCTTATTGGAATTTGTAAGCCCCCTTTAACCAACAGATCCCGCCCCCCTCCATGTGAATGAGTATGGGGTACATTGTACCTCTACCCATTCACCAAAAAAAGTGTCAACAATAAAGAAAGACAGGAGGCAATTCCTTTATTAAAAAAATATTGCCCCCCGATGTAGATCCATCGCCAATCACGCCGCCCGCCGCACTGCCAAACCCGGAAAACAAAAAAAATGCTCCACCTGCGACAAAGGCTAACTGCCGAATACCTGCTCTGCCGTTGACAGTTCTTAAATAGGTAATGGGTAGGACCACCTGGTGACATCACCATTAAAGTAGAAATCCAAACCCACATTCCTTGGGCCCTCCTCTCTGGTCACATGATCGCCGCAGCGTACGGCTTCCGTGAAGAGGAGAGATTGCTGACAACAGTAATGCCTATGTGGTGACTTTACCCATAAGCTTACTATGGAGCATCTGTTGAATGCCGAGAAGACAGGGAAAGAGGCCTAGATTACCATACCCTGTGCCTTAAAGGATCCATTTTGGTAAGGTGTTTAGCCCATATAAATGTGACAGGGATGTGGGAATCACATAATAGCATATTATGGCTGGTATTAATGTTCAGCACTGAGAAAATTGGAAGAGAGATCTAAGATTACCAGATTTTGTTCCTTAAAGTAGCTACTTCTGGTAAGAGGTTAGTACACATTAAGCTGGCATGTGGTGTGGGAATCACAGGTCTGCAATTTATTATTGTTTGAAATGTGAGCATGATTTATTTATTCATATTGTCTGCAGTGTTTCTTTTGAGTTATACCGAGAGGAAGAACACCAAGCGTTGTTGATCCGCTGACCTACCTGGAATGGAATGATAATACCATTAAATTTGATTATTTGGTAAGAGGCTGTATAAGTGTCGGGTGGAGCACTTTATCACTGGTGGTGCACTGATGTTGGTATATTCACATGTCAACACAATATAGATATGCTTGTTTCCGTTTATTTATAAAATACTACACTATACAGTGCCTTGAAAAAGTATTCATACCCCTTGACATTTTCTACATTTTGTCATGTTACAACCAAAAACATAAATGTAATTTATTGAGATTTTATGTGATAGACCAATACAAAGTGGTACATAAAATTGTGAAGTGGAAGGAAAATGATAAATGTTTTACAAATAAATATGTAAAAATTGTGGTGTGCATTTGAATTCAGCCCCCCCAGAGTCAATACTTTGTAGAACCACCTTTCGCTGCAATTACAGCTGCAAAGTCTTTTTTGGGGATGTCTCTACCAGCTTTACACATCTAGAGAGTGACATTTTTGCCCATTCTTGTTTGCAAAATAACTCAAGCTCTGTCAGATTGGATGGAGACCATCTGTGAACAGCAATTTTCAAGTCTTGTCACAGATTCTCAATTGGATTTAGGTCTAGTCTTTGACTGGGCCATTCTAACACAAGTACAGTGCCACGCAAAAATATTCACCCCCTTGGCATTTTTCGTGTTTTGTTGCCTCACAACCTGGAATTAACATGGATTGTTTGAGGATTTGCATCATTTAATTTATAGAACATGCCCACAACTTTGAAGATTTTTATTTTTTTTTATTGTAAAGCAAACAACAAATAGGACAAAATAACAGAAAAAGTCAATGTGCATAACTATTCACCCCCCTAAAGTCAATACTTTGTAGAGCCACCTTTTGCGGCTATCACAGCTCCAAGTCGATTTGGATAAGTCTATATGAGCTTACCACATCTTACCACTGGGATTTTTGCCCATTCCTCCTTGCAAAACTGCTCCTGCCACTCCAACACATTTACATGTTTCCCCTTAAACCACTCAAGTGTTGCTTTAGCAGTGTGTTTGGGGTCATTGTCCTGCTGGAAGGTGAACCTTCGTCCTAGCCTCAAATCACATACACAGAATGGTGCAGGTTTTGCTCAAGAATATCCCTGTATTTAGCACCATCCATCTTTCCCTCAACTCTGACCAGTTTCCCAGTCCCGACTGCTGAAAAACATCCCCACAGCATGATGCTGCCACCACCATGTTTCACTGTGGGGATGGTGTTCTTTGGGTGATGTGATGTGTTGGGTTTGCGCCAGACATAGCGTTTTCTTTGAGGGCCAAAAAGTTCAATTTTAGTCTCATCAGACCAGAGTACCTTCCTTTTTGGGAGTCTCCCACATGCCTTTTCTCAAACTCAAAACATGCCATTTTGTTTTTTGCTGAAAGTAATGGCTTTTTTCTTGCCACTCTGCCATAAAGCCCAACTCTATGGAGCGTACGGCTTATTGTCATCCTATGCACAGATACTCCAGTCTCTCTGTGCTGCCTCTCTGATTAATGCCCTCCTTGCACGGTCCGTGAGTTTTGGTGTGCAGCTGTCTCTTGGCAGGTTTGCTGTTGTGCCATGTTCTTTCCATTTGGTTATTATAGATTTTTATGGTGCTCCTAGGGATCATCAAAAATTTGGTTATGTTTTTATAACCTAACAATGACTTGTACTTCTCAACAACATTGTCCCTTACTTGTTTGGAGAGTTCCTTGGTCTTCATGGCAGTGTTTGGTTAGTGGTGCCTCTTGCTTAGGTGTTGCAGCCTCTGGGGCCTTTCAAAAAGGTGTGTATATGTAATGACAGATCATGTGACACTTAGATTCCACACAGGTGGACATCATTTCACTAATTATGTGACTTCTGAAAGTAATTGGTTGCACCAGACATCTTTATGGGCTTCATAACAAAGGGGGTGAATACATACGCACATGCCAATTATAATTTTTTATGTCTGAAAAATAGTTTATGTATATATTTTTCTAATTTTACTTCACCAACTTAGACTATTGTGTTCTGATCCATCACATATAATTCAGATTATAAAAAACAATGAACTAAAGGCTGTAATATAACAAAATAGGTAAAAAGCCAAGAGGGGGGTGAATACTTTTGCAAGGCACTGTGTATGCTTTGATCTAAACCATTCCATTATAGCTCTGGCTGTATGTTTAGGGTCGTTCTCCTGCTGGAAGTTGAACCTCCATCCCAGTGAAGTCTTTTGCAGACTAACAGGTTTTCTTCTAAGATTGCCCTGTATTTGACTACATTAATCTTCCCTTCAACTCTGACCAGCTTCCCTGTCCCTGCTGAAGAAAAGCATCCCCACAACACAATGCTGTCACCACCATGTTTCACAGTGGAGATGGTGTGTTCAGGGTGATGTGCAGTTTTAGTTTTCCACCACATATAGCATTTTGCTTTTAGGCCAAAAACTTCAATTTTGGTCTCATCTGACCAGAGCACCTTCTTTCATGTTTGCTGTGTCCCCCACATGGCCTCTTGCAAACTGCAAACAGGACTTCTTATGGCTTTCTTTCAACGATGGCTTTCTTCTTGCCACTCTTGCCCTGTAGACAGATTCTCCCACCTGAGCTGCGGATCTCTGTAGCTCCTCCAGAATTACCATGGGCCTCTTGGCTGCTTCTCTGATTAATGCTCTCCTTGCCTGGCCTGTCAGTTTAGGTGGCCGGCCATTTCTTGGTAGGCTTGCAGTTGTGCCAAACTCTTTCCACTTTCGGATGATGGATTGAACAGTGCTCCATGAGATGTTCAAAGCTTGGGATATCTTTTTATAATGTAACCCTGCTTTAAACATCTCCACAACTTTATCCCTGACCTCTCTGGCGTGTTCCTTTGCCTTTATGATGCTGTTTGTTCACTAAGGTTCTCTAAAAAACCTCTGAGGGCTTCACACAACAGCTGTATTTATACTAAGATTAAATTACACACAGGGAGACTCTATTTACTAATTAGGTAACTTCTGAGGGCAATTGGTTCCACTAAATTTTAGTAAGGGGTATCAGAGTAAACGGGGCTGAATACAAATGCACGCCACACTTTTCACATATTTATTTGTAAAAAATTTTGAAAACCATTTATCATTTTTCTTCCTCTCCACAATTATGTGCCACTTTGTGTTGGTCTACCACATAAAATCCCAATAAAATACATTTACGTTTTTTGTTGCAACATGACAAAATGTGGAAAATTTCAAGGGGTAGAAATACTTTTTCAAGGCACTATACAGTATGAGTTTCTTTTGGGTTTCAGATGTGATGAGCTGGGGAATAAAGGAGAAGACACATAGTTGTTGGTGGTTGGTGGTTTTGACAGTTTATTGGACCCATTTGGGATAAGTGGATTGGAAATCTGGTAAGAGGTTTGGAAAATCATCTTCAAGATAATGCTCACCTTTTATAATTATTCCTGAAGCACTGGACATTTTCTTGAATTTCTGAACTGAGTACGCCAGGAGGCAATGTGATCTGTTCAGCTGCTTGGGAGACTTTGGGAGGCACTTGTGCACTGGTGGACTCTTTAACTTTGCTCAGCCATGACCACCTATGCGGGATGTGGTGTAAACTGTCAGTGCTGATCATTGTGTTCTGGTGGGGGGGCGTCCCCCTGTCAGAACACAACGGCACAGCAGGGGACACTAACATCACTTGTATTATTAGAGATGCCCAGATCATTTAATGACCCTTGTACTCCCATCATAACAATTCAACGTAACTGTACATGTACTGTATGAAGTAGAAGAATCTTTTAAATCTTTTATGCATAACATCAGTAAACCATGCTGATATTTAGTTTGCTTTTTCTTTTGAGTTTTCTAAACTTTCAAAATAGTGGTAACAGAACCTATATCTTTAATTAAACCCAAAGACAAACTCTTTAATATACTACAGCTAACCAATTCTTAGATTTAATGGCTGCATTAGTTTCTTCTTTAGGCTTTCTTTCTTTTGTTTTCACCTGGCGTTTTGACCAGTAAATCTGTTTTTCAACAGAACAAGCTGTCCTGCAAATGTATCAGTTACTATGTAACCAACCCATTTAATACTGACAGGGGTACTTATAATGATCAGCTTTTTCTTATTTAATGTAAAACCTTTATTCCAAAAGGAACAAAACTGCTAGTATACCTGCTGGTATACCTGCAGTGGTGAACTGGAATTTGGCTTCAATTTGTTAGTGTATCTAAATCTGCAAGTACATCTAGCATTCACCTCTCACCAGACTGACAATGCTGCTGTCCAAATTAGCCCATGTGCTCCTTCATTCAGAGTTGGGGTACTCATAGGTGGGTTACTGGTCAGATCACAGGGTGAAAACAGAGGGAAAAAGGCGTAAAAAAAGAAAACAAATATAGCAATCACATCTAAGGATTGGTAAGCTACAATAAGATTTTTGGTTTAATACTATTTTATGGTATAACTGAAGGCAACACTTTTGTTAAAGTTTTGGCTAGAGTGGAGAGTTAGTAGGGGGATTTACGCTTCCTATTTGTTACGCTGACCATTATCACCTAGCGTGAAAGTGAAAGAAAATTTTAAATTTTAGGTTGTCCCCACAGCAGGAATACAAGGGACATTTTCTAATGAGGACACTAGTTCTGGTGACATCCAGAGATTCCCTCACTCTAGAGGAATTTCCTCTCACTTTTTGTTGTGGCTATAGGACAGGAAGTAAAAAGAAATTTCTCCAATGGGACACAGATGTCAAAAAATATATAACCCTCCCTTACACTATTCCAAATATTAAAAAAAATGCCTTTAGTACTATTTTCATTGCAAAACAAAACATTTAGATTTGTTTCTATCATCATTTTAATTATATCTAAAAAGCAACTCATTCTACTGAAACTAAGCAAGCTGCCACATAGTTGGCAGTCTTTTTTATGAAATGTGGAAAAAGTGTAAACGTGACAGTGTGTATTCCTACCTATTGCAGTTTCTGGCATTGCAAACAGAGTCTTTTCAGATGCCACTCTAAAATGTCCATGAACAGAAAGACCAACACCCTGAAAGAAGAAAAAAACAGATTATTATGCCTCCATTGTAATGTGTAATATACCACTAAATACATGACACAAAAGTATATGGAGCACCATGCTTAAAAGAGCTTGCAGTGTAAATGGCACATTGTCTAAATTCCAAATGACAGTAGCCCCAATAATGCATAAGCTGGGACTTCCAAACGCAGGCCAGAAACCTCTCTTTCCCTGGCAATTCCAGGCAACATGTAAATCATTAAACTCCTAAAGAATTCTAGCAAACCAAATCTATGCTAAAATCAGAAACTCCCCTCAATTTACATTGAGTTCTCACTTATCCACTGCATTAACTTACCACCTTGCAGGATCATTACCCCTCTCTGCTTCCTAAATTATCAATCATACACAAACTTCTAAGGCTGATCTGCTGGATTCTAACAACTTAATACTGATTATATATACACAGAATCTCACAAAAGTGAGTACACCCCTCACATTTTTGTAAATATTTTATTATATCTTTTCATGTGACAGCACTGAAGAAATGACACTTTGCTACAATGTAAAGTAGTGAGTGTACAGCTTGTATAACAGTGTAAATTTGCCGGCCCCTCAAAATAACTCAAAACACAGCCATTAATGTCTAAACCGCTGGCAACAAAGGTGAGTACACCCCTAAGTGGAAATGTCCAAATTGGGCCCAATTACCCATTTTCCCTCACCGTGTCAAGTAACTCGTTAGTGTTACAAGGTCTCAGGTGTAAATGGGGAGCAGGTGTGTTAAATTTGGTGTTATCGCTCTTACTCTCACATACTGGTCACTGGAAGCTCAACATATCACCTTATGACAAAGAACTCTCTGAGGATCTGAAAAAAAGAATTGTTGCTCTACATAAAGATGGCCTAGGCTATAAGAAGATTGTCAAGACACTGAAACAGAGCTGCAGCACGGTGGCCAAGACCATAGAGTGGTTTAACAGGACAGGTTCCACTCAGAACAGGCCCCGCCATGGTCGGCCAAAGAAGTGCAGGTGCTCAGCATCATATCCAGACAATAGGTCTCAAGATGGCCGCGATGTAATGTCACTGAAGAAGTCAGCGCTTTGACGATACATGTCTAGGGGATGCAGCCTGCGTATTGACATTACATCGCAGCCATCTTGAGACCCATTGTATCTGAAATGTGTTTTCAGCTTGCACGCTTATAGTGCCATCTTTGTGAGTTTATACCTTACCGCCAGCCCTCTCTATTATCTCCAGAGGGGAACACTGCTGATTTGACTCAGATGTGAGGTGAGCAGGCTGTGATACTGGTGGAGGAAAGCACAATCAGTTTGGATTTTTGCACCATTGATGTATTGATTTTTTGAATTCACTTAAATCAGTCACAGATATTATATATGAACTTTCAGCAATATATGCTTATTGATTACCATTTTTACACCTTTATTATTGATGTTTTTTATAGCGCAGCACTGTCTATTGATTATTTGCACCTTTTAAGCGAAGTGAAAACACTTGTTAGTGATAGCAGCAATTATTAATTATTCAAAATTGTTTACACCACTTTATTTCACGAGTTTGTGTAGATTGATATTCACTTTATATTACTGGAACCATGTCCTGTGGTCTGATGAGACCAAGATCAACTTATTTGGTTCAGATGGTGTCAAGTGTATGTGGTGGCAATTAGGTGAGGAGTACAAAGACAAGTGTGTCTTGCCTACAGTCAAGCATAGTGGTGGGAGTGTCATTGTCTGGGGCTGCATGAGTGCTTCTGGCACTGGGGAGCTACAGTTCATTGAGGGAACCATGAATGCTAACATGTACTGTGACATACTGAAGCAAGGCATGATCCCCTCCCTTCGGAGACTGGGCCGCTAGGCAGTATTCCAACGTGATAACTCCAAGACGACCACTGCCTTGCTAAAGAAGCTGAGGGTAAAGGTGGTGGACTGGCCAAGCAGGTCTCCAGACCTAAATCCTATTGAGCATCTGTGGCGTATCCTCAAATGGAAGGTGGAGGAGCGCAAGGTCTCCAACATCCACCAGCTCCGTAATGTCATCATGGAGGAGGACTCCAGTGGCAACAAGTGAAGCTCTGGTGAACTCCATGCCCAAGAGTGTTAAGGCAGTGCTGGAAAATAATGGTGGCCACCTAAAATATTGACACTTTGGGCCCAATTTGGACATTTTCACTTAGGGGTGTACTCACCTTTGTTGCCAGCGTTTTAGACATTAATGGCTGTATGTTGAGTTATTTTGAGGGGACAGCAAATTTACACTGTTATACAAGCTGTACACTCACCACTTTACATTGTAGCAAAGTGCAATTTCTTCACTGTTGTCACATGAAAAGATATAATAAAATATTTACAAAAATGTGAGGGGTGTACTCACTTTTGTGAGATACTAAAGTGTATATATTTATATACACTGTATAACTATACAGACACACAGAACTGTGCAAAAAATTTACGCAGGTGTGAAGAAATGCTGTAATGTAATATTGCTTTAAAATATATATATATATATTTGTTTCTTTTTATCAGTTTACAAAATTCAAACTGAGTGAACTGAAGAAAACTCTAAATCAAATCAATATTTGGTGTGACTACCCTTTGGCTTCAAACCAGCATCAATTCTTACACTTGCACACTTTGTACACTTACACAAAGTCAGGGATTTTGTAGAATTAGAGTCAGGTGTATGACTAACCAATTATACCAAGCAGGTGCTAATTATCATTACATTTATACATATATAACATTTATTTCATATGTAGGTTGGAACAAAGTCATTAACTGAAACATCTGTGTAGGAGGCTTAAAATACAGGCAGATACTTGTTTGGCGCCAAATTTATTCTGCAGCAGGACCACAACCCCAAACATACAGCCAATTTCATAATAACTAATAACTATCTTCAGAGCAAGAACAAGGAGTCTTGGAAGTGATGGTTTGGCCCCCACAGAGTCCTGATCTCAACATCATCAAGTCTGTCAGGAATTACATGAATACAGACAGAAGTACGGCACAGCATTAAGACAGACAGAAGGATCTGAGGCAGCATACATCCACGGAAGATGTGTGGTTAGTTCTCCAATATGTTTGTAACAACCTACCTGCCGAGTTCCTTCAAAAACTGTGTGCAAGTGCTATTGTATTATTGTACCGCTCTCCAAGCCTTTACAAACAAACTGCCTCCTGCTACAGCTAAATATTTCAAACTGTGACTCATCGGTTCCAAACACCCGCTGCCATTTTTCTGCAACCCAGTTCCTATGTGTTCGTGCACAGTGGAGTTGCTTAGCTTTGATTCCATGTCAGAGGTATGTTTTTTTGGCCTCAATTTTTCCATGAAGACCACTTATGACCAGACTTCTCCAGACAGTAAATAGATATACCTGGGTCCCACTGGTTCCCCGCCAGTCCTGTGCTGATGGCACCACTGGAAATCTTCCGAAGTCAAAAGGGAAGTAAGCATGATGTGTCTTTCAACTGCTGCATTAAGTTTCCTTGGCAGACCACTGCGTCTACAGTCCTCAACATTGCCCCTTTCTTTGTGCTTCTTGAAAAAAGCTTGAACAGCACATCTTGAAACCCCAGCCTGCTTTAAAATCTTTGCCTGGGAAAGACCTTGCTGATGCAGTATAACTACCTTGTGTCTTGTTGCTGTGAACAATCTTGCCATGGTATATGACCTGTGACATAAAAAGGTGTTCCACAACCTCACATTAGTAGCAGAGTTTGGCTGCTCTTCGCCCAGTTTTAAGCCACCTACACAGCTGTTTCTGTTTCAGTTAATGACTGTTTCAACCTACATATGAAATACATGATCATTAGCACCTGGTTGGTATAATTGGTTAATCATACCCTTATGGCCCGTACACACGATCCGAATATCGTACGACTGATCGTGTGACCGTTCTCACTTAATAGTCGCAAGTAGAAATTGAATAGCTAAGTAAAGTCATGAAAATTCTCGTACGACAGACAAAAAAAATCGGAAGTGATGTCATGTGTTGTAATGTATTTGTATTGTATTTTCGGACGACAACTATACTGACTAAATGAAAATCGTATGATCTGGAATCGTACGAGGAAAATTTTCGGGTATGTCTGATCGAATGATATCGGATGAACGGTCATGATCGGCTATCGAAAGTAGTGTACACACGATCCGAATATCGTACGATCCTCCCTCAGATGACCGTTTTTGTACGATATTCGGATCGTGTGTACGGGCCATTACACTTGTGATTGTACACAATCTCTGACTTTGTGCAAGTGTAAAAGTGTAAGAAATTATACTGGTTTAAAGCCAGGGGGTAGTCACACCAAACATTGATTTGATTTAGATTTTTCTTCTGTTCGCTTACCTTGCATTTTATAAATTTCTAAAAATAAACAATTTAAATATATATTTTAAAAGCATTCTTACTTTACTGCCTTTCTTCACAGGCTAAATGAATGTGAAAGGCATGGAGGGTATTCTAGAGACTTTTTTGAACAAAGGCTGTGCAGTGCTGAACAGGGGCACACAGTGAAAATCTCCAGAGTGGAGCTGAAGGAAAGTAGTTAGCCATGTGGGTTAAATTTGAGAAGGGTGGGGTCAAGATAGGGTTTGTGAATTTGAGAATGTCAGACTTGTTCATGGCTTTCCAAGTCATCAGAACTAAATGTCACTAAACTTTCAACTTGTTCCTGAAACAGATTTTTTTTGAAGAAAAAGAAAAAAATGCTTTGCACTAAATTAAGAACCTATATGGCAACATTCCAGGAAAGACAGAAGTTGTTCTGAAGATACAGGGTGGGTCAATCTACAAAGCATAAAGCTGGATTAAACCATAACTGGATAATAGTGTATATTCTGAGTTCAGTAAAAAAGCAGCCTGATAAAAATCCAACGAAAACAGTAGAAATTAATGATGCACCAAAATTTTGGCCATTGAAAAAAGGGTTTTCAGCATTGTGTGAAAAGAATAAAAAGGTGCCAATAATAGCAGCAGAAAATGCCTGTGATTTTGCCATGCGTATGGTATGTTTTTCATAGGTCACGTGACTTAAAAAATGCATCAAAAATGCAACATGGGTGAATTTTTGAGGCGTTCTTGCTGCGTTTTCAATGTATTTTAATGGGAAGGTGCGTTTTTGGTGCAGTTTTTTTAAACTGACCAAATATGCACCAAGCAGAATTTTTAACACTGCTTCTATAGGTACCGATAATAGCTGACAATAAATACATATTTATTTAAATGCATTATATTAATTCAAACGTTGAATATAATACAATTATTTATAAAAATATATATAATTTTTTTTTAAAAAGTCAATTTCAGTTTCGTCCATTTAGATCCTGAATTTTCAGTTTCAATACTGGAATTTTCATTTTGGTGCACCAGTAGTAGAAATTAGACAAGACATCAAACAAGCTGCAAAAATGTTAAGCAAATAAATAAAATGTTCTTAACTTTATCAAAAATATGAAAACACTATCAATAATGTACAGCCGTCAGCCTTTACCAATCATATCAATGGTAAATATGGCTACCAAAGTACAACACTCTGTAATGTAAACAAAATCATACGTTATATTCTCCCATGAGAAGTATAAAGACCTAACTGCACTTAGTCTCTCATCACATACTCTCAAAGACTTTAAATGGCTATTGCACAACATCAAGATAGGACACACACCTGATAAACATAGATATGTGACAATGGTTGATTAACGTCCAGTAATATATCATTCAATATTGGACAATTTCCAAACAATCTAAATAATGCTGTACTTCCTCATGCTGAATATTAGTTCATAGTGACCAACGTGGTCAGCTCTACTCAATCAAGATCTTCAGCAATATCAGATGAGATGCCTAAATATAAATATATCAAGACATTTACAAGTCCAAAAGTCAAGATCAATATGTCCCAGAGCAGAGCCAACACTGCAAGCCTTGCCAATCTTGTTGACAATTTTTAGTATAATGAGGGATATAGTCAATATTATGACATAAATGTGAATTGCAGTCAGAATAATTTTCTCTTTTTATTTGGCAGAACACACAAAATCATCACTTGACACTTCACCTGTTACAGACAGAAATTAAGAATCACACTATACTATACGCTTAACTGCAATTTGTGTTGTTTACATACAACTAGAATACATTTAAAAATGTGAAAAAAAAAAATAAAAATAATGTTTTCCAGAATTAAATTTAAACTACTCTTAAGATTAGTGGATTCTTGTGAAAAATCTGCTGTTTAACTACCTAATCCATGCATTTTGACTCTAATAAGATTTTGCATAATGTATGAGCAGATCCAGATCTTCTTCCAGGAACAAGGTTTACAAAATGTTTCCCATAAGCTCCCACAAAATGCCTTAGGTCAAACCACAACCTCTTCTTGAAACAATTTATGGTACTCGTCTGTAAACTCAGGTATAGTGAGACAACTGTTTGCATTGAGCAGCCATCGAAGGGAGACTATAGACTTTATGTACTGTACATGTGAAAGTAAGTGTAACTTATGTTTCCATACAACTATTTGTTAAGTTAAAGCTGAACTCTAAAGTATGCCATAGATGGATCAAAATTTGGATCGAAAATGGTTCAACAGGGACTGGCTGAATTTCAATCCATTTATATGGGCAGGCTGCTGTGCAGATGTGGATCGAGAGATCAACTTCTGTATGCCCAGCCTGTTGTAAAATATTTGCTTAATCAGTGCTGCCAGTGGTGCTGATGAGTGTAAAGTCTCCTCACTGTCAGAATACGATAGCTCTGTGGGAGGGATTCCCTCACTCACATCGAGTGTGTGAATAGGGGGATTGACTCATTTTCTTTCATTCAACCTGCTGGTTGAACGAAAGAGAATGAATCATATATGGCTTGCCTAAGGAAATGTCAAAACTACCCTTCTAGTGGCTGCTCCCACTGTACTGCAAAGGATAAATGCTCATTTTGTCTAGGGTGCTGTTAAAAAACAGTTTTACTTACCCTGTCCCTTGCTCCCCCCCCACAGACGGCACGCTCCTTTTCCCTCTGACATTCCGGGCCGTGAAAGGGCTCTCACCGACCTGCATTTTATGTGATGATGTCAGGGTGCAACCGAAGAAGATCGGTCATACAAAGAGCGAAGGCATGCATGAATGAGGGATGAAGTAAGTAAAAATACTTTTTGATGGTACCCTAGGCAAAAACTAGCAATTAACCTTTGCACTTCATTTCCCTGAAGTTTAGCTTTAAATCTACCCGTGGATTGAGGTTCTTCTCCTTAAAATGTGCAGCAAGTGAGAGGTAGGGAATGAGGCCCCACATTTGATATTCTCACCTTTGCAATATGCCACTATGAGTAGTTACTGATATTCCAGGGTGACATTTTTTGTCACTCCGACAACACAGAATAATCTTGCAAGGTTGTGTGTATGGAGCATGTAAGGGGTGTTTGTTGTCTCCCTTAATCACTTCAGCTCTAGCATCTATATACCCCTTATGGACCAAAGCTATTTTTACATTTCTGCTATACTGTAGGTCTGTTTTTTGAATATACTTTGGCCATTATCTAAGTAAACAAAGTAATATATACATATATTGTTTTTGTTCAGGACAAGCAAGACTTTATTTTGGTGATACTGTCTTACATTACTTAATTTTTTTTTGTACAAAAACCCTAAAAAACACACTTTTCCCAATTTGATTGGTGTTAGTTTAAAAGAAATGTAAATATTAATAGTTTTAAAAATGATTTTTTAAAAAAGAAGAAAAAAAATGCTAAGGGGGTAAAAAAGAAGGGGAAAGGATGAATGAGGGATGATTGGGGTGAACTAGGAAACTAGGAATTAGGGTAACTAGGTTAAGTAGGAATACATTTTATTTAAGAAAAAAAGTGTTTAAACAGTTTAGACAGCCAAGAATTGCTTGTAAATGCGGCAGGGGGGAGCAGCACAGGCATGCTATGTGCGGGCTGTGTACTTTTTTTTGACCCAGGTAGCATGCCTAAGATGCGCAACTCGTTAAAGTAAATATAAAGCCAAACCTTGTTTCAGTTTGAATAGTATTTCATTAGGGAGATTTTCTTTCACTACCTATCCTGTATACTCAACAGGAAGTGAGAGGATGTCTTTCCAATGTGAGAGATATCCTATTTCAGACAGTTTTCACAGGAGCAAGTATCCCCATAGGAAAATGTCCGCTCTCGTCCTGTTCTGCTAGTAACTCAAAACTCTGGATTTACCTTTATTTTCTTGGCCAATGACATTGGTGATGAGCACAGTTAGAGAGAGAGTAAATCTCCGAAAGAGCGACACAAATAGCAATAAAAACCTTAGATACACAGAAAGGAGTGTCAGACCAAAACCTGATGAAAGGATCCAAGGTAAATTTTAACGATTGGTAAAAAAAGGCATATAAATACAGCCAACGCTTTTCGGGGGCAACACAATTCCCCCTTCACTCGGACTCACAGGATAAAACATTGACTTTACAGATCTATATTAGAACCAGCACTGAACTCTCCACGTGAATAGAAACTTGTCAGCAGTTGCTGATACATCTAAAATACAGTGCAGTAGTCATGTTCAGCTGGACTTGTTCTGTAATGTTGAAGATGTGTCGCACTCATTCAAGTGGCTCTCTCATTTCAAATCAGTCTTGGGGACATACTATGTTGGAAGTTTGGGATAAGAGGTGGTATCAAAAGAGCCTACTCCATGTTTTTTTTCCCATATGTTGCTCCTACCAAACCTATAGCAAAATCTGTGCATTTTTTGTTTTAGTTCAAGTAAATATTTATTTGATACTTATTTTTGTGGGTTCAGACATGCCCCAGTAAGATTATGGGTCTTGCCAACCACATGATTAGTATCATTGTACTCATACAGTATACTGTATATGGATGCAAAAAGAGCTTTAATATTGTGATATTCTGTTTGTTACTTTTGTACGGGTATCTGAACAGGAAAATGTATTTATTAACTCTTCGTATTTACACTGATACTCCTAACAAGATCATATATGAGGTTTTTAGGCGCAGACCTGGGTCTTATGTTCTTCAAAGGAACGTTTATTTTAATATACTATAGGAACTTACAAAATGGTTTTAAGTATGTTTTAATAGTTTGTGTGTAGTATGTAGTGTTTATAGGTTTTTTAAACTATTATTTAATAAAAGTGACACTTCAATTACTAAAACTTTACTAAATAGTTAGTGTGGACTGCTCTGTGAATTTCTGAAATGTTTGTAGTGTATTTTTTGTTTTTCTTATTTTCAACTTTTTTTTTATTGAAAGACAAATTGGATATCAGTGAAGGGGCTCGGATCCCAGAGCTCAAAAATGGATGTAATAGTGTTGGTCTATGCACTTCAAGCTGCTATTATAAAAATAAAATGAGATAAACAAACAAATATATATACACCCCTTTCTTTTTAGAAAAAAGAGGAGGTATTAAACAGCGCTACAAGTGAATAAAATATTCACCAATATGTTAAAACATATAAAGCGTGAAAAAAAATATATCGTTGTTAAGTGAATGAAATAAAATTGAACTGTTCCCTTCTAATAGCAGACCAACTGCCAGTGGTGGGTCTGATATATTTGCTCTGGAACAGCCGTATCAAATGTACTGATTATACACAATCCTGGTAGCTACTTTGGTACGCCCTCTGAAGACGTAATGACGAAACGCGTCAGTGCGTGACCACGCAACCCTTTCCAACTAACCACAGGCAGCGTTATCCCGGGACTCATAACTTCTGACCAGCGGTGAGAGACACTGACTCTGTGACAGGCTGCAATTTTAACACTTGGATCTTGTAAGCATAATTTGTATGAGGGGGTTTTATATGTGATTAATAAACGGCGTAACACTATGGAAAGCCTCCCTTTGTTTTCCTATATGGCATGTCTGTGGCATTGAGAAACTCTATGCTGATGAAAGCAGATCCATCTAGTGGTGGAGGAGTAGATTACCACCAGAAGCTACTACTACGGGCTTTGTTGACAATTACCTCTGGTAAGCAGATACCCTAAAGTGTTTTCACGAGGTGGTCCGGTGATGGTGTAGCAGCCCTAGGATTATGCACTACGTTAAACTTTGAAGTCTTGCACTGCTATAGACTATATGCATGGAACTTTGCTTTCTCACAAAGAACTTATTACATCACCCTCCGTAATAACTGTATAGTCACGCTGAGTGTTTTGGACTTGTGTACATTTTAATATTGTATTTTTGCATACTTTATTGTATTTTAAGGTATACTTTCTTTGTTATGAGCAATAGCACTTTAGTAGCTACCAGGATTGTGTATAATCAGTACATTTGATACGGCTGTTCCAGAGCAAATATATCAGACCCACCACTGGCAGTTGGTCTGCTATTAGAAGGGAACAGTTCAATTTTATTTCATTCACTTAACAACTATATATTTTTTTGATGCACTATATGTTTTAACATACTGGTGAATATTTTATTCACTTGTAGCGCTGTTTAATACCTCCTCTTTTTTCTAAAAAGAAAGGGGTGTATATATATTTGTTTTTTTTTTTATTAGACATAAATTGGTGTCAGTGCCAACTTGTTCTAAGGGTGTACAATGTTGTCTGATGAAAACCTACAAGCTTCATTAATTATTTTGCAGGATTCAGTTTCCATTAAATACACCAAATAACAAAATTTTAATCTCTTCAGAACCGCCCACTAATCTTAAGCTTCAGAAAAAGCAAATTAAATAAGCTTAGTGTGGAAACAGCTGGTACATATTGACAGAGGTGGGTCAATCACATACATCTCCCACATCCAAAAAGTATTTTTTCGTCCTACAATATGTTGCACGTAGCAATTCTTTATTTCAGTCAATGTTCGCCAAAGTCTGCATCCATTAATCCTTAAACTGTAACTATGGGCAAAATAAAAATTACATATATGAGGCAGTCATATAGTCATATTTTTATTTTGCCCCTAGTTAGAGTTTAAGGTTGTCACAGATAGCAAAAAAAGGTCAAATGTGAGGGCAGTATTGCAGGGTCTTTAAGTACTAAGTTTAATCTATGGAGCAGGGTGAGGGAGGGGTGTTATAGACAGCTCTGGCAGGGGGCAAGCAAGCGTGATCAGACAAGCTTTTCTAACTTATATGATCACAATATTATCTAAAAAAAAAAGCCTCACATGATGGTGTTTGCAGGTGTCTCTTAGAAATTAGATCATTGTCCTAAAGAGAGAATGTTTAGCGTACCCTTACCTGGGCAGATCTCATAGGTGACTACAAGATCATCAAAGTGATTGCTGTGTGCTGGCTACTACTGTGACTGTCAGAATGGACTTTGGACCTCTGGTACCTTTCTTTGTGTGCACAAGATCCCTCTCTTTGCATGTGAAATTATAAACCAATATTAATTAGCAGAGATTGTGCAATAAGCAGAAAGGAAATTTGCAACCTATTTGGTGTCCAGTAAAAGTGAGACCAATGGCGATAGGCGCTGGCGCTAATTATGTTTCGCAATTATATACAATGAAAGATCATTTTAAACGGCTGCCTTGGGGACTAAAATTAAAGTAATATATATTTATTTATCTCATACACGCAGCTTACAAGTATGAATATACCTCGTCAGAAAAAATAATGGCAGATGTTCTCACGATTACTTCAGGCAACAAAGGCATGCTAGTAGACAGGCTGACATAGGCTGTTTCAAATGGTCTGTGGACAAGATTTGGAGAATCACTGGGATATATAGCCATAACATTTTTTTAGTTTGGGATACAATAGAGAAGGGTTGAACACCTGTCAGGTTTTACTGCTACCTTGGGCTCTGTTAGAAAGACTGTCCATCACTTTCTGTGCTGGGAACAAGATTTTATCAGGCTGAAAGAAGGAAGAAGAAAGCGAGGGAAAATCTGCTACAGAGAAATAGACAACAATAAAAAGTTGGTATCGCCCTACCTAACTTAAAATGCATTTTTAATTCTGCCTGTGTTGACATGTTATCTACAAAAGCCACCAAGGACATTATTAGTAAAAGATACTTTATTGGAAAAACTCCACTGAAGAGCTAATACAGTACATTTAAAAGACGCAAATGTAAATAAATTTGTTTGGATGATAAGTAACAGATCCATACAGGGGAAATACTATTTTTTATTTATTGAAAAAACATAATTACATTTATTGAACACTGAACATATTTAAAGTACGTAAATGGTAGAATGATTAGGATCATAAATCTTTAATATAATTGTGTATGTAACAAGTGTATAACATTTTATAAAAGATTATGTCTGTTCAGTTTTATTGCTTACTATGCTTGATTTATTTCATAATGTAAAAACACTGGCATATATGTAATTTAACCATTGCCATATGGGACTATTGGCATTACATTCTCTTAATGTGCACCAAAGCTCCAGTGCACATTAAGAGAAGCAGATGGAAATCCATCCCTGTGCTTTCCTCAGAGCAGTTCATTGTCATTAATTTTTGATCCTGAACTAATGCCCTGCACAGTGCAATACATCTGGTTATGTAATACAGCAGCAGACGTTTTGCCCAAAAGGATAGGTTTTAGCGTTTGAACCAGTACAACACAGTGGCATTATTTATAAAGTGCTGATGAATCTGTCACTGCAGTTATAAAGCACATTCGCTGACCTAATACATGTGCAAATTCACTGGATTGAGCCACATTTGCTAAAATTAACCACTTAAGCCCCGGACCATTTGGCTGCCTAAAGACCAGAGGACTTTTTACAATTTGGCACTG
This sequence comes from Aquarana catesbeiana, assembly GCF_042186555.1. NCBI lineage: Eukaryota > Metazoa > Chordata > Amphibia > Anura > Ranidae > Aquarana > Aquarana catesbeiana. Next base: position 252,026,769 of record NC_133329.1, read on the forward strand.
CGCTGCTTTAACTGGTAATTGCGCGGTCATGCAATGCTGTACCCAAACAAAATTTGCTTCCTTTTGTTCACACAAATAGAGCTTTCTTTTGATGGTATTTAATTGCCTCTGCGATTTTTATTTTTTGCGATATAAACGGAAAAAATTCTGAAAATTAAAAAAAAAAGAAAAAAAAAAAAAAAAGATATTTTCTACTTTTTGTTATAAGAAAAATCCAATAAACTCAATTTTAGTCATACAGTTAGGCCAAAATGTATTCTGCCACATGTCTTTAATAAAAAAAATGTCAATAAGCGTATATTTATTGGTTTGCGCAAAAGTTATAGCATCTACAAACTAGGGTACATTTTCTGGAATTTACATAGCTTTTAGTTTATGACTGCCTATCTCATTTCTTGAGGTGCTAAAATGGCAGGGCAGTACAAACCCCCCCCCCCCCCCCCCCCCCAATGACCCCATATGTTGAGCCCATTGAATATTTGAATATTTAATTTTGTTGTCCCAAGTGATTGAATAATGAAAAAAAATATATATATTTACAAAAAGTTGTCACTAAATGATATATTGCTCACACATGCCATGGTTATATGTGGAATTGCACTCCAAAATACATTTTGCTGCTTCTCCTGAGTACGGGGATACCACATGTGTGGGACTTTTTGGGAGCCTAGCCGCGTATGGGGCCCCGAAAACCAAGCACTGCACTGCTTGGGATGTCTACTTTGCAAAATGGGGTAATTTGGGGGGGGGGGGGGGGGTTGTACCATCTGGGCATTCCATGGCCTCCGAAACTGTGATAGGCAGTGAGGAGTGAAATCAAAAATTTACACCCTTCGAAAGCCTGAAGGCAGTGCTTGGATTTCGGGGTCCCGTACGCGGCTAGGCTCCCAAAAAGTCTCACACATGTCGTATCCCTGTACTCAGGAGAAGCAACAGAATGCATTTTGGGGTGTAATTTCACATATGCCCATGACATGTTTGAGCAATATATCATTTAGTGACAACTTTGTGCAAAAAAAAAAAAAAATTGTCCATTTCCCGCAACTTGTGTCAAAATATAAAATATTCCATGGACTCGACATGCCTCTCAGCAAATAGCTTGGGGTGTCTACTTTCCAAAATGGGGTCATTTGGGGGGTTTTGAACTGTCCTGGCATTTTATGCACAACATTTAGAAGCTTATGTCACACATCACCCACTCTTCTAACCACTTGAAGACAAAGCCCTTTCTGACACTTTTTGCTTACATGAAAAAAATTTTTTTTTTTGCAAGAAAATTACTATGAACCCCCAAACATTATATATTTTTTTAAAGCAAAGGCCCTACATATTAAAATGGTGGGTGTTTCATTTTTTTTTTCACACAGTATTTGCGCAGCGATTTTTCTTTTTTTGGAAAAAACACTTTTTTTTAATTTTAATGCACTAAAACACACTATATTGCCCAAATGTTTGATGAAATAAAAAAGATGATCTTAGGCCGAGTACATGGATACCAAACACGACATGCTTTAAAATTGCGCACAAACAGTGCAGCGGTGACAAATTACATACATTTTTAAAAGCCTTTAAAAGCCTTTACAGGTTACCACTTTAGATTTTCAGAGGAGGTCTACTGCTAAAATTACTGCCCTCAATCTGACTTTCGCGATGATACCTCACATGCATGGTGCAATTGCTGTTTACATATGACGCCAGACCGACGCTTGCGTTCGCCTTTATGCGAGAGCAGGGGGGGGACAGGGGTGCTTTTTTTAAAATTATTTTTCTTTTTTATTTTATTTTTAAACTGTTCTTTCCTTTCTTTTTTTTAATCATTTTTATTGTTTATTGCAAATGAATGGCGTACCTGCTAAGCAAATGATGGTTAACAATAAAAAAAAAGTATCATTACAGTATAACAGTAAGACATACCATACCTGCAAAGCAAATACAAAAAAAACATAGTAAAAAATAAAACATTTTTAACGCATCTGTGCCTAAAATACATATATACCAAAGCATGGGGGCATCAGCCCCAAAAGATAGGAGCAAATCGCTCCTCCACCCCTGCTGCCCCCATGCTTCGGCATATACCGTAATTATCTGCATATAACACGCACTTTTTTCCCCTGAAAATCAGGGGGAAATCGTGGGTGCGTGTTATAGGCCGATCCCCGGCGATTTCTGTGTCATCGGAGCAATCGCGGCAATTACCGCGGTCGCCGCCGACATACACAGCCGTGGGTAGATTTAAATATGGCGCCGAGACTGCAGGGAGCCGAGATACACATATCCGAGTGTTCTCGGCTTTTTTCGGCGCCGCCGTCACGCCCAGTCCCGCCCCTGGACCTGTGTTATGTCCATCATAGGGCAGGACTGGGCGTGACTGTGAGCGGCGCCGAAAAAAGCCGAGAACTCTCGGGTATGTGTATCTCAGCCCCGACAAGAGCCGAGATACACATACCAGAGTGTTCTCAGCTTTTTTCGGCGCCGCTCACAGTCACACCCAGTCCCGCCCTATGATGGACATAACACAGGTCCAGGGGCGGGACTGGGCGTGACGGCGGCGCCGAAAAAAGCCGAGAACACTCAGGTATGTGTATCTCGGCTCCCTGCAGTCTCGGCGCCATATTTAAATCTACACCGAGTGCACAAAGCTGCACTGACATGGCTGGACTGGGGCAAACCTGCACTAACAAAGCTGCACTGGGGCAAGGCTGCACCTGCACTGGGGCAAAGCTGCACTGACAAGGCTGCACCTGTACTGGGGCAAAGCTGCACTGACAAGGCTGCACTGACAAAGCTGCACTGACAAGACTGCACTGACACTGAAAAGGCTGCAGATGGACAGATAAGGCTGCATTGATGGGCATTTTAATGTAAGTTTTTTTTCCTTAAACCTCCCTCCTAAAAGTTTTTTTTCCTTAAAATTCCCTCCTAAACTTGGGGTGCGTGTTATACGCCGGCGCGTGTTATACGCCGGCGCGTGTTATACGCCGATAAATACGGCATGCTCTTTTTTTTAATTCTGAAATAACCTCCTACAGCGCTGGAGTCACGGCTTTATGTATCGTGGGAGCAAACGATGTTGCTGTCAAGATAAATAAATCTGTGCTGCAGCTGAATGGCGTACCTGAAAATGAAAAAATGGTTAACAATAAAACACAGTAAACAGTAAAGTATAAAAAAATTACATACCTGAAAAGCAAACATGATAAAACATTGCAGAATAGAAAACAGTAAAAAGAGCAGAACAATAGAGAGAGAATAGAAAGAGAGAACAATAAAATGACAACTATTTTTTATTTTATATATTTTTTTGTGGTTTTTTTTTTTTTTTTACACTTTTTTTTGTAACTGTAACGGTTGTAACTGTAACGGTTCCAGGTTCGGGTCTCTCAAAATGCGTTGGCATCTTGGGAGACCTTGTGAAAGTGTGACCTAGTCTGTGCAATGCTGTACCCTACGCTAATACTCAACTAGTGTATGGTAGCATTCAAAACAATTACCAATGCAAAGACCAGGATTGTCAGGACAGGAGGGACAATAATAGCAGGTGTCACACCTATATCCGCGCTTGCTGCAGACACGTCTTCTTTGGGGGGCTCATTGGGTAGGGGTACTCGGGGGACATACAGAAAATGCCTCTCATGCAGCCAGCTTACTGCATTTGGATTGGGAAGGTGAGGTGGAGCACCGTCCCTTCCTGGAATTTAAGGAAGGATCCAGTCCGTCCTGAAGCTCTGGATAGCACATGAGTTCAGCAAAGCCAATTAAAATAAATAGACACTTTTTTGTACCAGCGTCTGGCCTTACGGGCAACTAGGTACGGCGCCAACTGGTCATTGAGGTCCACCCCTCCCATATTTTGGTTATATTCGTGGACACAGAATGATTTCTCCACAACACCAGTCGCCAAAGGGATTTGGACCGTCGTGTCTGCATGAAGGGAGGAAAGAACGAAAACATTCTTATTATCCCTCCACTTCACAGCGAGCAAGTTATTACACTTCAAGCAGGCTCTCTCCCCCAGCCTAAGACGGGAGTCTACAAGCCGCTGGGGAAAGCCCTGGTGATTAGATCGCATGGTGCCACATGTGCCAATCTGATGATCAAACAAGTGACTAAAAATTGGCTTGTGTAATAATTGCCCACATACAAATGGCACCCCTTTCCGAATAAGGGTGACACCAAGTCCCACACAATCTTGCCAACGCTCCCTATGTAATCTGGGCAGTTCGGTGGCTCTACGTGATTATCTTTTCCCTCGTAAACCATAAAACTACATGTATAGCCTGTGGCCCTGTCACAGAGCTTATACATCTTGACCCCGTATCTGGCACGCTTGCTGGGAAGATACTGTTTGAAAGACAAGAGGCCAGAAAACTTAATCAGTGACTTATCAATGCAGACAACTTGATGGGGAGTAAACAAGTCTGCAAAATGTTGCTTGAAGTGGTTTACAAATCTCCTTATCACGAGGGGCTGAATTTTGTAGAGCCGATCCTATCCAGGGTCTCCATGAGGACGACAGAGTGCATTGTTGTTGAAATGCATGAACTGCAAGATCTGCTCGTATCGTGCCCTGGTCATGGAGACAGAGAACACGTAGGTGAATTGGGTCAGTGGACCAATATGACTGCAATGTACTCATTTTAACTATGCCCATGTCGAGGGATAGGCCCAGAAAGGTCTTAAATTCAGAAACCGTAATTGGTTTCCAATTTCTGGCAAGGGAGGACTGGGGATTAGCAGCGATGAATTGACCAGCAGACAAATTACTTTGGTCCACAATAGATCTATAGAGATCTTCCATGGAAAACAGCGAATAAAAATCAAGTGACATAAAATCAACTGTTTCCACCTGAATTCCAGGATGGCCAGTGAATGGGGGAAGTACGGGTGCTGCAGAAGTGGTGGGTTCCCAATTAGGATTGGCGAATGCAGCAGGAAGGGCACTATGGGCTCGATGGGCCTGTCTTTGTCTTCTTGGTGGCAGCGGGACACTACTTGTGCTTCCCACCTTGCCAGCTTGAACTGCACTTATGGGACTCACCACGTGTTATTGCACTGCTGGTTTGACTACGACCAGGGTGTACTAGGCCACTGGTGCTTGCCAGTTCCCCAGAAGGATGAGTGGCCCTAGTACTTCTCTGCTCCATACGAGAGCCCTGCAGTTCTTGCACCTCAACAACAGCAGAAGAAGATCGGGGTCTGGTACGCCTGACCTTAGCAGGGACCACAACTCTGTCGTCAGAGCTATCTGTCATGGAGCCGCTGTCGTCTACAGGATCGTATTTTGAGCCTGAATCTGACAGATGAGTGACTTCCTCCTCACTATCTGTCATGCTCAGAAACGTGTAGGCCTCTTCACTAGTGTACCTTCGATTTGCCATGTTGGGCTCTAAATTTACTGGTACACTAGTGAGACTCACAGGTAAAAAAAAGCTCCTAGGCTGTCAGCAACTGTATAAAACGCTACCAAAAAAACTGTTAGCGATCGCAGGGATCAGGGCTGACTCTGCGATTGCTGCAGTTATGTGTTTAGTGTTTTTTAAGTGACAGTGATCGATCGATACTGCACTTGGGTGGGCTGGGCGGAGGGGCAAAACACAGGTGCTAGCAGGTATCTGGGCTGATCCCGCTAACACTGCGTTTTTGGGAACCCTAAACTGCTGGGGACGCTAGTATAGATCTGATCAGATCAGATCAGATATCGATACGTTCAGACACTATACCACTAAGGGAGGTGTATGCTGCGTGCGTGGGTGTTAGCAGTACTGGCACTAATCTGACGCTGCCTGGGGCGACGCAGACCCTATCTGACCCTAAAATCTAACTGATATCACCTGCCGGGTGATCAGAGGGTTAAGCCTTTATTGGGTAATTAACGACGGGTATCAAAAACAAAACTAACTAACCAGCGTCACCCGTAACACTTATACGGTGATCACTGGTGAAAGGGTTAACTAGGGGGCAATCAGGGGGTTAAAACCTTTATTAGGTAGTATATGGGGACACCTGACGCTATAAAAAGCTGACGATGAACCTAAATACCTACCTGACTAACTAGCGTCACCTGTGACACTAATACGGGGATCAGAAAAAAGACTGCTTAGTGACACTGGCTACAGGGAATGAAAGGATTAACTGGGGGGTGATCAAGGGGTTAAACCTTTATTAGGGGGTTAGGGGAGTACCCTAGACCTAAAGGGGCCTACCACTAACTGCCCTAACACTTATAACAGTCACAAATGACACCAATGCAGTGATAAGTAAAAAAATAAAAACTGCTATTGGTGTCACTGTGACAGGGGGTGACAGAGGGTGTGATTGAGGGATGACGGGGGGGTTATGTGCCTATGCGTGTTAGTGTAGTGTTGGTGCAAACTCACATTGATGTCTTCTCTCATCAGGCACCGGAACGAAAAGGCTCCACAAGGAGAGATTACATCACTTCCTCTGCTTCTGTTTACAGTTCAGAAGCAGAGGAAGCTTCTCATTCGTCAGGAGCAATCGCGAGGGGGTGGTCATGAATCGGTAGCCTCCCCCTCAGCACGGATCGCTCCTGGAACGATGCCGACCGCCTCGGGCACTGGGGGTGGAGCGCAATCGCGCCCCCCGCCCGCGGGAGGGAAGTAATGTACCCATACGTTACTCTGCCTGCCCGTGCCATTCTGCTGCAGTATATCTGAGTAAGGCGGTCGGCAAGTGGTTAAAGTGGTTCTAAAGGCTTAAGTTTTTTTACCTTCATGCATGTCTGTATTCAGCTCCCCCTTATACTTACCTGAGCCCCATCGTGATCCAGCGCTTTGCATGAGAGCAGCGTCTCTCTCTGCGCTCTCCTTTCACACAAAGCAGATCCATAGCATAGGGGCCCTGGATGAAAAAGAGGGGCCAGGAGCACCGATGGGGGACCCAAGAAGAGGAGTATTGGGGCTGCTCTGTGTAAAACCATTGCACAGAACAGGTAAGTATAACATGTCTGTTAACACTTTAATATCTGGATAGTATCATTGCTCTACCACATATGTAAATGCAAAGCAATGCTTATTTAATAAGGGACGTGTTAAAGTTGTTCTAAAGGCAGAAGGTTTTTTACCTTAATGCATTCTATGCATTAAGGTAAAAAAGCCTCTGTGTGCAGCTCCTCTCCCGCAAGCCCCCCTTATACTTACCTGAGCCCGATCTCGAGCAATGTGCACGAGAGCAGTGGCTCTTACAGCTCTCTCCGGTAGGTTTAGAGACAGCAGTGGGAACTATTGGCTCCTGCTGCTAACACAGCTATTGAGGGAGCAGGGGATGAGGCGGGAGCGAGTCTGCATGAGTGCCCCCATAGCAAGCAGCTTGCTGTGGGGGCACTCAGCAGGGGGGGGGCCAAGAGCACTGGCGGTAGACCAAAAATAGGAGGATCAGGGCTGCTCTGTGCAAAACCATTACACAGGAGGAGGTACGTATACCATGTTTATTATTTAAAAGAAAAATACCTTTACAATCACTAATGGAGAAAGAGAGCATGTGCAGCCAGTAGTCAATGTCAATAACTACCAGACATGTGCATTCGTTATCGTCCGAATGCATTTTCGTCCGAATTTCGTATTCGTTTTAACAAAACGATAAGGAACGCGCAGAATCCCCAATCCGAAAGATCCAAAATAAAAAAATGCTTTATTTTCGTATCCATTATATTTTCCTATCGTTGCGACAACAGTTCAATATAGATAGATAGAAGATTCGACATGACAATGACAATAGCGAATTGCGGTCGAATGTGCCTAACCCAACTCTATTAGTCCAAGATTATTCGACATAGAGAGAAAAGATTCAACATTATAGAGACAATAGTAAAAAAGCTGTTAGTGGTCACTGCTGGAATGGGTGGGGGAAATAAAATGATGATGATGATGAATGTTATTGGCCGATTGGTGGTGGTGCTGCTGCTGCCTCCATAGAAGGGCCAGGAACCTCAATGGGGTCGAACTGCCTGGAGCCACCATCGGATGCTGTCATCGCTGCCAGTGTGAACCAGAACCGTTAGGAGTGCAGAGCGAACAGGAAGGAAGTTATATGCTTCAATTTTGATACAATGCAATTGGCTGTTGGGGTAGACCGTTCGTCATGAACAGAAACAAACAAGTAACGTATCATACGATACGATCAAAAATATGTATAATACTGTTCGACATGAAGATTCGACGAAGCAGCTAAAAACATACGATCACCGCGAGCGGACATTTACGGTCAAATGCTCCGCCCATAGGCTACAGAAGAATTCTAATGTTGTTTGACTAGTAATAATAATAATTATAATTTTTACTAGTCAAACAACATTAGAATTCTACTATAGCTTGTGGGCAGAGCATTTGACCAGAAATGTACGATCGCTGCGTCATACAGTTTAGCTGCTTTGTCAAATCTTCTTAGAAGATCCGACAGACACCATAAGCCTTCAATTGACAGATTCGACCTTAATAAATTCGGATTTTCATACGAATGCATTTTTTTAACGAAACAAAATAAAAACAAATTTCGGGAGTAACTAAATAAATGTATTTTTCGGACGAAACTGAAATTCCAAAACAAAATATTTCAGTGTACACATGTCTAGTAACTACAGACCAGTATATGTTATGATCAAAACATAAATGGTGCCAACCATAACAATTGTGCATAAATTCTGTGACAGCTGCCACTTTAAGTGAGTTATACACTAAACAACAAAGTCCATAGGTAAGGAAAGGAAAGGTCAAGTAATTCCATTAAACCAAAATCTTATGAGACTATAAACTATTTGCAAATTTGTATACCAAACTTGAATATAAATTAGTTTCTTGCTATAGTGGAAAAACATTAGTATCCATACAGAAACATACAGGTGCATCTCAAAAAATTAGAATATCATAAAAAAAGTAAATTTTTTTCAGTAATTCAATTCAAAAAGTGAAACGCATATATTTTTTAGATTTATTACACACAGTGTGATATATTTAAAGCATTTCTTTCTTTTAAATTTAATTAAAAATGACTAATTTATGTTAGATTTCAGAAAACTTTTCTGCATAATTTTTCACTTATTCACTTTTATAATTTTTTTGTTGTTTAAAGTTTTTTTGAAAATTTTCTGAACTAAATTTAAATGGTATATGTTTCTGTATAGATAGTAATGTTTTTTCACTATAGCAAGAAGCTCATTTATATTCAAGTTTGATACACAAGTTTGCAAATAGTTTATAGACCAGTATACAGTGCCTTGAAAAAGTATTCATACCCCTTGAAAATTTCCACATTGTCATGTTACAACCAAAACTTTAAATGTATTTTATTGGGATTTTATGTGATAGACCAACACAAAGTGGCACATAATTGTAGTGGAAGGAAAATGATAAATGGTTTTCAAAATTTTTTACAAATAAATATCTGAAAAGTGTGGTGTGCATTTGTATTCAGCCCCCCAAGTCAATACTTTGTAGAATCACCTTTCGCTGCAAATACAGCTGCAAGTCTTTTTGGGTGTCTCTCTACCAGCTTTCCACATCTAGAGAGTGACATGTTTGCCCATTCTTTGCAAAATAGCTCAAGCTCTGTCAGATTGGATAGAGAGCGTCTGTGAACAGCAATTGTCTTGCCACAGATTCTCAATTGGATTAAGGTCTGGACTTTGACTGGGCCATTCTAACACATGAATATGCTTAGATCTAAACCATTCCATTGTAGCTCTGGCTGTATGTTTAGGGTCGTTGTCCTGCTGGAAGGCGAACCTACACCCCAGTTAGTGTTTATTTACTAATTAGGTGACTTCTGAAGGCAACTGGTTCCACTAGATTTTGGTTAGGAGTATCATAGTAAAGGGGGTTTAATACAAATGCACGCCACACTTTTCACATATTTATTCATAAAAAATGTGAAAACCATTTATAATTGTCCTTCCACTTCACAATTATGTACCACTTTGTGTTGGTCTATCACAAAAAATCCCAATAAAATACATTTACGTTTTTGGTTGTAACATGACAAAATGTGGAAAATTTCAAGGGGTGTGAATACTTTTTCAAGGCACTGTATATGTACCTGGTTTTATCAGATTTCAAGAAATATGCTAAACTACTAAATAAAAATTCTAGAGAGATGGGTAAGGCATACATCACTTGTCTGAAGCAAGGAGTGTGTAATAAGCAACCTTTGTAAGAAGTGGACCTAAAAGCACACTTTGGAAAATCTCCTTGCAACTAACACTCAATTGATCCATGTTATATGAAGAAAATTAAAAAAATTAACTATATTTGAGCTGCAAAAAAAAAAAAAAAAAATGGGACGGTAATTCTATGCTTTTATAGTGCCATATCCAGTATTAGCTTCTCTGTCCAACAGAAAGGAATGTAGACAAAGCCTCCTGGGCTAGGTAACCCGCCCAAGGGGTTTTGAGGCTACAGACGTATTTACATCCTCGTCTGGCCTCCATCTTGCTACTCCGGTGGACATGCGCAGTCCGCCGGTGAAGCTAGCTGTGTCGTGGGAGGCGAGCACGTGGCGTCGTTCTGACATGCCGGAGCTTCACCAATGCGCACCATGGACGGAGCGGCGCGCGCGGCTCAGGGGGCCAGCACGGAGAGACCTGTATCCCCCCCCTCTCTCCAGGGACATGAACCATCGCAATCATCGGCGCCAGATGACTGGAGGGGGAGGAGTATTTTAGACAGAACCTAAAGCACACCCTGTATCCATCACATTTGGCTGCTGGCTGTCAGGAAGTGCTGTGTCTATTCTAATAACTTGTTTAAAGGTAAATATGCCAATCTACACCTATTTAACTAAATCTCACTGAGATAGCATACACTGGGCTATCACCTTTTTGTAAACAGGCCTAAATTGCTTTGATATTTTACTATCTGTCAGCCTGTATACTACTAATATAAATTCCAGCATGTGTTTAATTTACCTGGCTTTTTTTCAATAATGTGATACACACATTTAGAACTATACGGCTTAGTAAAATAATTTTAAAAAACCATATTGCCTGTCTACGACATATTCTCTTTAGTATATTTTCAAATTATTTTAAAAATGGCCTTATAGCCAGCTAATTATTCCCTAACTATTATGTTTTTTCAGTTGGGATCAGCTGTCCCATCACAGAGCCCGTCTCCTGCTTTGGTTCCTTCAGGTATATACATTCAGGTATATATATATATATATATATATATATATATATATATATATATATATATATATATATATATATATATAAACGCTGATAATAAACACTACGGAACGACATTTTTTCATATCTATATATATATATATATATATATATATATATATATATATATATATATATATATATATATACATACACACACACTCTACAATATTCAGCCAAATATTTAAATTGCTTTCTATTGCAGGATTTTTCTACATTGGCCCCAGCAAGTCCCTCTGGCCATTACGTTCTGTGGGGCTTAGAGAGGGTTGATAATCAGGTATTTGGGATAGACACACTATGCAGTTCTAATACTCCCTCTGACGGTTGAGATATTGGAGCAGAAAGTCAGGAAGCACAGTCCTTTTTATGGTTTCTTTGTTTTTTTATCTTCAAATTTTTGTATAACTGTCATCCATATTATATATGTATATCTTCATGTTGTTCTTTACTTTGTTTCACATTATATTATAGATATATTTTCCTCTTCAATATACACCCTGAAGAAGGAGATATCTGAACTCCGAAACGCGTTGGGTGCAAGAGGATCATATCTGTCATGCTATTAGATGGTGACAATGTTATGATGCATAATACATTCCTTCTTCATATGTCTGTTTTACTCAATATGTTTAATAAATAATCATTTTTTACTAAAATACTCTTTAAATACTTTAACTTTAATTAGGTGTGCCTTAAAAGTCCATCATAGGGAGTTTTCACGTTTTGGCTATGTTTGAGCTGCATTCCTCTGTACATTTGAAATTTTTACATTTAAAAAAATTTTAAAAATGAACATAGGAATATACCCCATGACAGGTTGGTTGCATTGTTTTCGGAGCAGAAGCCAGCTGGATTAACTGCTTCCGGACCAGCCACCGCAGTTATACTGCAGCAGGTTGGCTCCCCTGCGCGAGCTGTCGTAGCTGTACGTCGGCTCTTTAAGACGCCTCCGGTGGCGCGTACCCGAAGTGTTACCCCGGAGTCGATGCGAGTGCCCGACGGGCGTGATGACCGCCGAGCACCGTGATTGCTCGTTACAGAACGAGAACAGGTATGTGTGTGTGTAAGCACAAATCCCGGTTCTTTCAGGGGAGCAGAGACAGATAGTGTGTTCAAACTAAGTATAAACATGGATCTCTCTCTTCCCCTAGTCAGTCTCATTCCCCTACAGTTAGAACACACCTAGGGAATACAGTTAACCCCTTGATCGCCCCCTAGTGTTAACCCCTTCCCTGCCAGTGTCATTTATACAGTAATCAGTTCCTTTTTTTAGCACTGATCGCTGTATAAATGTCACTGGTACCAAAAATGTGTCAAAAGTGTCCGATTTGTCTGCCGTAATATTGCAGTCCCGATAAAAATTTTTTTTTTTAAATCGCAGATCGCATTACTAGTAAAAAAAAAAAATAATAATAAAAATGCCATAAATGTATCCCCTATTTTGTAGACAATATAACTTTTGCACAAACCAATCAATATACGCTTATTGCGATTTTTTTTACCAAAAATATGTAGAAGAATATTTATCGGCCTAAATTGAGGAAAAAAATGTGTTTTTGTTTTTAATTTGGGATATTTATTATAGCCGAAAGTAAAAGATAGTGGTTTTTTTTTTCAAAATTGTTGCTCTTCTTTTGTTTATAGCGCAAAAAATAAAAACCGCAGAGGTGATAAAATACCACCAAAATAAAGCTTTATTTGTGGGGAAAAAAGGATGTCAGTTTTGTTTGGGTACAGCGTTGCACGACCGCGCAATTGTCAGTTAAAACGATGCAGTGCAGTTTAGCAAAAAATGGCCTGGTCATTGAGCAGTCAAATCTTCCGGGGCTGAAGTGGTTAAGTAATAAAGTTTGCTAAAATATGTGCAATACATTTAACCACTTAAGGACCAGCCTCGTTTTGGATTTTAGGTGTTTACATGTTTAAAACAGGTTTTTCTGCTAGAAAATTACTTAGAACCCCCAAACATTATATATGGTTTTTCTTCTAACACCCTAGAGAAAACAATGGCGGTCATTGCAATACTTTTTTTTGCACCGTATTTGCGCAGCGGTCTTATAAGCGCACTTTTTTTGGAAAAAAATCACTTTTTGAATAAAAAAATAAAACAGTAAAGTTATCCCAATTTTTTTTTATATTGTGAAATATAATGTTACGCCAAGTAAATTGATACCCAACATGTCATGCTTGAAAATTGCACCCGCTCGTGGAATGGCGTCAAACTTTTACCCTCAAAAATCTCCATAGGCGACGTTTAAAAAAATTCTACAGGTTGCATATTTTGCGCTACAGAGGAGGTCTAGGGCTAGAATTATTGCTCTCGCTCTACCGGTCGCTGTGATACCTCACATGTGTGGTTTGACCACCGTTTTCATATGCGGGCGCTACTCGCGTATGCGTTCGCTTCTGCGCGCAAGCTCGTCGGGACAGGGGGGTTTTAAAATTTTTTTTTTTATTTTTATTATTTATTTTACAATATTTTATTAATTTTTACACGGTTTAAAAAAAAAATTGTGTCACTTTTATTCCTATTACAAGGAATGTAAACATCCCTTGTAATAGAAAAAAGCATGGCAGGACCTCTTAAATATGAGATCTGGGGTCAAAAAGACCTCAGATCTCATATTTACACTACAATGCAATAAAAAAAAAAAAAAAAAAAGTCATTTAGAAAAATGACATTTGAAAAAATATGCCTTTAAGAGGCGTGGACGGAAGTGACGTTTTGACGTCGCTTCCGCCCAGCAGTGTCATGGAGACGAGTGAGCGCCATCTTGGCCTCACTCGTCTCCAGACACACCAGAGAACAGGACGCGATCGCTTCCGCCGCTACCGACGGCTCCGGTAAGCGGCGGAGGGCACCGGATCGCGGCGGGAGGGGGGGGCCCTCTCCCGCCACCGATAAAAGTGATCTCGCGGCGAATCCGCCGCAGGGACCACTTTTATCTGAAAGCCGGCCGCCGCACGAAAACGGGGATACCGGGGTTATGGCAGCTAGCTGCTGCCATAACAACGATATCCCCATTCAAAATTAGGACGTACATAGTCGTGCGGCGGTCGGGAAGTGGTTAATATACATGGAAGTGCGCAAAGTTTAGGAAGGGAGTTTTACTTACAACTTTCCTTACAACAAGTTCTGCTGACTTCCATCATCCAATAATGTGCAAGCAAAGTGCTGTTTTTTATTTTTCTTGCATGTGATTGAGTATTCTTTGCAAAGTGGAATTTCACCACACTCTTGGAAAAAACTCTTGGGAAGATTCCCTTTCAAAGTGAACAGCTTTTTTGCCTTTAGTAAATCAAACCCCTTGAATCACTGTCAGTCAATAGATGCCAGCCCACAAAAAAAAGGCTGTATAAGTGCTTTGAGCATAAAGTCTACTGGAAGTAATATTTTATATGGATTAAAATGATTTTTACATCAGTTTTAAAATTGGAACACAATGTCTAGAGGCATGTGAAAATCCATATGGAGAAACAAGGATTGGCACAAAAGTTCTTAGGAGAAGCATGAAAGGCCAAGATGCTAAGATGGCTATTGTATCCACACCTTGTGCTGCTTTCAATATTTTCTATATTACAGCCTACTATAGGTTGCCTGAATAAAACAAATGTCACGTGTTACTTATTGTAATCTGAATTACCCAACCCAGGCCGCCCTTTGTCCTCAGGAATATATTAGTTCATTAGGCCCCATGTACGCTGGGCACTTAGCCCTGGTGCATGAGGCTCTGGCATTTAGCTGTGGGCAGATGGCACAAGTGCCTCATTCAGCCCTGCAGCCGGCAAGCTGTCAAACTCTATGAGAGACTGACATTTGCTGGACAGGGGTAGATGGTACACCAAGCAGTACGAAAGTTTAGGACAGTATGTGCTGATTGATTAATGCCCAGAAAACATTTCCATGTTCGTGAACTCGCCCCTGGGCCCGTACTGCCCTAAACATTCATACAGCTAGGTGCACCATCCAGCCGCAGCAGCTGTCAGCCTCTTAGAGTTTGACAGGCTGCCAGCAGCAGGGCTGGATGGGGCACGTGCCCTCTGCCTGTAGCTAAACACCAGATCCCCATACACAGAGGCTAAATGCCCAGTGTCCCCAGTGGCGTCTTAACAATTCTATTGGTGTACAAGTGGCATCAAAAGTGCGCCAGTTTTTCCTTGACATTGTTGCTGTTGTGTACATGAAAGAAACTACTGATGAAAATGAATGCCTCTAGCATTTACAGTCTAGAGTATCTAAAACAAAAACAATAATTTAATATTGCCGCTTACCAGTCCTTACATGTGGCTGCATTTGTTTTCTATTTTCAGGCTTTATTCCATTAGTTTCACCTGCTGATCTGGACAGTAATACGGTTCCTGTTTCTAGGGTGACAATGCTCACCTCTCTCTCTCACTCAGAAAAGAGGGAGGTTCTGTTCTCTTCTCCAGAAGAATGGAGAGAGGTGTTGTAGCTAGCTGGGAACAATGGGTCACATTCAGGAGCCATTCATTCTACAACGTACATAAAAAAGCGCCTCACATTTTGGCGCATTTCCATGCCTCTTCCTTGCATTTTTATGCATGCTTTTCTGAATATATATTTTTTTAAAGGCACGTTTCCTCTGACCTATTGATGTGGGTGAGAGGTACATTACGGTGTGTTTTGATGCATTGCAGTGTGATATTATGCAAACATGTTTCATAAAATTGCACTGCTATGGAACAGAGAACCACAGCATTCTGATGTAAACATGACACCGAAAACTATTGTTTTCTATGTGTCTTTGCAGTTGCCTGCAGTTTTCCACTCAGGTAACTGCCACGTGTAAATAGGCCCTAAGAGTCAGCAGAGGCAAAGCTGAGGAGGTCATATATGATCATATATATAGATCATATCTGCACTTATCAAAAAGATATAATAAATCCCTTTCAATCGTAAAAGAGAGAAAAAAAGAAGTTCACTGTTGGCTTATACATACACTTTAACTATTATTGCCCTTCAGAAGGACAAAGAACAATCACAAAAAAGGAGAAGTAATCAAGTGTATACTATACCAAGTCACAGAAGAACATGATAAATGAACCATAAAGACAAGTAGTGAGTGGTGAAAACAGCAAAGTGACACACAGTTGATGAATGATTGTAGGTTTCACTGATCCATGGAATCTTTTCTGGGACTGAAAACTGCCATGTGTTTGACAGCATAGCATTCTGTTTTCAGGATTTGGAAGACACTTATATTTTAAGGCCTCTTGCACACAATACTCCTGTTTGAGCATCTACTTTTTCAGACTTTTTTTTTGTATGTTTTTTCATGTTTTTGTGCAAATTCGCGCACATTTCCACGCATGCGTGGAAGCTTGTTCTCGCATTGACAATGTTTATGGACAAAACTGTGCAAATGTGCGTGAATGCGCGTATGAGGCGTAAATTACTGAATAAAAAATGCAGATTTTTCTATTTTTTATTTTG
Source organism: Aquarana catesbeiana (assembly GCF_042186555.1). Taxonomy (NCBI): domain Eukaryota; kingdom Metazoa; phylum Chordata; class Amphibia; order Anura; family Ranidae; genus Aquarana; species Aquarana catesbeiana. Next base: position 252,043,406 of record NC_133329.1, read on the forward strand.
ACTGAAGAATACAAAGCGCTTGTTTACACACCTGTGTGCATAGGGCTGCACTTAAGTGCAATAAAAAAATACGCAGATTTTTCAAGCTGCAGCGTGCAAGATGCCTAAAGCTACTGTTCCATAAAATTCAAGGGAAAAAAATATACCATATTACTGAAAGTTTTGGGACGCCTGCCTTTACACGCACATGAACTTTAACTGCTTAAAGACTGTCCGCCGTTGTGTGACAGTGGCACTATGGCTCTCCTGCATGAATCGCCATAGGTGTATGGTGGCTCGCACAGGCTCAATTGCGGGCGGAGCTTGCCCGCGGGTCGGGAGGACTTGTTGTCCTCCGGTGGCCTGCGATTGCCTCGTACTCAGGCAGAACAGGGAAATGCCTGAAACAAGGCATTTCCATGTTCTGACAAGAGACATGACAGGGATCTACTGTTCCCAGTGGTCGGGAACAGTGATCGATGTCATGTCTCAGTAAGCCCACCCTCCCAGTTAGAAACACTCATAGGGAACACAGTTAACCCCTTGATCGTCCCCTAGTGTTAACCCCTTCCCTGCCAGTGACATTTACACAGTAATCAGTGACTAGCACTGATCGCTGTATAAATGTCAATGGTCCCAAAAAAGTGTCAAAAGTGTCCGATCTGTCCGCCGCAATGTCGCAGTCACAAAAAAAGTCGCAGATCACCACCATTACTAGTAAAAAATAATCAAGATGCCATAAATCTATTCCCTATTTTGTAGACACTATAATTTTTGCGCAAACCAATCAATATACGCTTATTGTGATTTTTTTACCAAAAATATGTAGAAGAATATATACTGGCCTAAACTGATGAAGACATTTAAAAAAAAAATGTGGGATATTTATTATAGCAAAAAGTAAAACTTTTTTTTTTTTTTTTTCAAAATTGTCACACTTTTTTTGTTTATAGTGCAAAAGAAAAAAAAAAAACGCAGGGGTAAACAACAAATACCACCAAAAGAAAGCTCTATTTGTGGGGAAAAAAGGACGTCAATTATGTTTGGGTACAGCATCGCACGACCGCGCAATTGTCAAAGCGACGCAGTGCCGAATCGCAAAAAATGCTCTGGTCATGAAGGGGTAAAACCTTCCGGGGCTGAGGTGGTTAATGACATCCCAGTCCTAGTCCATAGGGTTCAGTATTGATTTGGCCCACCCTTTGCAGCTATAACAGCGTCATCTCTCCCTACAGCCCAAATTCGTATTAATGGTACACTAAGTGAGCCATTTTCCCTATTTCACGGCACTAGACAGGGATGTTCACTCTCAACCATTTTATTCTCCCTCTCTCTAGAACCTTTCCTGGCAACGATTCGCCACAATATCAACATACATGCCATTCAAATATGTAGATACGAACATAAATTTGCTGCATACGCTGATGACATCTTATTCTACATACAACAGCCCCCACTCTCTCTACCTAACCTAATGTCAGCTTTCGAGTTATTCGATTCCATCTCCAATTTCAAGATCAACCTATCTAAATCCAAAATCCTTAACATGTCAGTACCATTTGCAGAAGCTAATAACCTGAAACCTGCTTTCCCTTTTGCCTGGCAACCCTGCACTCTGAAATACCTAGGGATCTTTTTGACTCCTATACATAATTATCCAATATATATTTATAGCGAGGAATGTGAAAGCACAATATCTTCAATCCTGAGCAGCAATAATAACTTGAAACATAGAAATGGCATGCATGTGAATGGCACGTGGAGCTAAGTTGGCTCCCAACTGGAAATGGATCCTAGGAAGATCAGACCTGAATCCTGGGAAAGGGGCACACTGGCATATTGTGGTGAGTGTTGTTAATATCTTGATGTATGCAAAAGGGGGGGGGGGGATTGCTGAGATATAAAAAGGGGAAGGGACACCCTGGGTCAACAGTGGTCTAGAGAAGGTATATGGAATTGAAGGGTATAGTCACAGTATGTATGTGACATGTAATGCCAGAGATTTGAATGCAAAACAATGTCCTGTAACCTCCCTCTCACTGTTGAAAGCCATAATTTGAAATCCAGAGTGTGCATGCAGGTTGACAGTCCATGTCCATGGGGGACAATGCATGGATCAAAGCATATAGTCCAAAGAAAGAGGGTTAAATGGATACTTATCAGGTGGTGATGGAAAAACAGATCTTCACTGGGTTAGTCCCAAAACCGGATGACAGCTTATCCCAGGGAGCTACCTGTTCCCTGCTTACAATAAGTATATTTAAAGTGGAAAGTATTCATGGCGCTTTACTTTTTCCACATTTTGTTATGTTACGCCTTATTCCAAAAATGGATTAAATTCATTATTTTCCTAAAAATTCTGCAAACAATACCCCATAATGACAATGTGAAAGAAGTTTATTTAAAATCTTAGAAAATTTAAAAAACTAAAAAAAAATTACATGTACATAAGTATTCACAGCCTTTGCTTAATACTTTGTTGAAGCACCTTTGGCACCAATTACAGCATCAAGTCTTTTTGAGTATGATGCTACTAGCTTGGCACACCTATTTTTGGGCAGTTTCCCCCATTTTTCTTTGCAGGACATCTCAAGTTCCATCAGGTTGGATGGGGGGCATCGGTACACAGCCATTTTCAGATCTCTCCAGAGATGTTCAATTGGGTTCAAGACTGGGCTCTGGAAGGGCCATTCAAGGACATTCACAGAGTTGTCCTGTAGACAATACAATCCTGTCTCGGAGGTCTACAGACAATTCCTTGGACTTTGTGGCTTGGTTTGTGCTCTGACATGCACTGTTAAATGTGGGACCTTAAATAGACAAGTGTGTGCCTTTCCAAATCATGTCCAATCAATTTATGAATTTACCACGGGTGGACTCCAATCAAGTTGTAGAAACATCAACGATGAACAGTTGAAACAATATGCACCTGAGCTTAATTCTGAGTGTCATGGCAAAGGCTGTGAATAGTAACTGTATGTACAAGTGATTTTTTTCGACTTTTCATTTTTAATAAATTTGCAAAGATTTCAAACAAACTTCTTTCACGTTGTCATTATGGGGTATTGTTTGTAGAATTTTGAGGAAAATAATTAATTTAATCAATTTTGGAATAAGGCTGTAACATAACAAAATGTGGAAAAAGTGAAGCGCAGTGAATACTTTTCAGATGCACTGTATATATATTTGTAATTGTACATTTGAACACTGTTCTCTGCAGTTTTGGAACCCAACCTGATCCTCATGTCTCATATATCCCTTGTCCAGGTAACAAGATAAAGAAAATATTAGAAGTCACAGAAGTAATTAGATGAAACAATTTTGTATTTTCACTAGCCAGACACTCTCCATGTTCTTAAAAAGCAGAGAAGGGGGTGGACTCTGATCAACTATAAACCATTAAATGCTGGGCTTACTGCTATAGACACCACTGTGCAGAAGCATTATTATTATTAATAAAAGTTGGATTTGTTTTTTTTGGTATATAATTCCTGCAGGAATGAATTACACATGAACACATAACTCTTGCAGGAATTGGCACCATTCTTTTAATTATGTTTTTTTAAGTTTTACTAAAACTACAATTGAAAAAAAAAAATTGGTACCTTTATTTTTAAAGTGGTCTGCAAAGTAATAGGATACATTTATGGGTTTAGCAAAAACACCCTTTAATACAGAACAAGACACAAGAAAATGCTCTATGGTAAAGCTGGGATTTTTTAGGTGCCAATAACTTATGTCACAGCATCTGATAAAAATCAACAGGTAAAGAGAATCATAAAATATTAAAAAAAACATTGCATCATTTCATGTTTGATATCCACATTACAAATTGGTTACAATTGCTTGTCGTGGGGCAGCAATCCCAACATGTTTCATCATTTAAAAGGCTTCTTCGGGAGATATGTGCTACCACACCTGGATAAATAAATCAAATACATGGATGAATATGTATACAGATGAGCTTGAATATAACAAAAGTACGCCAAGGATAACACCAAATAGATGATATATCCATTAATAATAACATGAAAATTTTGCAACATCAACAAAGTTCATCTTATCAATGTACCAAACTAAACTGAAAGGTTGATGAACGGCATCTTACCAATTTCAAAAATATTTATGCAAACACTTATTCCAAAAGCATTCCTCAGATAGAAGGATTGAAATCCAAGCTTGGCAAGGAAAGAAGGAGAGAGGAAGATGGGAGGGGTTTATCAGGGGCATGCCTCGGTGGCTGTTTGTGTTGGTGGGGGGCCGTGACAGGCATGGACGTCGTTGATGGAGCTCTTATTAGCAAGATGAGCTGAGCACTGAAGAGAGCTTGAATGTGATGGTTTGGTATATGTAGATGACTGAGCAATAAACATGCTTCTTTTTCCCCCCTTTCTTTTTGTTTAGTATATGAATTACTACAGCCTGAATACCTCTTTTTTGGTGTAATTTCCTGGTTCTGGTTACTAGACTGAGTATCAGGTTTGAATCTTGGTCTTGGCTGTATGCATTTGGGGCTGATTTAAAAGGTATATACTTTTATATTGCATCACTAAATGTCTATACTGACCTCTCTGCTCATCAGCCCCATGTATAGGAGCACAGTATTAATAAGCCTTTTGTGAATCATCTGTGCCTTTCAACTTTTCGCTTGCCTAGTTTTCTCCTCCTGCGGCCAATCACAATACAGCTCCCTCTCCTGTGGCTCATGTGGATGGAAAACATCTTCATCCCTGCTTTCCTTTTGGGTTTGGATTTCAACCTGTCTATCTGAGGAATGTTTTTTGGATCAGTGTTTGCATAACTATTTTTGAAATTGGTAACATGCACTTCATCAATCTTTCTGCTTGGTTTGGTACATTGTTAAGATGGACTTTGTTGATGTTGCAACATTTCCAGATTATTATTAATGGACATATCATTTATTTGGTGTTATCCTTGATGTACTTCTGTTATATTCAAGCTCATCTGTATACATATTCATCCATGTATTTGATTTAATTGTTTGGTAGCACATATCTTCTGAAGAAGCCTTTTAAATGGCGAAACATTTCGGGATTGCTGCACCATGACAAGAATTTCTAACCAATTTTTAATGTGGATATCAAACATGAAATGATCCAATGTTCTTTCATATTTTCTTATTCTCTTTACAGTTTTTTTTTTAACATATAATATATAAATAAACTTATTGATTTTTAACAGATGCTGTGACCTAAGCAATTGGCACCTAAAAAAAAAAAAAAAAAAAAAAAAAATCGCAGCTCTCCCATAGAAGCATTTTATTGTGTCTTGTTCAATACTAATTGGGATGCCGTGCCTATGAGATCTTCACTGACCAATTTATCATGTGCAATACCCTCTAACACTGTAAAAACACAATATCACACAAGTATTCCTCTATTCAAAAAAGTTCCATTATCGTTGTCCAAGAGCTTATTCACATCTGATGCCTTGGGCTGGGCTCTATTGTGACAGTCCATACCAATGTGTTATGTTGGTGTACATTAAAAAAAATTAGATAAGCAGTATTTTATTGCATGGCAATGCATTGTGACGCACTGCTGCCAGTCACAAATCACTGCAATGCGTATTGTGAAAAAACAAAGAGTCTCTTATTAAAATAGCACTGTGTCGCAAAAATGCATCAGTGCATGCACAAATGCACAGCAACATTCATCTAAATGCTGCACACAAAACAAACTGCAGCGCACATCATTGGTGCGTGTCAATGGATATGCACTGATACAAAAAACTAAAAAATTTTTTGAATATGTTCAGGTGTTTTTAACTAGCCTTGCAGGATAAATGTCATTTTTGTATGTGTGCGCTGTAATCTGTTTTGTACTGTTTTTGGTCTTATAGCAGCACCATCCTGAATGTAAAGCACTTTAGGGTGTGCCCCCCAAGTATGTTTTTGTATATTGTATGAACCCTGACCGGATCTCTTGGGCTGGAGCACCCCCCCTCCTCTTCATTATCTCTTATTAGTGGCTATCATTGCATAGGAGGAGGTTCTCTCATTCTTTTACTAGGGTAGGACCCACTAATTCGGGGGACTTTGTCGCAGTAAGTGGGCTTAGCACTATATGACCATATAGTGTGACCAAACCCCCGTATTTTTTGAATATGTTCAGATGTTTTTACCTAGCCTTGCAGGATAAATGTCATTTTTGTATGTGTGTGCTGTAATCTGTTTTGTAATTAATATGCACTAACACGCATGTTTTGGTGCAAACCTACCTTGATGAGGGATATTAGATGTTTCCAGTGTTTAAGTAGAAGAGGCTTTCCCACAGGCCGAGGGCAGGTAGGACATAATGCAGAAAACACAATCACTGCTGACTTTGAATACTGTACATCAACTTCTGTTGTTCAACAGTTTCAAATACGGCTGTACTTAAAATACTGCAAACAAATTACTGCTAAAATAACGGTCTTTTACAAATTACAGATCCAGCATGATATTTTGTTGTATTGTGGTAAAAGAATTTAGATCCACATATAAAACCCACTCAGTCCCCATATCCAGTACAAATTGTGTAGATGCGCCTTGTTTTATTTCCAGGAAAAATTATTACTATCATACAAACAATTTCATCTTGCAACTATTAATGTTTATTTGCTGGACTGTCATTCTAACATAAATTAAGATGAGGTGAAGGTACGCCATCTGCTGGCGCATGTGACATACTACACTGGGTGGAAAACCTGTACTCCCAATATATTGTATATTAAATATGTACACAGTGTACAGGACGTTGGGAGTGTGTCCTGGACAGCAGGTATGTTTCCCTATTATTTGGGTTGTGGACATTTTAAGGGAGAGTTCAAGTGACATTGAGTACTCAGCCATGTGATTCCGCAGCAGTCTAGAGTTGGAAAGAAGAGGACTGATTTACAGTTCTCTCAGAATTGTCAAGTACTCATTTGGAACTTGAAATTCAGAGGTCCAGAGAGACTCTGGGTGGGAAAGAACCCCCAAATCCTGGTGACAAGGACTTTGGCTCTGAATGGGGTTAAACCACCTACAAGGGAGTCTTGAAAGGCAGCAGGAAGCATCCAACAGGTGTCTGAAGTTGAGTATGAAGCAGAACTTACTTAGGAGCAGGAGGGGTTGTATCAGAAACCATGAATCAGACCGAGACAGAAGTACAGTTAAATCTCAGTTTAATAATAAAAGTAAATGGAACAAACGTAGCCAAAGTTCGGTAACCGGATCGGATAGTCAGACAAGCTAGAAAGTCAGGAAGCCAGGAAACAGCGTAGTGGAACAGCAAGCAGGATCTGGAGCCAGAATGAATGTCAGCAAAGCAAGTCGTTAACAGAACTGACGAGCAGGATATCATCAACAGGTGAGTCACTGTGGAGAGATAGGAGCTGGCAATTAGCCGACAGCTGAGCGGCCAGCTCAGAGAAGTTAGAAGGAAGGGCTGAGCCCAGCCCTGACAGGGGGACTGATTTTGACTGAGCAGCTAAGCTGCTGGTGACCTAGCCCTTGGGGCCCCTAAGTCAGGCAGGGACATAACCCTGTCAAGGGACAAGTATTTTGGGTAGTGAACCAAGAAGCTTGATTTGTACCAGGAGTGTGGACTGTTTTGTTTTTACCAATGTACTCGGCTGATGATCTTGGGCTGCTAAAGATTACAAATGGTGAAGGATGTGGGTAATTTAGTCATAAAAGCCATTGGAAGCGAAACTGACATTTAAAGGGCCAGTCCCTGGTTTTGCATGCCCTGGGTCAGAGCAGCACAAGTTTTGCAAATCTCTGAAGGTGGCATGGAAGAGGTTTTAAAAGCCCTGGTTCAGAGCATGGCAGCCCCTTTGGGAGGCCACCTGGGAGAAAATACCAGCTCAGCAGCAGGCCTCCGTGGAAGTCAACCAAAGCCATGAGCATACTCAGACATGCCACAGGAGACATTTGAAAAGGAAAACCGCCACCATGAGACACTGGCTCAACAACAACAAGCCCTGGCACGGGCACAGCAGGGAAACACCCACTTACTGGCTGCCCATCTTACAGTCCAGCAATAAAATTACTCAAGTACAAATGGTCGCCTTGCAGGAAGCAATGCAGCATCTCTCTCAAAGATGGGAGCAAGTGTCTGTTGCCCATAGCGACCAGGTAGCCACAAGAGCCAGCCACTATCTGCAGAAACAAACTCCTAGTGATGACATGCAGGCATTTCTGTACACTTTTGAGAGAACAGTGGAGGGGGGGCAAGACCAGTGGGCTGGACTTATTGCCCCTTTTGTCACTGGAAATCCACAAAAAAAACTATTGTGACCTATTGTCTGATGATGTCAATACTTCTGTACGACTGAAGGCGGAGATCCTGGCCCACCTTGGGGTGACTGCCACTGTGTGGGCCCAAGGGGTACACCGCTGGAGGTACCGTCCAGAATGGCTGCCCAGGTCCCCAATGTATATCCTGGCTCATTTGGTCAAGAACTGGATGCAGCCAGAGCCGTTTTCTGTTCCTTATAGGGTGGAGCGAGTCATGTTGGACTGGAACCTGTGGTACCTGCCAATGATCTTCAGCATTGGGTGAGACTATTTGTAAAAATGGTCTTACGACACATACACTGTGGTGGAGGACCTCCTAGGACTTGCCAGGTCCCGAGGAACTCTACCAGTGTGGAAAGCAAAGCCACTCCCAAACCTGGGAACTAGCACTCAGGAGAGCCAGGGAGCGACCACTCAAGTGTCTCAGAGTTATGCTTCGGCAAACAGGAATGAGAACCTGCTGTGCTGGCTGTGTCACTCCTGTGGCTATTTCCAGGCTCTGTGTCACCTGCATGAGGAGCCCATGGAGTGCGCAGGATTTCCTGCTACACTTAGAGGGTCTACGATGTCCACCTTCATCTGACTGAGGGGCGCTTCTAATGTGACATCTGTGTGAATAAGCTTCACATCTGGACTCAGATAGTATGGTAACCCTTGTTCTTACTGGGGTAGCTGAGAGAGTTGGCCCAATACCTAAGACCCTCAAAGTAGTATGCATACAAAGGGAAACTAGAAGTATCCACTGGTGCCAGTGACAATAAGTATTGCTTGTGGCACTGGTACCCAAGAAGTCAGGGTGGTATCCACCTTTTACATGACATCATAGTAGGATGGGACTGTCCTCTCTTTGTGGAACTGTGAGACTATGTGGGTGAAGAACTGCCTGGACTATACCTCAAACTAAAGCCTCAAACTAAAGCAGTGCTCTTAAACAAATACTCAGTGATTGCTACCACCATTATGTGTTCCCCCATCTGGTATATGATAGAATTAATTTTGAATAAGAATGTGTTGAGCTGCTGAGATTAGAATGCAAATAATCATAGAAATTAAAAATACCAATAAAAGTGCTGTATTAAACAAATTTTCATAGAAATTAATATCCAAACACATATGTGCAAAAACACATTAAACACATTGTAAGAGTCCTAAGAGACTATAATAATAGTGTGCTAACTTGTGATTCCTCATTGCAGTCAATCCAAACTTCTACATGTGAAGAAGTGATGCCACAACTTCAGTGCTGTACTCCACACTGAAAAGTCTGTGCCAAGATGAGCCTTCACCTAAGACCGTGGACCCATATATAAATACAGGTTAGACAGGGACAAAATGATAGGTTCGGGGTCTCTTCCAATTTACGCTTATCCACTCCTTCCATAAACAGGTATGTATCACTTTAAGGAATTGGTTCTATTTACCCAGTCCAAGTGCTCAAAGCAAATAAAGGCTGCTATAGTGTAATATTGCCATAAAATACCAATTTATTAGTATGTGATGACGTCCCTAGGCTCCGCCCAACGCATTGCATCACTCATCATGTGACTTCCATCAGAGGATGGGCTGAGTGGCATGTGTCAAGTCTAAAATACTGCTGGAATGTTTACCCATCGCCATAATAACCAAGTGCCAGCCTATGCAGTGTTTACAATTATAAAAATCAGCAAATACTTCCAAAACCATTCCACAGAAACAACTACATTGGAAAATAAAGGGCTGAAAAAGATTGCAGGATATACTATATATATATATATATCTTAATGATCACACTTGGATTATGGCTAGATACAGGTAAGTAGTTATGCAAACAACCACAAAAAAAAAAAAAAAACATAAAAGGCAAATATATAAGAAATAAAATAATAAAAAATATAAAAATCGCAAATGTATATGAGTGCAAAAACATAATTTAACAACTAGCCCAAAATGTATAAACCTATATAAGCCACTAGGACTAAATGCACTCCATCTAGTGGTCATACATAAAATAGCCCACCATAAAATAATATAAAAAAAAATAATAAAAGTTCGAAGGCACTTCAAGGGAAGTAGACATAAAAATGTAAAACTTAGAACAGGTAATGATAAATATGATACCTAAAATAAGAGGGGAAGTATAAAGTCAAATAAGTTACCAAAGCTTAAAATAAGCCTGAACACTTATATACCTAAAGATCATTGATGAAACAACTAAGTCAAACTCAACATTGAGTCCTTTGGGACTTTTAGGTTATTACAAAGAAAAATTAGGCACATATGGAAAGGCTTCTTCTCAGTAAGCAGTCAGCTGCTCCCTCAGGCTGGGTTTACACTAGTGCGAATTCGATGCCGCTTTCTCCTCATCCAATTTGAATGACAGGAGAGTGTGACTGGCTCTCAATGGAGTCGGTTTACAGAGGTCCTGTGAATCTTTGGCTCAGTTTCAGGTCCGAATTCAGGCCTGATTCGTCCCTGAAACAGTGAGTCACATCCGTATTAAGTGTGAACCCAGCCTCAAGAATGCATCCCTAAACACACAACTTATAATTGATATTAATAATTATAGATAATAACACCAGTGATTGGTGATCCAGGGAAAATCTGATTGCCTCCAGGGGGATCAGGGAACAATTTTTGTTTCTCCCTGCTGAAGCTAATTAGATCATGCTTTATTAACCACTTAACCCCTGGAAGGATTTGCCCCCTTAATGGCCAGGCCATTTTTTGAGATACGGCACTGCGTCACTTTAACTGACAACTGCGCGGTCGTGCGACACTGTACCCAAACAAAATTGACGCCCTTTTTTCCCCCCAAATACAGCCAGTCCCCTAGTTACAAACATCCAACTTACAAACGACTCCTACTTTCAAACGGAGGGAGACAACAGGAAGTGAGAGGAAATCTACCCCTAGGAAGTGAAATGCACTGCTGTTAGAGTTATTATGGGAAAAAGGTACCTCCACTGATGCTTTATCACCAAGGCTTGTTTCCACAATAACCCAAAGTTTTCTAAATCCCATTGTCATTGGGACAGAAAGTGAGGTGAAATCTTCTGAACAGGGGCACAGACAGCAAAACAAACATTACAGGGGTGTTACCCCTTCCCTATGCTATCCTAAAAGCTTAAAAATTGTTGGTTTTTTTTGGCTGGAGTTACACTTACAAAATGACTTAAAATTTACCTGTTCCGACTTACAAACAGATTCAACTTAAGAACAAACCTTCAGACCCTATCTTGTTTGTAACCCAGGGACCACCTGTAGAGCTTTCCTTTGGTGGTATTAGATCACCTCTGCGCTTTTTATTTTTTACGCTTTAAACAAAAAAAAAAAAAAAAAAAAAAAAAAAAAAAGGAGCGACAATTTTGAAAAAGAAGCAGTATATTTTACTTTTTGCTATAATAAATATCCCCCAAAATATATTTAAAAAAAACTAATTTCTTCCTCAGGTTAGGCTGAAATGTATTCTTCTACATATTTTTGGTTAAAAAAAAAAATCGCAATAAGCGCATATTGATTGGTTTGCGCAAACATTATAGCGTCTACAAAATAGGGGATATATTTATGGCATTTCTATTATTTAATTTTTACTAGTAATGGCGGTGATCTGCGATTTTTATTGGGACTGCAACACTGCGGCGGACAGATCGGACATTTTTGATATTTATACAGCGATCAGAGCTAAATACAGCCACTGATTACTGTATAAATGTCATTGGCAGGGAAGGGGTTAACACTAGGGGGCGAACAAGGGGTTAAATGTTAAACAACAGATCTGTCTCCTCTCCCCTGACAGAAAGGAGATCTGTCTGTTTACATTGACAGATCTCTGCTGTGTCTCTTTCAGAAGTGAGCGTGGCTGCCGGGCACGTGCATCGGCTTCGTCGTTGCTCACGCTCCCTAGTGGTCTTAGAGTGGCCTCTGTACAGCTATGGCGATTTGCCCAAAAGAGCCAACCTGCCACAGTATAATGCCCCGTACACACGGTCGGACTTTGTTCGGACATTCCGACAACAAAATCCTAGGATTTTTTCCGACGGATGTTGGCTCAAACTTGTCTTGCATACACACGGTCACACAAAGTTGTCGGAAAATCTGATCGTTTTAAACGCGGTGACGTAAAACATGTACGTCGGAACTATAAACGGGGCAGTGGCCAATAGCTTTCATCTCTTTATTTATTCTGAGTATGTGTGGCACTTTGTCCGTCGGATTTGTGTACACACGATCGGAATTTCCGACAACGGATTTTGTTGTCGGAAAATTTTATCTCCTGCTCTCCAACTTTGTGTGTCGGAAAATCCAATGGAAAATGTCCGATGGAGCCCACACACGGTCGGAATTTCCGACAACATGCTCCGATCGGACATTTTCCATCGGAAAATCCGACCGTGTGTACGGGGCATAACTGCGGTGGCTTGTCCTCTAGTGATTAAGTTGCTTTTCTCTGGATCAGCTGTGGGTATAGGATTGTGTATGTGGTGGTTTTCTATTTGTATGTTTTTTTTCTATTGGTTGAACTCTTTTTTTGACCTGACTATGTAACTATTTAGGTCACCTTTCTGCACACAGTGTTCGTGGTTTTGTGTTCTACACTTTTGCGCGGTTTATCGTGCAAAGTTAAAAAAATATCAGAATGATTTAAGTGATGTGCTTTTCAAAGATCTGTTTAGCGAAAGGCCCAAATTTAGTTCCTGGTGGGAAGCACTTAAGGTTAGATTAGCCACTCTTACACAAAATGAAAAAAAAAAAAAAAGGTAATCACCAAGTTTAAAAGTACATTTATTGAGTGTCATTGAAATTGACAAGTTATACATACATAGATAGGTTAGACAGTTTAAAGGTTTAATTAAAGGTTTAATCTATAAATTTGAATTAAATACATGTAAAATAGTATAATTGGTTTATTCTCTCTGTGACAGTCACACATTTTAAAAATGTGTGACACAGCATAATATATTTTTGTATAGAGATGGGCTTTTCTTGCAGGGGGCCCGGGGCAATTTTCCCATTTGTCCCCCTTTAAATCCAGCATTGGTTTCTAACACATTTTATAGTGTCAATACAGTTCCTTTTTATGGCATTAGCACCGAAGTTTACAGCCTATTGTTTAACAGTAAAAATAAACATCTCTCAAGGTACATTATTCTTTGTTTTCCTTCAAGATCAATCCTTCAACGCACAGTACATCACTGCGTTGTTCCAATCCTCTGATTGTAAAATGTCAGAACAGTAACAATATTGGCAACTGTGTACATAAATGCTTACAGTTTACTTAGGCATTACTGAGTGGTCTTCTTTTTACGTCAGTGTTTCAACTTCTCACGCAAGCAAATGCGCTTAGCCGAGCATGCAATCAAGTTCAAACAAAGCAGAATTTTGCCAGATTTCTAAAATTATCTTGAAACATTCTTGCAACCTCTTTATACTGTAGGGGCCCTTCTTCCTAATGCATATCTACATTGTTGGTTCTAATAAATGCAATGGCATGTGGATTTATATAGGAGTTTCAGGACGAGGTGGAGCTCTATTTTATGATACAGAGGAGCCTGAAACACAGATCTACCTTTTATTTGACATAGACTCATTTAACTAGTCAGTCATTTTAAAGCCAGCTTGGCCCAAACAAACTATTCAAAGTGGTAGCAAAACTTGAGGTTTTAAATGTTTAAAACGTAACCTTCCACCATAGAGCAGCCATTAAAGAGTTGTCTACTAATATGATTTTTTTGCGTTTCCCACTGGATTGTTTTACTTTGTTACTGGGGTCTAAACTCTGGGTTAAGTTGAGAAAATGAATCAGTAGTTTTTGACATAATCTGGGTGTCAGGGTTTTCGGTGCAGTTTGTTTGATTGTGTTTTAGCAGTCATATTTTTTGGTAACATTTTTAAGCTCATTCATTGCAATAGTAGTTTTTGTATAAATTTTGCAGTGGTGATAATTAGGTAATTAGGGTTATGAGTTTAGTTTGAGTTTAAAGGTTAGCATTAAGTGCAGAGTTCATATTAAAGCCCAACTCCAGCCATCTTTCTTCATTGTTTTGGATAGAGTTGGGAAGGGATATAATTTCTTTCTGATTTTTATTGCAATCCCCTCACTTTTCATCGGGACAGGAACAGATGAGAAATATCTTATACTCACAAACAAGTTGGCAGACAAAGAGGCCATGTCCCTTGAAATGCATTAGCTACCGCGTCTGCCACAGAGTGTCCCCTGAGTCAGTTTCTTCAACGGTGTGTGTGGTCCACTCTTAGACCAATCATTTGGTTTACATTTACACCCATGGCCAAGCTGGTTTGTGAGCAGATTTCTTATGTATATTCCTTTTCAATATTGCACCAGGCTGGTTCACACTCTTTTGAAAGACTTCCCTGATCTGAGGAGGGCAGCAAACACATGTCAAACACAAGGCCCGCTGGCCGAGTCCGGCCCGACAGTCCTTGTCATGTGGCCCTCGCACCCAGTTTTGAAGCCTGAATGTGGCAGATCTCTATTCCACCACATCCGGCTTTCGCCTTCCGCTTTCCGCTATCACTTGTAAACACAGAAGCCCTCCGTATTTACAAGGGACAGTTTTGCTCCCAGCGACTCCTGGATTAGATTTATGCATGCACACACAGTGGGGACAGATCTCCAGAATATGAGAGCGAGAACGATCTCCCTGCAAGGTGAGGCAGAGCCACATACACAGGGAGGTACTAAAGCCAGGCTAAGTAGTAGAGATGCGAGGAAGCTTTGCCTGCACTCTGTACACAGCACACCTCTGAACTCTGCACTCTGTAAGTAACACACTCTTGAACCCTGCACACAGTGCACCCCTAAATGCGGCACCCTGTGAATAGGGCACCCCTGGAACTGCATTCTGTACATAACGCACTCCTGAACTCTGCACTCTGTATGTCATGGGTGCTCAACCTGTGGCCCTCCAGTGGTTGCGGAACAACAAGTCCCACGAGGCATTGCAAGGTTGACAGTTACAAGCATGACTCCCAAAGGCAGAGGCATGATGGGACTTGTAGTTCTGCAACAGCTGGAGGGCCACATTTTGAGCACCCATGCTGTATGTAGCGTAATCCTGAACTCTACACGAAATGCACTCCTGAACCCTGCACTCTGTACATAGAGCACCCTAGATACAACGGGCCCCTTAAGGGAAACCATACTGCTGATGCGGCTAGTGATGAAATGGAGTTTAACACCCCTGGCCTAGAAGCCTCCCTGACTATTTCTGGAAACATGAAGGCTTATGGAAGGATAATCAAGTGTCCTTTTCTTCTAGTCAAAAATGTATTAAAAGCTTGGACTTGGAGCTCATTAGAGTAATAGATGACTTTTAACAAAATTTCCATTTTGTGTCATTAATTATATAACAGGTACACATTTTACTTACACCTCCCATTGTTATTCCATCAATGAAAGCGATGTAGGGTTTTCTGTATGTTCCTGGCAAACAAAAAAATACAAAGATCAGAATTTAATTCTGCAGCAAGGCAGAACAGGTAGCTGATACAATTATGTTTGTTTCATTGACTAGCACTATAGGGGCTTGTGGCAAATGCATCAGTTTGACATTGATTTTAGACGCTTCTGAGATCATTTTTAATTTTTGACAGGTGCAATTGACCTACATTTAATCTTTTTCAAGTAGGTTTTGCATTCCCATAAACTTTTATGGGATTACAAAACCCATCTGAAGCTAACAAAAGATTGTCAACACAGTTCCTAATGCCACTGCATGTCTAAATGGGGTTTACTGGAACAGGTTGGGACTTTAAATGAGACATAGGTCTCCATCCCTATGCATACTAGAAACGGGAGAAGTGGGACTTTGAGTGAGGTGTGCAAAAGAGGCCAAAGGATCAGTCACTATATAACAAACCATTTATTGATTGACAATAGTCAGGTGGCACAGTGTAGTTCCAAATTGTACATAAAACCATCATAGGTACTTTCATATATACATGGTAACAGTGAATAATAAAAACCCCAATGGTGCAGGGCAAGAAATGGTTAAAGGGTTAACAACATCCATAAAATGCACAGGATCACAATATTGCTATATAACACTCAATGAGAGATATGGTGCATGTAGTAGGCCCGACGCGTTTCGTGTATCAAACACTCTTCAGGGGCAATAAAGCACCAACATCTAAAAGCAAGAAAAAACAAAAAATCCAAATAGTAAAAAATAGAGCATGAGGAAAAAATGGGGTATGCATATAAGAGAGGCTGCAAAGCCAAAATCCCAGATGTATACTCACTTGACCAAGGAGTGTGACCACCATGGGTCCCATAGTCACGGGCCACCGACTGAGTCAGATCCGGGAGCTGAGGAGGGAGCCCCCAGGACAAGGGGAGAGAGAGACTGAGCCAGGCGCACACAAGAGGAATCCCCATATGATAATATATCCACACTGGTATTGAGGTGAGAGGAGAAAATCTGTGGTGGTGATAGAGAATAATGCATATATGAGATATGCTCTAGGGCTAGCACAGGCCCCCAATCCCAAAATGGTTGTCCAAAATGTTAACATATACTACCCTCTTACCTAGGTAGTAGATAATGGCCGTATATAGTCTGCCCAGTAATGGATATGCTGCCTGGTGGTGAGCTGGCAGAGAAATGGGGGCCCTTTATGTACAACCAGCCGCCCCTCCCCCCCAGCAGGGAAACTCCCCCCAGTGTCAAACAGTGCGGGCACCAGGCAAACCGAGGCCTCTCCCAGCGCAGCGGCACTCGCCGCCCACAGCTGCTGGGGACGCCGCCGTCCACGTGTCCGCACAGGATGTAAAACACAACGCCGGCAGCGCGACCCAAGGTCACGTGTATGGCGTGGAGGAATGACGCCGACGCAGGGAGGGGAACCCGCCCCGATCCCCCGTCATCTGCAAGGATGACGGAGAGGGGAGGGGAGGGGGGAGGGACCCCAACCTGCGTCCCAGCTCCCGGAAACCGAGACAAGGGGGTGACCAAGTGACATGGACCTCCAGTGGGGGGCACACTACAAAACTGCATCAAAGGGAAAAAGCTGGAACAGAATACAAAAAATATATTGTTGTAAAAATGGAAATAAAACCACCCATACAACAATACATGCACCTCAAAGAAAGGAAAAATGACAGGAACACGTGCCATACTAGACAACCCCCAATGGGAGGCCAACGGTTCAGGGCAAGTGTCCTGTGGACGAATGTCCATGTGAGTGAACTGGTCCAAGGTCTCAAAGCACACCTCCATCCCTATATCGGGTTTACTGGAACAGGTTGGGACTTTAAATGAGACATAGGTCTCCATCCCTATGCATACTAGAAACGGGAGAAGTGGGACTTTGAGTGAGGTGTGCAAAAGAGGCCAAAGGATCAGTCACTATATAACAAACCATTTATTGATTGACAATAGTCAGGTGGCACAGTGTAGTTCCAAATTGTACATAAAACCATCATAGGTACTTTCATATATACATGGTAACAGTGAATAATAAAAACCCCAATGGTGCAGGGCAAGAAATGGTTAAAGGGTTAACAACATCCATAAAATGCACAGGATCACAATATTGCTATATAACACTCAATGAGAGATATGGTGCATGTAGTAGGCCCGACGCGTTTTGTGTATCAAACACTCTTCAGGGGCAATAAAGCACCAACATCTAAAAGCAAGAAAAAACAAAAAATCCAAATAGTAAAAAATAGTGCATGAGGAAAAAATGGGGTATGCATATAGGAGAGGCTGCAAAGCCAAAATCCCAGATGTATACTCACTTGACCAAGGAGTGTGACCACCATGGGTCCCATAGTCACGGGCCACCGACTGAGTCAGATCCGGGAGCTGAGGAGGGAGCCCCCAGGACAAGGGGAGAGAGAGACTGAGCCAGGCGCACACAAGAGGAATCCCCATATGATAATATATCCACACTGGTATTGAGGTGAGAGGAGAAAATCTGTGGTGGTGATAGAGAATAATGCATATATGAGATATGCTCTAGGGCTAGCACAGGCCCCCAATCCCAAAATGGTTGTCCAAAATGTTAACATATACTACCCTCTTACCTAGGTAGTAGATAATGGCCGTATATAGTCTGCCCAGTAATGGATATGCTGCCTGGTGGTGAGCTGGCAGAGAAATGGGGGCCCTTTATGTACAACCAGCCGCCCCTCCCCCCCAGCAGGGAAACTCCCCCCAGCGTCAAACAGTGCGGGCACCAGGCAAACCGAGGCCTCTCCCAGCGCAGCGGCACTCGTCGGTGGCCCGTGACTATGGGACCCATGGTGGTCACACTCCTTGGTCAAGTGAGTATACATCTGGGATTTTGGCTTTGCAGCCTCTCCTATATGCATACCCCATTTTTTCCTCATGCACTATTTTTTACTATTTGGATTTTTTGTTTTTTCTTGCTTTTAGATGTTGGTGCTTTATTGCCCCTGAAGAGTGTTTGATACACGAAACGCGTCGGGCCTACTACATGCACCATATCTCTCATTGAGTGTTATATAGCAATATTGTGATCCTGTGCATTTTATGGATGTTGTTAACCCTTTAACCATTTCTTGCCCTGCACCATTGGGGTTTTTATTATTCACTGTTACCATGTATATATGAAAGTACCTATGATGGTTTTATGTACAATTTGGAACTACACTGTGCCACCTGACTATTGTCAATCAATAAATGGTTTGTTATATAGTGACTGATCCTTTGGCCTCTTTTGCACACCTCACTCAAAGTCCCACTTCTCCCGTTTCTGCATGTCTAAATGAGTTGACACCTGCTAGAAAGATAATTATTACTCTTCTACAGCGTGGCTCTATTTCAGTACATTATGGTAACATGGCCCTTTAAAGCTGAAGCACAAAAAGTATGTCAGGTTCAGAAACTGTGGTCTTACTCTACGACAAAACTAATAAAGAACAAGTATGGGGGGCTATTGGTAGAATAAAGAACTGGCTTTAAACAATTAACATTTTGCATTTGCAGTCATTTGCCTCTCTAAATGCTTAACCCCTTCCCAGTGAGCATATGCATATATGCGGTCTTTTTTCATGGGGCCGCATATATGTTTTTGTGTGTTTGTGCTGAGAGCACAATGCTCTCTGATTGGCTATCACAGTAATCAGTCACTGTACAGCCCACTCCCACGTCTTGAATGGGGAAAAAGATACACTGGGGGGGGGGGGTTACCAAAACTGGTGCACACAGAATCTGGTGCAGCTGTGCATAATAACCGATCAACTTATAATTTCAGCTTGTTCAATTAAGCTTTTAACAATAAAACACTGAGTGGTTACCATGCAGAGCTTTACCAAATTCTGTGTGCACCAGTTTTAGTAGGTCCCTTTCACACTGACGGACCAATCGGGTCTGCCTGTCAGTTTTTCAGGCAGACCTGATTGGACCATCCATTGCTCTCTATAAAACGGAGGATGTCAAGGGAAATGTGTCCGTTGAAACCTGCCAACATCCGTTCCCCATCCGTATGGCAGATCGAGTCGGATGGAAACAAACATGCGGTCCGTTTACATCCAACCCCCCTTAGAAGACAGTGGGCTGTGTCCATGTCCGCTCTGCATCAGAGATTTATTTTGAGTTGCTCTTTGGTGATAGGTTATGGTAATAGCAAGAAAAACAAATAGAAGATATCCATTACCAATATCACCAACTAAAAGCCCAGTTTGATGAGGTGTGCCTGACCAGGTCTGTGT
The DNA here is from genome assembly GCF_042186555.1 of Aquarana catesbeiana. Classification (NCBI taxonomy): domain Eukaryota; kingdom Metazoa; phylum Chordata; class Amphibia; order Anura; family Ranidae; genus Aquarana; species Aquarana catesbeiana. Next base: position 252,063,349 of record NC_133329.1, read on the forward strand.
AAATTACAGAGAGCAGTTGGTCTTTTGTTATACCTTTATACTGCAAAGTCATATTTCTCATCACAAGAAAACTAAGACGATAATAGAGATTGTTAGTACAATGCCTGACTATATTTGTTTCTATGTGTTTAATTTGGTTTGAACTTTTTGTCCCTCATTACACAAAGGGAATGTATTATATGTAAGCAGACTGCATCAATGTGCAATAATTCGACCATCCTTCAGGTATTTCTCCCATGTTTACAACATGTTTTATAATTAGAACAAGTTGCTAAGTTTTTTGCAAGCACAGGCTTTAGGAATGGAAGATTATCTACACTGTATGGAAGAAATAAGCACATCTAATCAGGAATTATAATAGAGGGGGTTTCCATCTTAAACCAAAAATGAAACCTGTTTTTTCAGCCCTCCTATTCAATTGTAATGGTATATCATAATTATGTTGAAACTGACAAATCTTCCCTTACTCACACCTGCACCAGGTGTGAATGGAGCCTTAAAAAGAATACGAACAGTCACAAAGGGAATAATCTATTCTGGGGTAAAGTGTGTGATTACAACATAGTTGTAGTGTCTGAGTGGGAGTAAAATTTTTTACTTGGAAGTTAAAGAGTAACTCCACTTTTGCGGGGAAAAAAAACATCCCCCTCCGGGTGGTCATTGTACATTGCAGGGATTTTAACAAACTTTGGTGCAGATTCCTACCTTCTGTTATTCTTAAGAAATAGCTGTTTGGTTATGTCAATGCATAAAGTGAATCTGAATGGTAGTGACTTTTATTATCAAGCCGCTAATGCACTTGCAGGGTTCTTATGAGGAGAGTGGCAGGCTGGGAATCCCCTTAGATGTGATTAACCCTTTGGGTGTATCTCACTAAAGATGAAAATTTGTTGCAGATGGTGCCTAAAATCTGACATATCTTAGTGCAGTCTTCCTGGAAAATCAGTGAGCCAATCATATAAGCAAGAAATTACATTTCTGGGGTTGTAATGTACACCAAAGGTGTTCGGAACACGTTCAGGTAGCCATATTGCATTGAATTAAAAAAAAAAAACTACAATGCTGCATCTTGAAAAGGAAAAGTAATTTTTAATAACATTCAATTACAATATGGCTTGTGTAGCAATTGTATATGTTATATTTTTTTTATTTGCTATTTTTTTTTCCACGCAGGTGGAGTTACGCTTTAAATTTCCTGGAGAAAAAATGTCAGTTTTGCAAATGGAAAAAAGAATATACAATAATATCAAATTCATAATACCCAAGAGAAATGATGACTGACCTATGTCAACAAACTGGTGCATGAAAAGTGAATCTTGGTGCCTGCATTGAAATCACCACTAAATAGGTGTGATCCATGCTACAGACTGTTATCAATCCCAAATGCAACATTTTAGGCTTTACAGTTTGACCAAAATAAATATAAACTGAATAGGTTGTTCAGGCAGGTGTCTGCATGGTTACAGTTGTTTGTAAAACTAAATGAGATTGTACAATCAAATCTGTGCCATTAGCTTTAGGGCTATTATAAACTTAAAGCAGACCTTTCTTCATGGAATTAACTCTCTTGCCTAGGTGAGGATGATGGAGATTGGCCACTTGCTGCCTCCTGGGATGACCACATCAATTCCCAGCAGGCAGTATCAGTGGAACTGCCTGATATTGACACTGCAGATATGCAAACATGCAATAGATCTCTAAGTCTTTGGGACCCTATAGAGTCTTGTGGCATGTCTGTGCATGCACAGGATTTCATTCCCAGTGCATGTGCAGACATGTGGAAGTCTCATGTCTTTGAGATTTGGCAGAGATTTGCAGCATGTCTGGACATGCATGGAAGGAAAACCAAAATGATTTTCAAGATAGTGGTGTTGAAGCAGAGTAGCACAAGGAGAACTTTGTCTGAGAGAAGACAATGCTAGACTCCATTTACTAGTAAGCAATACCTAGTAAGACAGTTATTAAAAAGATTACATTTAAATTTTACCTAGGTAGGGTGAAGTTTCTCTTTAAGAGCGTGTGCTTTAAATGATCCACAGAAAATGTGTTATTGACAGTATTACCAGGTGAAAATTATTGAAAAACAAAACAAAAGAAGAACTAATCGAGCCACCATGTCTAAGGACCGGTAAGGTACAATATGTATGTTTTTTGGTTCTGGGTTTAAATACACTTTAACACTCCTAGGCAATCTTTATTATCCATTAGTAATTGGATGGTTGCAAAACTGAAACAACTCATTTTAAGTTATAAAAATTGCCCATATTGAACCAAACATGTTCCCCAAACATGTAATTTAAAATATGAATTACAATGTGTAATAATTGGGAGCCATACCAATAGCATTGTTTAGGATGTACTCTTCTCTGAAGAAGTCTTGGGCAAGGCGGTCTCCTGATTTTCCAGCATTAGTAACAGCTAATTAAATAAAAAAGAAAAACACTTAAACGGTTTATTTGAAAAAATTAAAAGTCAGTATGAAGTGGTTTTTATTTATTTTATTTTTTTTAATTGATGACTTTTACAATAAAAATCTAGTAACGCTAACCAGATAAATATTACTTCAGAGACTCACTAAACAGTAGCAATTTTTACATTATTATTTAAATAAGCAGCTAATTATTGTGTAATAAAAAATAGCAGAAAAGATACTAGTAGTGCAATAATATTATGTAACTAGTTTAGCAATCTGAGCAGGATACTTTGTAATCTTTGCAATTAATGTAAAGCAAAGGTACAATAATGTTTCAAGGTAACATCTAGTAACAAAGAGGAGGAAAAAAGGGTAACGGGTCATTAAAGTGTGACCCCTCAGCAAATGATACACACAGACATAAAATCAATATCTTTATTAGTGCACAAAAATGAAAAACAATACTAAATATCACCACAAATGACAATAAATTGCAATATATTCACACTCAGAACAGGTTATATCAAGAACTAGTTAGTACTAGTATACAAATGGCTATACAGATGTAAATAAGACAGTTGGCACCAACAGATAGAGAGTATGTTCAAAACCATACCATAAATATATGAAAAATAGACAGCACAAAGGGGAACGGCATATCCCAGTGTCCGAGGCAGTAGGGAGTCAATTCTTAGAAAAAGTCAAAATATTTATAAAAAAAAAAAAAAAAAAAACCACACAAATTCAACTGCCTGAATACAGACCTGTCCATCCCTGTACAAAAGGAAAAAAAATGGGGATTACCAATCTCCAATAAAAAAATTGTCCCCTCCAGTCCAGCCGGTGTAATACTAAGCCTAAATGGCTTGTTAAATGGCACCCTGGATGCGCTGGCCTTGATTGGTATCATGTTCACAATAAGCAAATGAAACAATACGATTCACATACTGTAATGATCTCAGGTACCTTCACAATTCAAGGACAATGACAGTGATTCTCAACATTTAGTAGCGGTGTCTCTATGAGCACTTCTTCCTGTTTTCACTCCTTCACCTACAATCAGTTTGACTGAACATGGTACTAAAATTGGCATACAAATGGGCTCTTTCGGCACATATATTGGAGATGTAGGGGATATGGGGACTCCACAGCGGCGAGGTAGTGGAAGGTATATACTTACCTCAGAACGCATATTCTTGCATGGCAAAAGGTACACTGGTGATATTTTCATGATTTGGATTGGCAACAAGAGTTTTATGACCCACTTTGCTGAGAATTATTATAACTTAAAATTCACACTGGATTGTAGCACGAAGGAAGTTATATTTCTGGACATCCTTATGTCAGTCCATACAGACGGGATGCTGATATCTAATCGATTTAGGAAAACACCACCAACAAACACCATTTTGCAATACTTGCATCTTTGACACAATTGTTCGAGGTAGGAGGATTTTCCACTTTAGGCCAATCTTCTATAGTCAGAAAACCCCAAAAAGGGCCTTATAACCCTTTCATGACTAAGCCCATTTTTGAAATTTGGTGTTTACAAGTTAAAATCCGTATTTTTTGTTAGAAAATTACTTAGAACCCCCAAACATTATGTATATTTTTTTAGCAGAGAATCTAGAGAATAAAATGGAGATTGTTGCAATACTTTATATCACACGGTATTTGTGCAGCGGTGTTTTAAACGCAAATTTTTGGAAAAGGGACACTTTCATAAATTTAAAAAAATCCAAACAGTAAAGTTACCCCAATTTTTTTGTATAATGCGAAAGATGTTACGCCGAGTAAATAGATACCAAACATGTCATGCTTTATAATTGCACGCACTCGTGGAATGGCGACAAACTACGGTACCTAAGAATTTTCATATGCGATGCTTTAAATTTTTTTTACAGTTACCAGGTCAGAGTTACAGAGGAGGTCTAGTGCTAGAATTATTGCTCTCACTCTGACGATCGCGGCGATACCTCACATGTGTGATTTGAACACCGTTTACATATGCGTGCGCGACTTCCATATGCGTTTTCTTTGCTGCGCAAGCTCGCGGGGGAACTTTTTTTTTTCTTATTTATTTATTTATTTTTAAATTCATAAATTGCGATTCTGAATACTGTGTACTTTTTTAAAACCGGCGCCATTGGCAGCCAAGTAAACAGGAAGTGACGTCATGACGTCGCTTCCGCGTTTACAATTTGAAGGCTGGAACGAAGCCACCCACAGCTTTGTTCCAGCCCGCCCCCAGCTGCCGGAGGCATCGGATTGGTCACCGAGCCACCGGATCGACCGGGAGGCCCGGTAAGAGCGGCGGGAGGAGGCGGCGGGGGGGGGGGGGGACGTCCCCTCCCGTTGCACCGGTATAACAGCCGAGCGGCTTTTAGCCGCATCGGTTGTTATACACGGATAGCCAATCGCCGGCTCTAAACAACGGTACCGGGATGATGCCCGCAGCTGGCGGTATCATCCCGATATAACCCCCGAAAGCCGAGTACGCACATCTGCGTACGCTCGGCAGGAAGGGGTTAAAAGGTCTGTCGAAAATCACGGGAAGCCCTGATCTATGTTAAAACTAAGTGTCCATCAGAGTAATCTTGCCATACTCAAAACAGCATGCCAAGATTAGAGACCTCCTCCAGAACCCTTGGTACCTTCTTCAGGAAAACCCGGGCATAACCAAATGTATTGGACCTCAACCTGAGATCACTTTCAAATGGGCCAAGTTCCTTCGGTACCATTTAATACATATACACATATAATATATATATATATATATATATATATATATATATATATATATACACATATAATATATATATATATATATATATATATATATATATATATATATATATATATATATACATACATACATACATACATACACACACACATACATACATACACACACACACACACACATCCCTCAATCATGATATGCAGCTATAAATCCCTCTATCCCTCTAAGGGCCTTCTGAGGTGGATATATGATCATTTGTGTTTGATTAGGGATGGTACAATCATCTCCCCTATATCGAGACATATAGGGCTTTATCACAACATTTCATATTCTATATTGTTTATTTGTTTATAGTACCCACTCCTGATGAAGTTGCAATGCGAAACATGTTGAGTAGGAGGCAATTTTTACCAAGATACCAGCATTATTATCTTGTTTGTGTTGGCTTACTTACAGTACATCTGTATATGTTTTTGTATACTAGTTCTAACTGGTCCTTGATATAGTGTCTTCTGGGTGTTAATATATTGCAACTTCTTGTAATGCATTGTGTTTTTAGTAATGTTTTTAATTTTTGTTCACTACTTATTTTATATCTATGTATGGATCATTTACTTAGGGGGTCACACCTTTAAAGTCCCGGTCCCCTTTTTTCTTTTTCTTTGTTACTAATCTTGTAGGATGTGGTGTTATGGGGTGCTCCTTCGACCATACCCCTAAGTCTTTGAAACGGCAACATCTAAATGAAAGCTAAAATAGGTAATAAATGACACAAATGAGTGATAATAAAAATGCAAAAGGAAAATAAAAGCAAATATTCACTATTTATTCACTTGTTTGCTTTTTCAGTATATTTCAATAAATATAATATAGTAAAGTTGAAATAAAATGCTGTCAAGGTCTGTTGACCACATACAGTGCTGTTCCATTATTAACATTTTTTTAGCACTTTGTTTAAAATGATATTTAGATCAGATGCAGCTCAAAGAAGTATATTCTGTGTTGTAATGTTGCCTTTATCAGCCTGAAACAATTCAATTTCAAGAAACCACAGAGATGTACCAAAGCATTTAGAAAACCTGCCCCATGAATCCGTTATGAGTTAAACTATATTACTAAATTTCTCTGCCTATCGTGGGAATACCATCACTTTAGCAAGGACAAACTACGATACTGGGTTTCAGCTGCAGACTCCATTAAAAAGAAATCTGATATTCCTTTTACTGCAAGAGAGGAAATAGAGGAAGGTAGCCTCTACCATGTTGCTTTGAGGAAAAGAATTGGTCATTGGTTTAATTAATGTTACAGTATAAATCAGAGATCCTGCATTATTTAAATAATGCTACTATGAACTTCGAATACATGGACAGAATTTTTTTTTTCAGTCTTGATTAGGTAAGGAAAGATAAAAACCTCTGTTAAAATCTATTGATATATTGGGTCCATTAGAGAGTCTATGTCCTTCACTGTCACAGTGATAAAAATTTCACCGGACAGGAAGTGAGGTAAATTCTCCAATAGCAATGCAGTTGACAAGTAAACTAGAAAAAGTTCAGAACCCCTCTGAACTTTTTATTGCAGATTATATCCTATTTGCAGATTTCCCCTAGCTTCTTGCCTGGTGAAACTGTTGACACCGTCCGTGACAGTAAATCTGGTCTTACACATCCACAGGGCTGAATAATGACCAAAAGGATCATACCAGATCATGCAGGTCAAAAAAACTTTACAACAAAGATAAATGTATATTTTCGATTTATGCGTGTAAAATGTGTGAAATAAGGCTCTGGGCACGGAGGTCAAATCTCTGTAATGTTTCCAGAGTACTGATGAGGGAGGAGGAATTAGCCAGCACTTTCAGTGTAAATATTTCCTTGATGGAACAGGCTCCCACTCTAAAAGACACAGACACCCGAAAGCATTTAGTGCTAGCATCTTGTGATTGCTTATCAAGCATGCAGACAGCAGGCTTTCTAAACTCCTGCAGAAGTTCTGCAACAAAAACTGGGGTACAACAGGAGTGTCAGGAGCATCTAGTGCTCCTGCTCCTCATGCCAGCATCCAGGTTTTGGCTATGGCATTCTCCCTGTCTTTGTCCACCTGCAAGGTGATTAATGGGATCAGTCTCTGGTCGAAAACCAAACCTATTATTAGCCAGCCAAACACTCACTCGCAAGCTTGTGATAGAGAGTGATATGTGTGTAATTCTTGATCAAGCCCCCTGTCTGTCTGCCCTACTAGATTGGATTTCCCTGTGTATGACCTTGGAATTGATTTTGGACTATTCCCTAAACTCAGCCTGCCTTTTAGCTGGACTGTCATAGAATCAAGCTGCCTGTCTGCCAACCGCAAGTACCTGTTTACTCTGCTCAGTTTGCACCTGCCCTTGTGTGCTAGCCAGGCACTACAGCATTGTGTGTATAATTATATATATATATATATATATATATATATATATATATATATATATATATATATATATATATACACATACATACATACATACATACATACACACATACACACACACACATATATACATATATGCACACACACACACACATATATATTGTAGCAGAGTGTCCCAGAGAGAGCCAGGAAAAGTCCTGTTCGGGGTTTATAGATCTCCCAGGCTCCTCTCATACACGTTCAGGGATCTCTGATCCATGGTCCAGTTCAGGTCTTGGTCCTCTCCCCCAGGCTAATTTAAGCTCACCTGAGCAGACAGCCTTTGCTCTTGGCCTGGGATACTCAGACAACTTCTGTGTAGGAGAGCAAAAAGGTATGTGGAAGCTGACAAGCTGTAGGCTTGCTCAGCCTGGTAGTTAGGATCTGTAAATATTGTTTAGTTAGTGCCGAGACAGGGCTAGGTTTTGTTTTGGCTATTTTTGTTCCTATTTGTTTTTGGAACACTGTACAGCACCTGTATATAGACTTGTATATATCACAAATAAACACCGCACTGTTTGTCACTATTTCACTGGATTTGGTATCTGTGCCTGAAAGAGTGCTCATCCCAGGGAGCTTTGTACCTGCTACCTGTCCCCCAGGTTACATATGGTGGAGACTGCGACCAGCTGTAGTAAGTTACTACTTAAAAGGCCAGTACCTAGAGTGACTAAACATGGAGGAAATCCTAAAACAATTGGTGATATCCAACGCTGCACAGCAACAAGCAAACACTGCACTGCATCAAGCAAACGCTACACAGCAGCAAACAAACGCTATCGCACAGGAACAAACCAAGGCGCTGTGCCAACAGATTGGTGCTGTACAGGAGCTATTGCAGAGGCTGTTTGAACAGCTAGCCACTGATGCAAAAGAGGATAGGAAAACCCTGGCTGTGGTTGTGGAGACGCTAGCACAGTGGTCACCTGCTAAAGTTAATGTTGTTGGAGACAAGCCCTCAGCCATCCATGTGGGTCGCTTTCTTTCTAAGATGACTGCAGATGATGATCCAGAGGCCTTTCTCTTAACGTTTGAACGGACCACTGAGAGGGAAGGTTGGCCCAAAACCCAGTGGGCAGGACTGGTCGCCCCCTTGCTGTCTGGAGAATCGCAGAAGGCCTACTATGATTTGGAGTCAGCAGAAGCAGGAGACTATGAAAAGGTCAAGCAGGAAATCCTGGCGCGACGTGGTGTCACCTTGGCAGTTCGAGCACAGCGTGTCCACAGCTGGTTCTTCCAAGACGAGAGGCCCCCAAGATCGCAGATGTTCGACCTAATTCACTTGGTGAGAAAATAGCTACAGCCGGAGTCCCTGTCTGGGCCACAAATAGTGGAGCGTGTGGTCATGGACCGGTTCCTGATGTCACTACCAGTTCCCCTGCAGAAGTGGGTGAGTCAAGGAGACCCCAACTCGGCGGACAACCCCGTGGAACTCGTTGAAAGGTACTTTGCTGCAGAGAGCCTGGTCACCACCCCTACAGCCGCACGGACTTTCCACCCAAAGCCACGGTCTCCCCAGGCAACCGGTAAGACTGTTCCAGGGGAAGTGGGTGGTAAGCATGGCAAGGAAATAGGGGGGAGGATTTTTGGTGCCAGTACTGAAGTTTGGCGTCCCAAACAAGGGAAGCTACTGCCTGTCAGCAAACCAAACTGGGGAAACATCAGGTGTTTTCGTTGCCAAGAACTGGGACATGTTGCAGCAAACTGTCCATTGACAGATGGACCAATGCAGTGTGATCTATTAGAAGGCAGTCTAGGTTTGCTGCTGTTTCATGCGCTGCAGCACCAAGTATGGGAAAACACATGTGCCAAATGACTGTTAATAATAAGCCTATTACGGCCTTGCTGGACTCTGTCTAGTGACTTTGGTTACAGCTGAGATGGTTGAAACTGTGAATTTGCATGCTAAAAAAGTTGCTGTGATCTGGTCGGACTTGTGCCCCACTTGGTGCACGAGGCCATTGTTGGTAGGGACTTCCCTAAGTTTTGGGAACTGTGGGATCGTCCCGACCCGGTCGCAGTAGCTGACTCAGTGAAAGAGCCAGAACTCCTGGCCGCTACTGACAATGTGGGTTCAGGGGACTCTTCTCAGGGCTCCCTGGGTTTTCCTTTCTCAGTTATGGCAGGAGAGCTGGAGGAGCCTGAGGAGGTCCCCACAACCAGTGGAGCTGGACAGACATCTGCTGAATCTGAGCCTACGTTGGAGTTTGCTGACCTTAATGTACACAAGGAAAATTTTGGTACCGAGCAGAGAAAAGACCCAACCCTTGCCAGGGCCTGGGAAAATGTAATGGTGATTAATGATGTACCTGTCGAATCAGGGGACAGGCTCTGTTTTCCTTATTTTAGCAGCAATGAGGATTTACTGTATCGAGTATGTAAAAAAAAAATGATGAAGTGGTTGAACAGTTGGTGGTCCCTAAGCCATACAGACGGGTGGTGTTGGAACTTGCCCATGGGCACTTGCTAGAAGGTCATTTAGGGGTTGAGAAAACTACTGAAAGGGTGTTGCGCAGGTTTTATTGGCCCGGGATACAGAAGGATATTGAGAATTATTGTCAATCCTGTTCTGTGTGTCAGATGTCAGCCCCACTACAACACTTCCGAAGTCCTTTAGTGTCCTTGCCCATTATTGAAGTGCCCTTTGAGAGGATTGCCATGGACCTTGTGGGTCCACTCCTCAAGCCTGCCCGAGGTCATCAGCATATCCTTGTAATCATGGATTATGCTACCCGTTACCCCGAGGCCATTCCCTTACGCACCGCGTCTGCTAAAAACATTGCCAAAGAGCTGTTTATGGTGTTCAGTCGTGTTGGAATCCCTAAAGAAGTCCTTACAGACCAGGGCACCCCATTTATGTCACGAATAACTAGAGAGATGTGCAAGTTATTTAAGGTGTCGCAATTGCGAACCTCGATGTACCATCCTCAAACGGATGGCTCGGTGGAACGCTTCAATAAGACATTAAAGAGCATGTTAAAAAAGGTTGTTGACAAGGATGGTAAAAACTGGGACTTCCTGATACCATACTTGATGTTTGCCATCGGGGAGGTTCCCCAATCCTCCACGGGGTACTCTCCATTTGAGTTGCTTTATAGGAGACACCCTCGGGGACTCCTAGACATAGCCAAAGAAACTTGGGAGGGGGAGCAGACACCCCATAAAAGTGTCATTGAGCATATCGCTCGAAAGCAGGACAGGATTGCAGCAATCATGCCGATGGTAAAAGAACACTTACTGCAGGCCCAAGCAGCCCAACAGAGGATATACAACAGGGGGTCCCAACTCCGTGTTTTCTCACCTGGTAACAGGGTCCTGGTGTTAGTTCCCACTGTTGAGAGCAAGTTCCTGGCTAAGTGGCAGGGTCCCTTTTGAAGTCATTGAAAGAGTTGGGGAGGTCAATTACAAGGTATATCAACCAGGGAAAAGGAAGCCCGAACAGATTTACCATATAAACCTGTTAAAGCCCTGGAAGGATAGACTGGCGTCTATAACGCCTAAGGGTGGCGAGTCCCTTCTGATCCCCGAGGTCACTATTCCAGACACCCTGTCATATTCGCAAAAGCAGGAAACTAGAGAATTCCTGATAAGAAATAGAGAGAAATTTTCAGAGTTACCTGGCATGACTTCAGCAGTTCAGCATGATATTGTTACCGAACCAGGGGTCCATGTCAAGCTCAAACCGTACCGAATTCCTGAAGCGAGGAGAAAGGAAATCAGCGAGGAAGTTAAAAGAATGTTGGAGCTAGATGTCATTGAGGAATCCAATAGTGACTGGTCTAGCCCCATCGTGTTATTCCCAAAACCGGATGGCACTTGGAGGTTCTGTAATGACTTCAGGAAGCTTAATGCAGTGACAAAGTTTGACACGTACCCAATGCCCAGAGTGGACGAACTTATAGACCGACTTGGCAAGGCTCGCTATCTGACCACTTTGGACTTGACAAAAGGTTATTGGCAAATACCCCTGACTGGTAGCGCCAAAGAGAAGACTGCATTTTTGACCCCGGAGGGTTCCTTTCAATATAAAAAAATGCCTTTTGGGTTGCAAAATGCCCCCGCGACATTTCAGAGGGCCATGGACAGGACTCTAAGACCCCACCAACAATATGCAGCAGCATATCTAGATGACATAGTGGTACATAGCACTGACTGGGAGTCTCACTTGCCCCATGTCCAGGCTGTCCTTGATTCCCTCTTCAAAGAAGGAATTACAGCAAATCCAAAAAAATGTGCCATTGGTCTAGAGGAAGCCAAGTATTTGGGCTACACTATTGGGCGTGGTGTCATAAAACCTCAAGTGAATAAAATAAAAGCCATCCAGGAATGGCCACGTCCTGCAAACAAGAAGCAGGTCAGGGCCTTTCTTGGCATTGCGGGGTATTATAGAAGATTTAGCCCAAATTTTGCAACTATAGCTGCTCCACTGACAGACCTTACGAAAGGGAAAGACTCTGTAATGGTGAAATGGTCCTCAGTAGCAGAGGAATCTTTCCAAGTCCTGAAGAAGGCTCTTTGTGCACAACCAGTACTGTACTCACCCGATTTCTCCAAAGATTTTTTGGTTCAGACGGATGCGTCTGATGTTGGTATCGGGGCAGTACTATCACAGGTACACAATGGGGAAGAACACCCTGTGGTGTACCTAAGCAGAAAGCTCAATGACCATGAGCAAAGGTATGCAGTCATTGAAAAGGAGTGTTTAGCCATAAAGTGGGCCATGGACACACTCAGGTACTATTTGTTAGGGCGCCAGTTTGAGTTAATAACTGACCATGTTCCTCTGAAATGGATAGCCCAGAAGAAGGAGACTAATAGACGGGTGAACCGGTGGTTTTTGGCTCTACAGGATTACTCATTCACTGTAAAACACAGGCCAGGTGTTGAGATGGGGAATGTAGATGCCCTGTCCCGTGTTCACTCCTGTTGGGCTACAGGTGTTCCAACCCTGGGGTTGAAACAAGGGGGGGGGGGGGGGGGGATATGTAGCAGAGCGTCCCAGAGAGAGCCAGGAAAAGTCCTGTTCGGGGTTTATACATCTCCCAGGCTCCTCTCATACACGTTCAGGGATCTCTGATCCATGGTCCAGTTCAGGTCTTGGTCCTCTCCCCCAGGCTAATTTAAGCTCACCTGAGCAGACAGCCTTTGCTCTTCGTCTGGGGTACTCAGACAACTTCTGTGTAGGAGAGCAAAAAGGTATGTGGAAGCTGACAAGCTGTAGGCTTGCTCAGCCTGGTAGTTAGGATCTGTAAATATTGTTTAGTTAGTGCCGAGACACGGCTAGGTTTTGTTTTGGCTATTTTTGTTCCTATTTGTTTTTGGAACACTGTACAGCACCTGTATATAGACTTGTATATATCACAAATAAACAGCGCACTGTTTGTCACTATTTCACTGGATTTGGTATCTGTGCCTGAAAGAGTGCTCATCCCAGGGAGCTTTGTACCTGCTACCTGTCCCCCAGGTTACAATATATCTATCTATCTATATCCCTTTTTTTGTATTGTTGACATATTGGTCAGGCAACGCACTGATACCTTTGCTGCCACTGTGCAATGTGCTGGGTGTTCAGTGTGTTCCTGCGCCTTTAAGGAGCGTTGGGCTCCCTCCAGTCATCCGCCCTTCATCTATCCATCAGAATACATGTGCTCCCACTGTGGAGACTCTTCAAAGTTAGAGTTAGGGTCTGCAGGATACAGGGTGCCTTGCCGTGGCCTGCAGGTTACGCATGTATTTGCAAATGTGTGTAACTAAACCCCTCTTTTTAACACATATTGTTAGACAGGTTAATTCGGTTGGTCGCAAGCTGGTTGGCAAGTTGAGCTTGGAAATTCTTTGGTTTTATTTGACATGCGTTTGCCCTTCCAGTGCTCCTTGTTGAGAAGACCAGTTAAAGATGGGGCAGTGACCTTTTTTTGTAGCATTGTGTATAAGACCTGGGGGCAACCGAGTACCGGTAGGTCTACTTACCTTATGGGAAGTGGGCTGCTATAGATCTAGAACACAGCCAGCTATAGTGTCTGACCACCTGCGTTGGGGTAGACGTGACAAGGAGTCACTGCAGCAAGTTCTCCTTGATGAAGGCATGTGAGGGTCTATCTACCTACATTGATTCCTTGTCTGTGTACTACTAATGGGCTGCTCACATAATGTGGAGAAGCATTTTGGTGACAGATTTATTGAAAATTTTTTTGTAAAGGATATACAGTTGTGCTCATAAGTTTACATACCCTGGCAGAATTTGATTTCTTGGCCATTTTTCAGAGAGTATGAATAACACAAAAACTTTTCTTTCACTCATGGATGGTGTCTGGCTGAAGCCATTTATTATGTATCAACCGGGTTTACTCTTTTTAAATCATAATCACAACAGAAACTACACAAATGACCCTGATCAAAAGTTTACATACCCCCGTTCTTAATACCATGTATTGCCCCCTTTAACATCAATGGCAGCTTGAAGAAGTCATTTGTGGATGAGGCTCTTTATCTTCTCAGATGGTAAAGCTGCCCATTGCTCTTGGCAAAAAGCCTCCAGTTTCTGTAAATTCTTGGGCTGTCTTGCATGCACTGCACGTCTGAGATCTCCCCAGAGTGGCTCAATGATATTAAGGTCAGGAGACTGAGATGTCCACTCCAGAACCTTCACTTTATTCTGCTGTAGCCAATGACAGGTTGACTTGGCCTTGTGTTTTGGATCATTGTCATGTTGGAATGTCCAAGTACGTCCCATGCGCAGCTTCCTGACCGATGAATGCAAATGTTCCTCCAGTATTTTTTGATAACATACTGCATTCATCTTGCCATCATTTTTGACCATATTTCCTGTGCCTTTGTAGCTCCCACATCCCCAAAACATCAGCGATCCACCTCCGTATTTCACAGGAGGAATGGTGTACCTTTCATCATAGGCCTTGTTGACTCCTCTCCAAATGTAGTCTCATCACTTCAAATGACTTTGTGCCAGAAGGTTTGAGGCTTGTCTCTGTGCTGTTTGGTGTATTGTAAGCAGGATACTGTGGCATTTGCGTAGTAATGACTTTCTTCTGGTGACTCGACCATGCAGCCCATCTTTCTTCAAGTGCCTCCTTATTGTGCATCTTGAAACAGCCACACCACATGTTTTCAGAGAGTCCTGTATTTCACCTGAAGTTATTTGTGGGTTTTTCTTTGCATCCTGAACAATTTTCCTGGCAGTTTTGGCTAAAATTTTAATTGGTCTACCTGACCGTGGTTTGGTTTCAACAGAACCGCTCATTTTCCACTTCTTGATTAGTTTGAACACTGCTGATTGGCATTCTCATTTTCTTGGATATCTCTTTATATATCCCTTTACCGTTTTATACAGTTCAACTACCTTTTCCCGCAGATTCTTTGACAATTCTTTTGCTTTCCCCATGAGTCAGAATCCAGAAACGTCAGTGCAGCACTGGATGAAAGATGCAAGGGTCTGTCAGGAGTCCAGAAACTCATTGACCTTTTATATACACACACACACACACACACACACACACTAATTACAAGCAAACAGATCACAGGTAAACAATATAAAAATATATAAATCTTGCAAGCAAATCTATAGAAACCTGAGACTGCAATCAGCGTCAGGTATAAAAGTAACCTGAGGTTACAACCTAGCGTCAGGTGTGGTATAACAATTCCTGTGAAACAAAGTGCAAATTCACAGCTGCAAAGCACTGATCACAATCCCATAAA
Source organism: Aquarana catesbeiana (assembly GCF_042186555.1). NCBI lineage: Eukaryota > Metazoa > Chordata > Amphibia > Anura > Ranidae > Aquarana > Aquarana catesbeiana. The sequence continues at coordinate 252,078,669 of NC_133329.1, forward strand.
TTTGTGAAAACATATATACAAAAAACAAAAAAAATGCAGCGCTGTGTGATACTGAACCTTACAAATGCATAGATAGTGCCACAAACAATGAAAATCAATATTGCTAAAAAATGTAACTGAACATAAAAAAAAAAAAAAATTGTGTAACAAGCAAGCTCACAGTGGAAAAAAATGTAGTATAAATCCTTAGTATCAAGTGTCCAAAAAAAAAGAGGTTTTTTTTTTCTCCCAATTTTCATCAATCCACAGAGACAAAAGTGCAAATTGGGGTATTAGACGTGTTACTGTCCAAAAAGTGACTTTAGTGATGGTAATCCTGATCAGAAGAGGGTGACTTCACACACGTGCTCCCCCCCGTGTGAATGTGCTCACCTCCAACAGTGTGACCGCACACTTAAGTTTGGTCCACATAAGCAGTTGAGCCACTCCTGGGCTCTAAGTGAAACTGGCTCAGCAGGATCCCACAGGAAAATCCAGAGAAGTTGTCCTCAATTTAAAACAAGAAAGAGGCTGGATAGTGCATTATCGCTAGTTTAAAAATGTATTTAGAAAACATAACATCAGGGTACTCACATATTTTAGGTGCTTCCAGTGCGCCAAACTATAAAAAGCATTAGGCATAGGATTCCTCTCCAAACTTGTATGTGTCAGCAGTTTGTACAAACAAGCATGTATCTGAGCTCCTCCACCGTCCTGGCCCCTCCCCTACATATGATGACACAGGGCTAATCATGCGTCTTCCTCAGTGGGAGAGGCCAGGACAGTGGAGGTGCTCGGATACATGCTTGTTTGTACAAACTGCGGACACATACAAGTTTGCAAGTCGTTTGAAGAGGAATCCTATGCTTAATGCTTTTATAGTTTGGTGCGCTGGAAGCACTTAAAATGTGTGAGTACCCTGATGTTATGTTTTCTCTGTGATCGAGAGCAGTGATCACTGTCCTGTGTGTTAAAGCCACTCCCCCCCCCCACAGTTAGAATCACTCCCTAGGACACACTTAACCCCTTCACTGCCCCCTAGTGGTTAACCCCTTCACTGTCATTTACACAGTGATCAATGCATTTTTAATCCCACTGATCGCTGTATAAATGACAACGGTCCCAAAAATGTGTCAAAAATGTTCGATGTGTCCACCATAATGTCGCAGTCCCGATAAAAATCGCAGATCGCCGCCATTACTAATAAAAAAATTAAAATGCCATAAAACTATCCCCTATTTTGTAGATGCTATAAATTTTGCGAAAACCAATCGATATACGCTTATTGCGATTTTTTTTTTTTTTTTTTTTTTTTTTTTTTTTACCAAAAATATGTAGAAGACATATCGGCCTAAACTGAGGAAAAAAATGTTATATTTTTGGGGGATATTTATTATAGCAAAAAGTAAAAAATACTGTGTTGTTTTTTCAAAATTGTCGCTTTTTTTGTTTATAGTGCAAAAAATAAACACCGCAGAGGCGATCAAATACCACCAAAAGTAAGCTCTATTTGTGGGAAAAAAAGGACGTCAATTTTGTTTGGGTACAGCGTTGCACGACCGCGCTATTGTCAGTTAAAGCGGCGCAGTGCAAAAAACGCTCTGGTCTTTGGGCAGCCAATTGGTCCGGGGGTGAAGTGGTTAACCAACTATGGTTGTTAAGGAGTGGGCCGGGAAGCTGGCTGCCGCATCCTTAACAACCAATGAGTCATCAGCTCCTCGTTGACAGCAGAATGTAAACCAGACCCTTATCTGAGCATACAGCACAGCAGGTGCAGAAAGGGAGGGGACGAGCGAGTCCCCCCTCCTGAACCATACTAGGCCACACGCCCTTAAAATGGGGGGAGTGCTTTGGGGCTGGTGGGCTCTACCCCCCCCCTCAAAGCACTTTGTCCCCATGTTGATGGGGACAAGGGACTCTTCCCCACAACCCTAGCCGGTGGTTGTGGGGGTCTGCGGGCTTATTTGGAATCTGAATGCCCCCTTTAAGCAGATCGCCTAGATCTCTACATGGTACCCCTACCCATTCACCAAAAAAGTGTAAAAAAGTTTTGACAAGTACCTTCCCCGCTCATTTCGGTGTGAGTCAGTTGAAGTCTATTACATGCAAAACGCAATCTGCTGCAGGAAACAAGTCCCTGACCCTTTCCAAAAACGCCCTGGCTGAAAAACGCATAGATTTCAACATGTACCATAGGAAACCATGTTAAATGGACTGCAATGTGTTTCTGCAAGCTGCAAAATGATCTAAAAAACACATAGGTGTGAACCTATACTTAGTGATGATTTAAAGCGGAGTTCAAGGCTTTTTTTTTATTAAAGGTCAGCAACTACGATGGGCGTGTCCAAAATGGCCATCTGAAAAGACGCACATGGACTGAGCTCTGGCTGCCTGCTCTGAATTAACGGCTTCTCCCCTGCAGACCACGCCATATAATCTGCCGATCCTGACGGGGATGAGACCTGGTCTGGTATGACCAAAGGTAAAGGCACCCCAGCCACCCGCAAGTCTACCACAGCAAGGAAAGCAAAGACCCAGCCTGGTTTGGGCCCTGCTCCCGCTCCTAAACCTCAGGCACACATGGCCTCCCAAGCGGACGATTCCGACACCGCTCATACGGAGCGATCAAACTTCACTGCACTTATGCAGGCAATAACAACTTGCCAAACCACTCTGACAGGCAAAATCGAGTCCGTCCAGCTTGACATGAGGCTGACCGAGGCTGAAAGGTGCGTGGGAGACTCGGAGGATACTTTACGAGACCCTTCGGGCTCCCCCCACACCATGCAGACCAGAATTAAACTGCTGGAGCGCAGGGCTGAAGATTCCGAAAACCGGAATCAAAGAAACAATCTTCGCATCATGGGCCTGCCAGAGGGGGTGGAAGGATCAAATCCCCAGGCCTTCTCGGAGCGTCTCCTGCATACTCTACTACCACGTGCACAGTTCTCACCATTCTTTGCAGTGGAGAGGGCACATAGGATGCCTGCTGCCCGGGGAACCCCAGGAGCTCCTCCACGTACGTTCATCCTCCGCCTCCTGAATTTCAGGGATCAAGACCAGGTCCTATGTGAGGCCAGGAAGATGAACATCCTAAACTATGAAGGAGCAAGCCTGATGTTCTTTCCGGATTACTCGATCGATACCCAGAAACTCCGTTGATCTTTCGACCAGGTCAAGCTGAACCTCTAGAACAGACACATTAAATATAGCATGTTGTTCCCAGCCAGGCTCCGAGTCCAAGATGGCGAGATGGTGCTGTTTTTCACCTCGCTGGAGGATGCATCGCACTGGCTGGATACCCTGCCCAGAGGATGAAGCTGCCAGTAAACTAACCCCTTGTGGGGTTGTTATTTTCATCTTCACGTTATTTGATGGGTTCCTTGAGACTACTGAGAATTGCCTGCTATGCTGCCCTGAACATGTTGTTGATTCGGTAGTTGGATTAGTGGCCATCACAGAGGAGCCCAACCTCCTTGCCAGTTTGTTGGGATGGACTGTTGTCCCCCTCATATTCCTGTTAAGCAACCAGTTCAGTTGAAGAATGTGCCTCCAATCGTGATCGGGAGAACTATTGAATCTGCAGGGCCCGTTTATCCTGATCATAGGGCCAGCTGGACTCTATGTGCTAAGACTATGGTTCTCATGGTGCTCCGTTTTTTACGCACCCCCATGACCGTTATCAGGGGTTCATGTTTTCATGGGGTGCTGTCGGGGGGGGTTTACGGTGTACATTTCTTCTCTCTAGCTCAATCTTTTATTATATTCATTTTGTTTGCTTTCTTATGATGTGTCGGTTACAATGGTGTAGTGATGCTACCCCACCAATAGGTGGCAGGGGAGCCCTTAAAGCAGGTATAATACCAGTGACTTTTGCATTATTCCTACTGAGAACACTGTATGTCTCTCTAGTGTTAACCCATGATCCCTGGTTATGTTTTAAGCACCTATGATGGCTCCGCTTACCATTTTTATCTTGGAACATTCGCGGATTGAATTCCGGGATTAAACAGTCGCTGGTCTTTACATATATTGAGAAATACTGCAGGAGACGCATTTGATGGGGGGGGGGGGGGGGGCAGGACGCTGTAGGCTCACCCTCTGGCCCTGCCTTGTGGAGGCTATCGGGGTATTGGGTGACTGACGAGCGCGTGGCCCCTGGGATGGCGGTGGAGCTGGGAGCCTTCTAGGAACGTAATATAGGTACCACTGAGCCGCCTGTGCTGTGGGATACCTATAAGGCATATACCAGGGGACAATACCAGGGACTTATTGCCAAGGCCAGAAAAGACTGCAGGCTGGCACTGGAAGCTGCGGAACTGAGAGCCCTGAAGTTGGAGAGTGCCTACGTGCAAGATAGAGATGAGGCAATTTATGCTACCCTGCAGTCTGCCTACAGGGACATCTCTCTACTGAGAACTGAAGCTAGCAGGAAGATACTGTTGAGTCAAACACAGTGAAAATTTGAGCAGGCATAGAGAACAGGTAGACTATTGGCGTGGCTGGCCAAGGAAAGAACCTCAGTGTCCCACATAGCCAACATTAGGGGGGTGACCTGCTTTCTGACCCTCAGCAAATCAACGCCAAATTTGCAAGATACTATAAGTCCCTATACATGTCCAGAGCTGCGTTCACCCCCTGAAGCACTGGGATTATTTTTGGACCGCACGGTTTTCCCGGCACTCTCCGACTCGGATCGTGCCACCCTGGATAGCCCTATAACTCTTAAAGAGGTTCAGGGGGCCGTGGCCTCTCTCCAGACAGCCAAGACCCTAGGCCCGGATGGGATACCGGCTGAATTTTATAAAACTGCTGAGCTGGTAACTCCGAGGTTTCATGCCTTATTGCTGTCCATGCTGGAGAAGGGGGATCTTCCACCCACGATGTCCGAGGCGGTGATCGTCGTGATACCCAAACCTAATAAAGACCCTGACCTTTGCTCCTCCTATCGCCCAATCTCGCTACTTAACGTTGACGCCAAAATTGTTACTAAAATCCTTGCAAATAGGCTCAACTTGGTCATTTTGACTTTGGTTCAGGGGGATCAAACGGGTTCCATGCCGGGCAAGGGCACCGATATCAATATACCTCGTTTATACACACATATCTCCTTGGCGGCTAAAGAGGGATCAAAGGGAGTTGTAGCTTCATTAGATGCAGAGAAAGCATTCGACTCGGTCGAATGGGAATTCCTCTGGCAGGTCCTAGTGAGATTTAATATTGGATCCAAATTTATTACCTGGATAAAACTACTTTATAAAAAGGGACCCACTGCCAGGGTGTGCACAAATGGTCTCCTCTCTGATGGTTTCTCCCTTGGAAGGGGTACGAGGCAGGGATGCCCTCTCTCCCCGGGGTTGTTCGCTCTGGCAGTGGAGCCCCTGGCCAACCTCCTGCGGGCTTCCTCCACGGTGGGGGGGCTGCGGATCGGTCCACTGACTGATAAAATATCTCTTTTTGCTGATGACACTCTCCTGTACCTCCCTAATGCGTCCTCGTCCTTGGAGGAGGCCCTTAGACTTATTGATGAATTTGGCTTCTTCTCCGGCGTGCGAATTAGCTGGGGTAGATCTATACTTTTCCCTCTCTCCCAGACAGCCCCCACCTTATCAACTCAGATACCCTTGAAGTGTACCACTAAATTTCGCTACCTGGGAATAGAGGTCCAAAGGCATCCCACTCTATATCTGGTGGATAATGTCTACCCGGTGCTCCAAAGTCTTATTATTAAATGCCAAACTTGGAAATCCCTGCCCCTGACCCCGGTAGGTAGGGTCAACCTCCTTAAAATGACATTCCTCCCCAAGTTCTTATATGTTTTCCGAAACACTTCTGTGTTCTGTCCCTATTCCTAACTCCTTTTTTAGTAAGGTGGACCAGACAATAAACTCCTTTATATGGGCGGGTGCTGCCCCTAGAATTGCACAAACTACCCTCCAATTACCCCTCTCTCTTGGGGGACTCACATTACCATGTTTGAAACAGTACTATTGAGCGGCGGTATTGGTGACGGTGAGGTAGTAGTTTAACCAGTCCCGCTCCAACCCTTCGGTGAATCTAGAGGCGGCAATATTGGGCTTTTGTGCTGCACTCAGCAACTTAGTCTTTAGAGGACCCAAAGCACACCCCCTCCTTCCCTGCCCCACATCCTCACCTATTCCCCGAGTATCAGATACCGGCAATAATTGATTAACAACCTGCTTTTATATAAAATGCCTGCTAAGTGAACACGTTTATTTAGGTGAATACGACTGTATACCGACTTGACTTTTAATCTATGCAATGGATGCAACCGAGAGTCTGATTGTTTGAGTTATGTAAATGCACGATGCACTGTTGTATTGTACTTCTTATCTCTCCTTATGGAGACCAAAAAAAACTTATCTGTTAAAAAAAAAAAAAAAAAAAAAAAAGGAGGAGGAGTCGCCTAGGCGGTCTGTTGCCGGAACTAGGAAGTGGGACAGGAAGTCCCCTTCAAAACTAAGCACCCACTCCCATGCCAAATGTGGCAAGTAAGGGAGCGAGGAGTGCTTAAAGCGGAAGTTCCACTTTTGGGTGGGACTCCGCCTTAAGTTTTGGTTGATTTTAGGAACTCTGTTGTACTTTAGTAAAATGATAAGTTGTCACCAGCACTCTATTGCAAACGTATAATATCATATTTACTGTGATATGCACAGCACCATCTACTACAATCACCCATCTATTACCAAGATAAAACACTGAAAGAAGTTGCAGTCCTCATCCTTTTGATTTATTTGTTGTACCTCAGAATGCCACATTCTGTGCATCATTTCCTATTTTACTTACTTCTGAAGACCCAACTCTGTACTCTGTATGCTGTGGTGTAGTTAATGTTACTTATTAAAGCGGAGTGCCACCCAAAAATGGAACTTCCGCTTTAAGGGAAGGTGACCCACTGACATGTAATTTTTTTTTTGGGGGGGGGGCCCTGTTTTTAGAGGTTTTCAGCTCCCACTTCCTCGCGGCACCGGAAGGGAGATCACCTCTCCCCCCTCCCTCTCTGCAATCACCTGGGACACGTCACAGGTCCCAGATGATTGCCGGCCAGTCACGGCTCGCGCATGGCAGTGACTATGCCGGCACCGCAAAGAGGAGGGGGAGACGAGCTGGGCTTCGTTCCCCCGCATTGCTGGACCCTGGGACAGGTAAGTGTTTGATTATTAAAAGTCAGCAGCTGCAGTATTTGTAGCAGCTGACTTTTATTTTATTTTTTTTTTAAGCGGAACTCCGCTTAAACAAACCATTTTAAAAGTGTGCTTCTGAATACCCCACTCTCTATGCTGTTCTGTATGTTGCATACACTGTTGCATACTCACTGATCCAAATTAGTCACATTCAATTTTCATTGTGACGCACCAAAGGCATTGCTACTATGTCACCCTGGTAAGTTTCTCCCTGGGTTGACATCTCTGTGAATCCTATGATTATGTGGTAGTAAAAAAGAGGAAAACATTTACAGAAGAAACTTATAGTACTCATCAAATCAAATCGCCCTTACCAAGGATGTCACCTCCAGCACAAAATGCCTTCCCTCCAGAGCCTTTAATTATCACTAGAAATGTGTCTGGGTCTTCTTCCCAAAGCTAGAACAAAATGGCAAAGGAAGGTATGTAACCCAAAAAAAATTTAATCAACAATGTTGGATACAAATTTCAAAGCACAGTGCTAATAAGAAGGAATACATGCAAACAAAAGTGCATACAGTATACAATATATTTTGTTATGCTGGCATGATTTTTTGTCATTAGCAATTTATGATTGCTTATCCAATACATTAAACAACATGTTGAACATTACCAACAAAGCGCACTGTAACAAAAAGCAAAATATGCACCTCAGTTTATCGTCTGCTATTTACTTACTTTAAGTTGTTGATAAATTTGGCGAGCCATGTTAAGGTTTAAGGCATTCAGAGCCTTTGGTCTGTTCATTGTGATCACTGCTGCACATCCACTCTTTGCTAGAAGAACCTCTGCTTCTGATGGAGAGTGGCCGGACATGGTCTATACAGCAAAACAAAAAAAAAAAAAAAAGTTTGTGTTCTGGAAACCTAATATAATGAAGACAAATATCTAAAAATAAAAGCCAGTTAAAGACTTTACACAAGAAAAAAAAAATATAGGAACTGCCATTGCTGAACTCACGTTTAAAGAAAAAAAAATATAGTGCTGTGATGCTGATCCTTGCATCATTACCTAGTGCAGTGGTCTCCAAACTGTGGCCCTGTGCTTGCTTTTTCTGGCCCTTGGGGTAATAGTTCATCCTGACACCAATAATTATTCCCCCCACTGACACCAAGGAAGGGGCACAATAACTCCCAATGATACCAACAAAGGGACACAGTTCCTCCCAATGACAGCAATGATGGGACACAATTCCTGAAAGTCACACCAACGATGGGGCATGAGTCTTCCCACTCAGTAACACCAACAATGGGGCACAAGTCCTCTCGCTGACACCAAAGATGGGGCATTGTTTACTCCTGATGACAGGACATTTTTTACTTCCAATGGCCACAGTCCACCCCCCCCAAAAGTCTGAAGGACAGTAAACTGGCCCTTTGTTTTGAAAGTTTGGAGCCCTCAACCTAGTGGCTCACTGACCTGAAACAAGCATGCAGAGCTGGAATCTAGGCTACTCAGACTTCACTGTCTGCATGCCTCTTCCAGGTCATTGGGTTACTAGGCAAAGGAGGTTGAAGTGGGACAACAGCCCTTGAGCCTGCACTATTGAAAACAAGCTGGCAATCTAAAATCACATTATTTTATTCCCAGCAAGCCATGCCCCAGCTCGTTCCTCCTCCCGGCAAACTGAATGGCAGCTGCAGCAGTCTATCGCTCGCCAATCCTCAGGGCTCTCAGCACACTACTCCACAACTCAGAAGTGTGGAGAAGCAGTAGTTCTGGAGTCAGCAGCGAAGAGCAAGGACCACACTACTTTTATGTTCCAATATCTGGCATTAAAGGATGACTAAACCCAAGAAGAAAAATGCAATATAATATAGCTTACAATCCTTAAATGTGATTGCTGCATTGGTTTTCTTTTTTTTTTTTTTTTTTTTTTTTTTTTTTTTTAGCAAAGAACATTTTCATAAAATACAAAAAAATACCTGTTGATCTTGCCAAAAATATCATGTCTTTGTCACTTCCTGGGAGCTGTACCAAACAACATCTTCTTTCCTAGCTATATTCTGTAAACTACCAATTGCCCTGCCCCCCGCTTGTAATGGAGATGAAGAGATACAGACATATCTGTAGGCCATATCAGGAGAGCAGCCTAGTGTGACAGCTATGGCTCCCCTAATAGACTGCCCACCCCAAAACTGAATGATCAATTTTAGGTGGACTAATTCATTCATTTACATCCTTATACAGTAACACAAAATGGAAGTCAGATCACAGTATCAGCAACACACATCTCTCAAGTAGCTGATGATGGTCTTCTTTATCAGTACCCAATCAATGTGCCTCTCTACCCAGTGTCAGAATGGTAGGCCAGGGTTTCTCAAATCCAGTCCTCAAGGCGCCCCAACAGATCATGTTTTCAGGATTTCCCTCAGATGAAACGGCTGTGGTAATTATTAAGGCAGCAAGTGATCAAATCGCCAGTGCAAAATAATGGTAAGCCTGAAAACATGACCTGTTGGGGCGCCTTGAGAACTGGAGTTGAGAAACACTGTGGTAGGCAATCAACTTCTACATTTTACGAAAGAAGCCGACATCTGCTAGGAAATAAATAAAGCCAATTGTGTATTCCCACAACCTATAACTATGGAATACTTTGATGCACGCTAATAATAGAAGGACCTATGTTTACCTTAGATTTCGGAGTTGTACCTACCAAATGTTGTGAAATATTGTGTAATCGGTTTAGGGACATCAGCCTAAAAACAAATAAATACATGGCAATTACTACTGTTATATTTAATTTATTAACAGGTTCTTTCTGTATTTGAAGAAGCATTCAAAACAAAAATAGATACATTATTTTAATGTTAGAATACTGTATAAATTGAAGTATGCTTGATAACCAAACTAATGCTTTCAAACTTTTGTTTAGAAGGCTGCTTATCGTTTCTCCATCGAGTATTTAACCACTTCAATACTGGACACTTTCACCCCTTTCCTGCCCAGGCCAACTTTCAGCATTTAGCACTGTCACACGTTGAATGACAATTGGGCGGTCATGCAACAATTGGGCGGAAGTAAACAATTTTATTTTTTAAAAGCAAAAGTTCATTTTTTTTTTTGGATCTTTTGCTATTAAAGGATAAAAGGAAAGATTTGGGGTCTTTTGACCCCAGATCTCTCCATAAAGAGGACCTGGCATCCTTATTTTTATAACAAGGGATGTTTACATTACCTGTAAAAAATTTTAAAGAGTCGCCTATAGAGATTTTTAAGTATCGTGGTTTTTTGCCATACCGGGAGCGTGCGCAATTTTAAAGCATGACATGCTATTTACTCGGCGTAACATTATCTGTCATATCTTATAAAAAATAGGGGTGTATATTGTGTTTTGTTTTTTTTTTAATTCATTAATGTGTATTCCCCCCCCCCCCCCAAAAAAAAAAATCGCATTTGATAAACCACTGCACAAATACTACGACATCAAAAATTGCTAAAAAAAAAATTTATATAATTGATGTTTGGGGGTTATATGTCATTTTCTTGCAAATAAATACTGATTTAAACTTGTTAACAAAAGTGTGCCAGAAAAGGCTTGGTCTTCAAGTGGATATCACTGTTATAAACACCCATTTTTCTGAATGAAATCCATTCATTCAGTGTGTACTATTGTGATTAGCTATGATTGGCCACAGCTAATCACATGGTACAGATGGGCTGTGATTGGCCCTGTCTGTACCATGCGATAACTGACTAATCACAGAGATCATCACAATAGTACACAGTGAATGGAATCAATGGAAGCCATCCATTGTGTACAATTCTCATGTGATCTGCTGTGATTGGTTACAGCAATCCCATGGTACCAGCAGCGGTGCACTGATTTGTCATTCACTGTGTACGGTGGACACAGCGGGTGACAGATCGCGCCTCAGTGCAGCCCATAAGGCACGATCCTGGGAGGACGTTATATGACGTCCACCCAGAAAGGCAAAGCCATTTTACTGGCTTTAACCACTTCAACCCCGGAAGGATTTACCCCCTTCCTGACCAGAGCACTTTTTGCAATACGGCACTGCGTCTCTTTAACTGACAAATGCGCGGTCGTGCAACGTTGTACCCAAACAAAAATGATGTCCTTTTTTTCCCATAAATAGAGCTTTCTTTTGGTGGTATGTGATCACCTCTGCGGTTTTTTATTTTTTGTGCAATAAACAAAAAAAAAAAAAAAAGAGCGACAATTTTAAAAAAAAAAGCAATATTCTTTACTTTTTGCTGTAATAAATATCCCCAAAAAATATCTAAAAAAACGAATTTCTTTCTCAGTTTAGGCCGATATGTATTCTTCTACATATTTTTGGTAAAAAAAAAATAAATAAAAAAATATTGCAATAAGCGTATATTGATTGGTTTGCGCAAAAATTATAGCGTCTTCAAAATAGGGAATAGATTTATGGCATTTTTATTATTATTACTTTTTTTTTTTTATTAGTAATAGCGGCGGTCTGCAATTTTTATCGTGACTACGACATTATGGCGGACACATTTGACACTATTTTGGGACCATTGTCATTTTCTACAGCGATCAGTACTATAAAAATGCACTGATTACTTTGTAAATGACACTGGCAGGGAAGGGGTTAAGCACTAGCAGGCAATCAAGGGGTTAAGTGTGTCCTAGGGAGTGATTCTAACTGTGGGGGGGATGGGCTGCCACTGACATGACAGCGATCACTGCTCCCGATGACAGGGAGCAGTAGATCCCCCATCATGTCACTAAGCAGAACAGGGTAATGCCTTAATTACATAGGCATCTCCCCGTTCTGCCGCTCCATGACATGATCGCAGGCACCCGTTGGACATCGACCCACGGGCACGGTCATGGAGTACACGGCGGGCGCACGCCCACAATGCCGTGATTTAGAGGAGACATACCTGTACGCCCATTTGCCCAGCCGTGCCATTGTGCCGACGTACATTGTCGTGCACTGGTCAGCATGTGGTTAAAAAAATTAAATTAGTTAAAGTATCAGCTATACAACTTATAGGCTAACAAATGTTCCTTAGTACCTTTTAGCATTCTCTGAGAAACACACTTCCTATCCTAGGGAAGGTCACTCATTGTACTTTAGCTAGGAAGAAATAGTGTTGTCAGCCACAAGGACTGGAAGTGTGTGTTAGGACTACAGAACACCTCCCCATCCATTAGGCATTAGAAATGGCTCATGCAAGATGGCGGCCTGCATACTTCCTGTTTGCAGTGTGAGGTCATAGGCGCCTCCCAGCACATTGCGTCACAGAGTCACACGACTTCCCGAGGGGATTGATTCTTATCTAATATACTTGCAAGTAATCTGATGTGTACCAGCAAACGTGCGTTTAAGTTACATTTTTAATCTTGGACTTTATTTAAAAAAAAAAAAAAAATTAAAAAGGGGTTAAGGGGTTGTAAAGGTTTGTGTTCCCCAGCCACCCCCCCAGTTTTACTCACCTGTGCCCTACGTTCCCTCGGCTGAGATGCGCTGTATCTCTCTGCCCAGGGTTCTCGGCTCTTGATTGGCTAGAATATAATATATATATATATATACATATACATATACATACATACATACATTATATATATATATATATATATATATATATATATATATATACACACATATATACACTCAGGAGCCATTATCCCTCCCCAAGCTCATTTACATACTCCCACATCATAACATTAGAAATGGGAGACTACACCAATGTTACATAGTTTTATGTTTATTGTTGTTTGTTATAAAGTTCAGATTCTATAAATGACAATGAGGGGTCAACCAACATGATAATCCAGAACAATGGAACGCACATGATAAAACAAGTTATTAGTAACAGCTTTAATCTTTAAGAAAATATCTATCTAATGATTTTACAAAAAGGGAATATCTATCAGCACTTGTCTGGTATTAGTATGTTTGATCATACATATTGATATGGAATATGTTAAAGGAGAAGTTTAGCTGACGCAATTTTGGCTATGCTTCTGCTATAGCCTACTGTCAGTGATGTCACTCAGCCAGTCCAGGCTGGGGAAAAATCCAGAATTTACAGTTGTAATCCAACCTGATGCTTGAACCGGCAGCTGGCTTAGCCTCTCAGTGAGCCACTGGGAGACTGAGCCAGAAACTCCCACCCCCTCCACTCCAGTGAGCAATGGAGGGGCAGAGCAGGGAGCCTGTGACTGACAGTCAATGGCTCTCTCCTTACTGAAGACCTAGAACTGAGCGATCAGCGGTCTTTGATCAGTTCTCAGTCTTAGAGGTGTCGGGGAATAGCGGCAGCTGGGATCGGTGCTACTGTCATTTAGGTGAGTATGATGGTTTGATTTTTTGTTTTGTTTTCTAAAGCCCTCTTTAAAATTTGCTCAGAGAACAACATCCAAAATGACTAATCCTATAATCATATTATGTATTAATATTATGAATAAAAACAACAATACAATTAATTTAAAAAGATGTAAAACACTTGAATGAACATAACCTGTCCACTTTTTCACTCCAGGCCAAGTTCTCCCTGATGTTTCAGTTACAAGCAGACGATAGTAAATTCACCCTCTGCCTTCTACAATGTCTCAGAGTGATAATTACTTTTCAGAGTTATGCCCTGTACACACGATAGGATTTTCCGATGGAAAATGTGTGATAGGATCTTGTTGTCGGAAATTCCGACCGTGTGTAGGCATCACACATTTTCCATAGGAATTTCCAACACACAAAATTTGAGAGCTTGCTATAAAATTTTCCGACAACAAAATCCGTTGTCGGAAATTCCGATCGTGTGTACACAAATCCGACGCACAAAGTGCCACGCATGCTCAGAATAAATTAAGAAACGAAAGCTATTGGCTACTGCCCTGTTTATAGTCCCGACGTACGTGTTTTATGTCACCGCGTCACTTTGTGTGACCGTGTGTATGCAAGACAAGTTTGAGCTAATATCCGTCGGAAAAAATCCATGGATTTTGTTGTCAGAATGTCTGATCAATGTCCGACCGTGTGTACAGGGCATATGGTTTGATTCACATCTATGCATGTTTTTTGATCAGTTTCTGCAGTGCTTTTTGCATTGCGGTTTTCTTTACGTGCTTTTAATGTTTTTTTATGCATTTTATTTATTTTTTAAAGGAAAGATGCTTTTGTTGTTAGGCAGATTAAAAAAATGCAACACGCATCAAAAACGCACTACAGGGTCAAGTCAATTGAACCAAAATGCACCGCGTTGCGGCTGAAAAAGCATAGATGTGATTGAAGGTGTCCCAAAGGAAACGATGTTAGATGGACTGTAGTGCGTTTCTGCAAAACGCACAAAATGCACTAAAAAAAAAAAAAAAAACCGCATAGGGGTGAACCAAGCCTAAGGCCCCTCTCACACTTATACGACTTCAAAGTCGGGCGATTTTACCGCGATTTGGCGACTGCTATTTTGCCGCGATTTGGGAGCAGTACTACTTTGTACGACTTTGCCACAACTTTGGCATTAACCATTCTCAGCTTGTGCTTACAAAGTAGTACTGAAATCGTGTCCATAAGGCCCCTTTCACACTTATACGACTTGTCCCACGATTTTGTACTGCAAAATCGTATGACAAGTCATTCTCCATGATTTTCAATGACTACCATTCATATTGGCACGACTTTAAGTCGTGCCGACTTGAAAGTAGTCCCTGCACTACTTTGGTCCAACTTCTATGCGAGTTGTACTCCATAGACCTCAATGTTAAACCCTGAAGTAGCATGCAAGTCGTGCCTGAATAAATATGGACACGACTTCAGTACGACTTTGTAAGCACAAGCCATGCTCGCTGATCGGGAAAGGAAAACTTTTTTTTCCTTTCCCGATGAGCGACAGGCAGTGCTGACAGCTGTCTGGTATGAATCCAGAGGGGGAATGCCGCGCCAAGTTTTAAATGAAAAAACTGGCGTGGGTTCCCCCCCAGGGGCATACCAGGCCCTTAGGTCTGGTATGGATCTAAGGGGAACCCCCTACGCCGAAAAATCGGCGTGGGGTCCCCCCCAAAATCCATACCAGACCCTTATCTGAGCACGCAGCCCGGCCGGTCAGGAATGGGGGTGGGGACGAGCTAGCGGCCCCCCCCCTCCTTGACCGTACCAGGCCGCATGCCCTCAACATAGGGGGTGGGTGCTTTGGGGCATGGGGGGCGCCCTGCGGCCCCCCACCCCAAAGCACCTTGTCCCCATGTTGATGAGGACAAGGGCCTCTTCCCGACAACCCTGGCCGTTGGTTGTCGAGGTCTGCGGGCGGGGGGGCTTATCGGAATCCGGGAGCCCCCCTTAATAAGGGAGCCCCCAGATCCCGACCCCCCACCCTATGTGAATGAGTATGGGGTACATGGTACCCCTACCCATTCACCTAGGGAAAAAAGCGTCAATAAAAAACACAGTACACAGGTTTTTAAAATAATTTATTAGGCAGCTCCGGGGTCGTCTTCCGACTTCGGGGGTCCTCTTCCGACTTCGGGGGTCTCTCTGGCGTCCGCATCTTCTGCCGGCTCCACCGCTATCTTCTGCAGCTCAATTGCTAGAGGTGGTCCGGACTTCTGCCTTCTTTTCTTCCAGAGATGTTGACACGACGCTCTCTCCAGCTGGAATGGTCTCTGAACGCTCCGCAACGGACTTATATAGGCGGTGACCCCGCCCCCTTATGAGGTCACTGTCCCGGGGCATGCTGGGACTGTGCCGTCATAAGGGGGCGTGGTCATCACCCGGTGACCACGCCTCCTAAAACGTCACAGTCCCAGCATGCCCAGGGACTGTGACGGCATAAGGGGGCGGGGTCACCGCCTATATAAGTCCGTTGCGGAGCGTTCAGAGACCATTGCAGCTGGAGAGAGCGTCGTGTCAACATCTCTGGAAGAAAAGAAGGCAGAAGGCAGAAGTCCGGACCACCGCTAGCAAATGAGCTACAGAAGATAGCGGTGGAGCCGGCAGAAGATGCGGACACCGGGAGAAGACGCCGGAGAGACCCCCAAAGTCGGAAGAAGATCCCGGAGCTGCCTAATAAATTATTTTAAAAACCTGTGTACTGTTTTGTATTGATGCTTTTTTCCCTAGGTGAATGGGTAGGGGTACCATGTACCCCATACTCATTCACATAGGGTGGGGGGCCGGGATCTGGGGGCTCCCTTATTAAAGGGGGCTCCCGGATTCCGATAAGCCCCCCGCCCGCAGACCCCGACCAACAGCCAGGGTTGTCGGGAAGAGGCCCTTGTCCTCATCAACATGGGGACAAGGTGCTTTGGGGTGGGGGGGCCGCAGGGCCCCCCCCCCCCATGCCCCAAAGCACCCCCCCATGTTGAGGGCATGCGGCCTGGTACGGTCCAGGAGGGGGGGCGCTAGCTCGTCCCCACCCCCATTCCTGACCGGCCGGGCTGCGTGCTCGGATAAGGGTCTGGTATGGATTTTGGGGGGACCCCACGCCGATTTTTTCAGCGTAGGGGGTTCCCCTTACAATTCATACCAGACCTAAGGGCTTGGTATGCCCCTGGGGGGGGAACCCACGCCAGTTTTTTTTATTTAAAACTTGGCGTGGAGTTCCCCCTTATAATTCATACCAACTACTGTATGTTTTCATTTGTTAATGTCAAAAACGTGGCAAAGTCGTACAAAGTAGTACTGCTCCCAAATCGCGCTAAAATCGTGGCCGC
This sequence comes from Aquarana catesbeiana, assembly GCF_042186555.1. Taxonomy (NCBI): domain Eukaryota; kingdom Metazoa; phylum Chordata; class Amphibia; order Anura; family Ranidae; genus Aquarana; species Aquarana catesbeiana. The sequence continues at coordinate 252,095,499 of NC_133329.1, forward strand.
GAAATCGCGGTAAAATCGCGTGATTTTGAAGTCGTATAAGTGTGAAAGGGGCCTAAGTCTTCATCCCTACCACAGGACAATAGTGAATGTACTGTTCCTAAAACTGAATTCCTTAATTATTTATTTATCCTACAACATGTTTCTAAAATGTGGAATGCATGCTATTTATGATACTTGTCCTCGCTGTGCTGGATGCAGCAGAGTTCACAATTTTTGTGCAGAATTACCTTCTAGACTTTCTGAATTTTTTTTCTTTACACCAGAGGAAACCCTGGAACAGTTTTCAGGTCTTAAAGAGGAACTGCAGTCTGCTCACAAAATTTGTAATAAAAACATCTTTGCCATTCGGAAGTTTCCCTTCAACCACTTTGCTTATTATTTTATATATATTGTGATTCTCTACTTGCCAAATATACTGCAGAAATCTCCCTCCACTGAGTCAGGCTGCATCCATTTTAACTGTGGACAGCTGAAGCTGCTGCCTGTTCACTTACTGAATTTACACACACACATCTCTCCGGCTCTGCAGCTCTCTATGGCCCTTTTATGACCCCCTCCCTTCCTGGCAAACTCTCACGAAAGTGAGAGAGAGAGCTGTGCATGAGGTCATAAGCCTAGGATTTCTACCAGACAAGAAACAGGAAGTGGGATGTATAAGTTACTTACTGGCAGAAAATGTTTTACTATCCAAAGTTAGAACAGCAAGGGCAGAAGATTTAATAGATGGAAAGATGAAAAAAATTACCGAAGTTCCGTTTTAAGGAACCCCTACTGAAATTGATTAATTGGGGGGCAGCTGGAAAAATTCTTACATTGGTGCCCAGTAGGAGGAATACCCCCGCCCCTTTTTACAGTGGTGGTCAAAATGCCACCTTTGCAGTCAGCCAAAAAGAGTATTTTTGACATGCAGCTGGCTTTGTCAATAGGCGTTGGCTACCATCAAATGAGAGGTCAGCCAGCCACAGCTCAAGGAACCCTTAGCAACATATGGAAGAATCCTAACTTAGAATGGCTGCTCTAGGTCAGTATACTTATTCCACTATTGGATACCCCTGTCAGATACAAGTTTTCATCGCTGATGAAGCGTTTGCTCTCGGCGAGCACTTGATGAGGCCATTCCCCCAAAAGGACACTCACCCCTGAGAGGAGGGTATTTAATTACCGGCTGGCCAGAGCAAGAAGAGTTGTGGAGAATGCCTTTGGGATTCTGGCCAGCCGGTTCCGTTTGTTCCTCTCCGCAATAAATCTGGCAGAATACAAGATCAATTACGTGATCATGGCTTGCTGCATTCTGCATAATTTCTTGAGACGTCATTCTTTGACATATATAACTTCTGTTGGGCCTGAGGCCGGACTTGGTGTTGAAGAACCACTCACAGGCCTGGAAAGTGGCCGTTTTGGCTTGGCCCCCCAAACCGCCCATCAAGTGCGTGACAGATATGTCAATTATTTTAATGGTCGGGGGGCCATTGCAATGCAACAAGAGCTTTAAGATTTTATTTTAAAAAATTTTGCCAACAATCTCTTGTTTTGATTCTTGTTTGCATTTAGTTTTGTCTGTCTCCTAGTGCACTTGTAGTGGCATTTCCCTTTAGTTAATAAGGCCCTTTGTCACTGTAACTACACAAAAAAATAACAAACTTATTGATAAATAAGCCACACGCATTGTAGTAGTAAAAACATTTTACTGTGTGCACATTAATAGGTGCATTTTGTTGTTTTTTTTTTTGGTAACAATATTTTTTTTTTTTTTTTAGTTAAGGCATATTTGTATAAAATATACATTGTTTACAAAATTTGGCTTGACAACAGGGTTTTCAAAAACATAAGAACCAAAAATAACAGGAACTTACAAAGTCCAACATGCTAATAACGGTGCTGGTGCTGTCACCCATATAAAACAAAAATTTGGCAGATGCTCACAATTTGGGATTAAAAAAGGTTCAAGTCAACATGTGCTATCTCCCATCATGGGGGAGCAATGGACGTGTTTTGTGTGTGCAATCCCTTTGTTCCTCTCACAAACTAACATTATTCTGATGAAGGGGTTGGAAACACAAAACAAGTACATTGATATCCCCTGATGGAAGATAGCACATGATGACACCGTGTGCATCTGCAAAATTTATTCATTACTATTTATCAAGTAAAAACATTTTTTAAAAATAAAACTTGACAATGAAATGAAGAACATGATTGATGTTTTTAGACAAAAAGTTATTAGATTCTGCCCAAAACATTAATCATGTTCTTCATTTCCTGTTGCATGCTGTCCAGCCGATTTCTCATGCTGTCAATTTGGTCACGCATTCTATCAATTTGGCCATTCCACACCATTATCTGCCCAATAAGTCTTTGTGCACTGTCTGTGCTAAATGGCTCCGCCGCTTGGCCTTCCACAACATCACCTAAAATTTGTGTTAAAAAAAATTTTGTAAAATATGCACACCTAAATAGATTAACTTAAGCTGGGGTGTCAGTCACTCACTTGGTGTAAATATCGCACACGTCCTCCACTTCTCCTTCCTCCAGCTCGTCGGGTGGGCGTGGTCTTGGGCTGGGGCTTGGGGTAATTTCAGCTTCAGGCTGGTGACTTGGGGGGGGGGGGGGGGGGGTCCTGGGATCCTTGGACTGTTGTCTGAGTCTTTTCTCCCCTATGAGAATTAAACAAAAGGTATAGTTAAAACACAGTGATATTTCAGTCTTGAAAAACGAATATGAAAAGTTGGTTAGAAGTTGTGGACAATTGTCATTTTGTTGCCCAAAAAATTTGGAAGACAGGAATAAAATTCACTCTGCCCAAAAATGCAAAACAATACACATTTTCATGCAAGTTTTACAGATGCAGACACCTCAAGTATCCCCTGGAGCCCCTATGTGTATTACCCCCAAAAATTTTCTCTGGTGTCACATAGTACACTAGTGCTCGTGAGTCCAGATGTGGAAACAGCTGCTGTGTCCTGTCCTTACATTACACTGAATCATTTTTGAAGAAGCATTATAGTTTCAAACACATCTCAACATCACATCACAACATCACCACATTTTTGGAATACAACAAATTATCAAGACCTAAATGTATGTCCAACCCTGTACCATCGTATTTGGCAAAAAAAAAAAAACGTAATTTTCTTCGTATCATATGTATTTTCAAAAGAACGGTTTTTACGATCGATGCTGTATAAACGAAAAGCATATGGATCAGCATGCAAGTTAAGTATCTCATTCGGAACACACAACAAGTACTTACTTTTTTTAAGCAGCTTCTTTATTTGCCAACATTGTTCAGGCTCCCTACTTTTGAGGTCACACCACCACTTCCTCAATTGTTCTGTAGCCCGTTTAGTGCCAAATTTTTGTTCAAGAGCGGTGACAACTGAGGCCATTATTTTGTCCTTCCGCATATTGGGTCGGGTGTACGGTCCTTTTTTGCCATCATAGTCCTCCCTTCTCAATATGGACACCAGCTCCACCATCTCTTCAAAGGCCATGTTGGTGGCCTTATATCTCCTCCTGGATCTGGATGGTTGTGGCTCCGGGCTTTCCTCCGCGCTACTTGCAGATAATCTCTCCGCCATCTTTCTCTATATACTGCCACTGCTCAACGAAGAGTGAAGGGGCGGGGACAAATCGTAATAAAGAACGTCAGGGGCGGGCGACGCAGGCGTAGCATGACACATGCGCAGTGTATATAAAGCTATTACGCTGGCCTACGTATGTCCGAGCCGAAGTAGCGAGCGTCAGAAACTAAGGTAAGATTAAACGTGGGTGTGTGTTTGGTGAATGTGTGTGTGTGTGTGTGTGTGTGTGTGTACCCTAGATTCAGCCAAAAATAATTCTGGAAGTTTGGACTGACATTACATTTTTTATCTTGTGTCTTGTCTTTCAGCAAAAATTAATCCCTTTAAGGATGAAGAATTTATGACACGTTTCATTGATTTGTATCAAGAAAAAAGAAACCTGTGGGAGGTCAAGCACCCATTATATTTGAATAGAGATGCAAGGAAGGCAACACTGGGCACACTTTTGGAATTTGTGAAGACTCGAGTCCCCCAGGCAGACCTTAAGTTTCTGGACAGTAAAATTGGTATCTTGCGCAATATGTACAGGCGGGAACACAATCAGATCCAGGAGTCGCGCAGATCCGGAGCAGCAGCAGACCAGGTTTATGTCCCCAAGCTGCGATTTCTGGATGACCAGACAGAAGCAAGGCAATCACTTTCGACCCTTCCCTCCACCTCCACCTCCACCCTTCCCTCCACCTCAGCTGAGAAGTCCCAGGAAGAACTGGGCCCTTTCATCCTTGATGAAGTGGATGCGCCCAGCTTCAGTCAGGTATACTTTTTTGGTGAATTTGGGATTGTGTAAATATTAATGATGTAAACCTAAAATATTTTGAACTGCTTCACCAAAAATGACTTCATCACAATTAATATGCAGACATATCACTAGACAGTAGTGGCCAAAAATATACTTCAAATATTGGTGAGCAGCTAGAATAATGGTGGGGTCAAAAAGATAGCCTTTACTATTTGTTTAGAATTATATTTGCAAGTCATGAGCTGAAAATTGTGTGTGATTGCGTAACCCAAAATTAAAACTACCGGCATGTCCCTTTTTTTTTACCCAGGATGAGCTCAGCCAGGAGGAGGCCGTGCCCATAGGTATATAGGAGGCCTTGCCCAGTGGGAGAGAGGAGGAGGCCGTGGCCAGTAGAAGCCTCACGGAATGTCAGGTGCATCCCCTCCGCATTAGCACAAAAAGGCCCAGGAAGATGACCCGAACTGGAGGAGGAATTACTATGCCTCATTCGCGAAGTCAGCAAAATCCTCAGCACACCACCCAATGCAGAAGAGGCGTATGGAACATATATGGCCATCAGATTGCTGGAACTCGAAAAGGGGCAACGCCTCCTCTGTGAGGGTCTTATTTTTCAAGCATATCAGAAGGGCTTGAGAGGGGAGCTTACTGAAAAAACATATATAGCAGATGAAGCCACTCCTCCTGCTACTCCTCCTCCTCGTATACCATCAGAGGCACAGCCTCCAAGGAAGGCTGCAGAGAAGCGTGGAGGGAAGGCTCCACGGAAGAATCGAAGGTGATTGCCTGGCTTCTGTCTGGTCTGACTTCTGACTGTGCTCCCTAGTCGCAAGATACCAATTTTATTGTCCTAAAACTTGATGTGTCCCCTGGGGGACAAAAGGCTTCACACATTCCAAAAGTGTCTCCAGTGTTGCCTTCCTCATTTCTGTTTTGACCAAAATAAATGTATATTTTCGTTACCTTACATTACTGACTATGTGTTTTGATTCAAAAAGGACATTTGGTTTGTGAGTAGGCAGGTACAGGTCAAAAAGACTATGTGGGTTATTTACAAAAGGCTAAATCATTTGGCAATTCAAGTGCAAATTACAAGTGCAAAGTTCACATTATAAATTGCACTGCAAGTGCACTTGTTGGAAGTGCAGTCGCTGTAAATCTGAGGGGAAGATCTGAAATGAGGGGAAGCTCTGCTGATTTTATCATACAATCATGTGCAAGAGAAATGTTTTTTTTGGGGGTTCCTTGCATGTGCCCCTCGGATCCACAGTGAATGCACTTCCAAATGCTCTTTCAGTGCAATTCCAAGTACAATTTGCACTTGTAGTGAAAAATGAATTTGCCTTTTGAAAAATAACCCCCTTATGTCTAATTAACAAGGGACACAAACCTCATTAAGGTTCATTAAAACAATGAAAAGTATTAAGGTTATTGTGGTAACTAAAAACAAACAAAAAAAAAATGAATAAACTAACATTTTGTATAATTTAGCACACATTGTAAAATAGATATTGTTTAAATCTCCAAAAAATAGAGTCCAAAAAATAATTTTCTACTTTAGTTCTGGAGATCTGGCTTTTCAAAAATATTATATTAGTCATGGCATGAGGATAAATCATGAAGAAAGTTGTTTGTGAGAACTCTGTGTGAATATAAGCAGCAAAACAACTTCATTCCTCTCGCATTATAAAGAAAAAAAAATGCGCTGTATTAAAAGATCACAGAAGAGGAATGTGCTAGCTTCAATACGAAGGCTAGTTTTACCAGACCTAGCGGTTCCGTCTTGTACTTGCTTCAGAGCATGCGTGAGTTTGGGTCTGTCGGACTAGCACACAGACGACCTGTTTGTATGCTAGAAAGCAGAGTCCGTCGGACAGATTTGAAACATGTTTCAAAGCTAAGTCCGTCAAACATTTGAGAAAACAAAGTCTGCTGGAGCCCACACACGATTGAATTGTCCAACGAAATCCGGTCCGATCGTGTGAACGCGGCATTACATTTTGGTCTCATCTGACTTTCTTTCACACATTTGCTGTGTCCCCCACATGGCTTCTCACAAACTGCAAACTGGACTTCTTATGGCTTTCTTTCAACAATGGCTTCAGTTCTCTCCCCCCAGCTATGATCTTCCATTGCTTAGGGGGTTAACATGGGCCACTTGACCTGTCACAGGTACTCTTCAAAGATTATGACTATGCTCATTATTTTTTTGCCCGTGCTCCATTAAAACAAAGCTGTACTATTGCTTGTTGCAATGAAATAGTTCTGTGAATGCAGGAGGTGGCTCTTTTATTCATCCACCAGTGACAGGGGAGTTAATATAAATACTGGAAACATTTTTACCTAATGCAGGGAATGCATTAAGGTGAAAAATGTCATGCCTTTGAAACCACTTTAACCAGTTGCCGAACGCGTAACGTACATTTACTGCGGCACAGTGGCTCTATTGCGCAAAATCATGTACCTGTATGTCATTTCATGCAATAGACTCTAGAGGGGCGTGTGTGCGCCACTGGAGAACTGATCGTGCGCTGATTGGACACAGGGGGAGCCAATCAGCGGGTCCAGCGGACCCAATGTCCGCTGGCCACCCGCAATTCTTCCCGAGAGATGCAGAATGGCCGTCTGCCTACGTAAACAAGGAAGATCGCCATTCTGACAGGGAAGAAGATGGAGATCTTGTGTTTCAAGCACGCCCAAGGAACACGTCTAACCCTTTGATCGCACCTGATGTTAACCCCTTCCTTGCCAGTGTCATTAGTATAGTGAAAGTGCATCTTTTTTTAGCACTGATCACTGTATTAATGTCACTGGTCCCCAAAAAGCGTCACTTAGTGTCAGATTTGTCCGCCCCAATCCTGCTAAAAATTGCTGATCGCCGCCATTACAAGTAAAAAAAATTTTAAAAAAATTAAAATTCCAAAAATCTATCCCATAGTTTGTAGATGCAATAACTTTTGTGCAAACCAATCAATATACACTTACTGGGATTTTGTTTACCAAAAATATGTAGCAGAATACATATTGGCCTAATTTAATGAAGAAATTTGATTTTTTAATTTTTTTATTGGATGTGTTTTATAGCAGAAAGTAAAAAAAATATATATTTTTTTAAAATTGTTGCTCTTTTTTTGTTTATAGTGCAAAAAATAAAAACCGCAGGAGGTAATCAAATGTCACCAAAAGAAAGCTCTATTTGTGGGGAAAAAAAAGGACATCAACTTTATTCAAGTTTTTTACTTTACTATAAACAAAAAAAGAATGAAAATTTGAAAAACAAACAATTTTTTTACTTTTTGCTAGAATAAATATCCCCAAAATGTTTTTTAAAAACAAATTTCTTCCTCAGTTTAGGCCAATATATATTCTTTTAGATATTTTTTGGGAAAAAAAAAAAAAAATCACAATAAGCGTATATTGATTGGTTTGTGCAAAAGTTATAGCGTCTACAAACTATCGGAACTATTTATGGCATTTTTATTATTACTTTTTTTTTTTTTTTTTTTTTACTAGTAATGGCAGTGATGTGCGATTTTTAGCGACACTGCGACATTGCGGCGGACAGTTCGGACACTTTTGATACATTTTTGGGACCAATGACATTTATACAGTTATCAGTGCTATAAAAATGCACTGATTACCGTGTAAATGTCACTGGCAGGGAAGGAGTAAACACTAGGGGCGATCAAGGGGTTAAACGTGTTCCCTAGTTAGTGTTTCTAACTGTGAGGGAATAGGACTGACTGGGGGAGGAGACATATCGTTGTTCCTACTTAGCAGGAACAAATGATATGTCTCCTCTCCCCTGACAGAACAGGGATTTGTGCGTTTACACACACACAAATCCCTGTTCCTGCTCTCGTGCATGCAATCGTGGGTGGCCGGCAGTGATCGCACCAGCCAGTCACACGCATTGGGTTCCCTTAAAGAGATTCTAATCATTTCCCACAGTACTAAAAAATGTGCTGCTTTCTCTATCCCCAGTAGGTCCCTCTCACATGAAGCGGATCCACTGATCGGGATGATGTTCGTTGGGTTTGCGCCAGACATAGCGCTTTCTTTGATAGCCAAAAAGTTCAATTTTAGTCTCATCAGACCAGAGCACCTTCCTCCATACATTTTGTGAGTCTCCCACATGCCTTTTCGCAAAATCAAAACATGCCATTTTGTTTTTTGCTGAAAGTAATGGCTTTCTTCTGGCCACTCTGCCATAAAGCCCAACTCTATGGAGCGTACGGCTTATTGTCGTCCTATGTACAGATACTCCAGTCTCTGTTGTGAAACTCTGCAGCTCCTCCAGGGTTATCTTAGGTCTCTGTGCTGCCTCTCTGATTAATGCCCTCCTTGCCTGTTCCATGAGTTTTGGTGTGCGGCCATCTCTTGGCAGGTTTGCTGTTGTGTCATGTTCTTTCCATTTGGTTATGATAGATTTGATGGTGCGCATAGGGATCATCAACGATTTGGATATATGTGTTTATAACCTAACCCTGACTTGTACTTCTCAACAACATTGTCCCTTACTTGTTTGGAGAGTTCCTTGGTCTTCATGGCAGTGTTTGGTTAGTGGTGCCTCTTGCTTAGGTGTTGCAGCCTCTGGGGCCTTTCAAAAAGATGTGTATATGTAATAACAGATCATGTGACACTTAGATTGCACACAGGTGGACATAATTTTACTAATTATGTGACTTCTGAAGGCAAATGGTTGCACCAGAGCTTTTTATGGGCTTCATAACAAAGGGGGTGAATACATACGCACAGGCCAATTATCAGTTTATTTCTGAAAAACAGGTTTTATGTATATATTTTTCTAATTTTACTTCACCAACTCAGACTATTGTGTTCTGATCCATCACATATAATTCAGATTTTAAAAAAAAAACATTGAACTAAGGGCTGTAATGTACCAAAATGGGTTAAAAGCCAAGGGGGTGAATACTTTTGCAAGACACTGTATATACATTTTTTGCATTTGAACCTGCAAAGCATTGCAACCTCAATCAGTGGATTGGGGGGTGCAATGCAGAGGCTCAGCAGTCCAGCCACAGGTTCATACCAAGGTACAAACCTTGAATTAGGGGGCTGGAGCAAGGATCAATGGACTGCTAGAGGTCTGTCTGTAAAACATTCTGTAATGGGGCGTACACACGGTCTGACTTTTCGACCGGACTGGTCTGACAGACTTTCCAGCGGACTCTCGACGGACTTTTGACAGACTTCCGATGGACTTTCTAACGAACGGACTTGCCTACACACGATCACACCAAAGTCCGACGGATTTGTACGTGATGACGTACACCGGACTAAAATAAGGAAGTTGATAGCCAGTAGCCAATAGCTGCCCTAGCGTTGGTTTTTGTCCGTCGGACTAGCATACAGACGAGCGGATTTCTGGGTCCGGCGGAGTTACGACGTAAAGATTTGAAGCCTGTTCCAAATCTAAAGTCCGTCAGATTTGCGACTGGAAAAGTCCGCTGAAGGTCCAGTGAAGCCCACCCACGATCGGATTGTCTGCCGGATTTGGTCCGTTGGCGTCCGGCAGACCAGTCCGGTCGAAAAGTCCGACCGCGTGTACACCCCATAAGGGATACCGAGTACAGGTATCCAGCAGCAGCAAGGGTGACCAGTTCGGTGTAGCTGTATTTAGGAAACTAGAATCAGACTAAGTAAGAATAAAATAAAGTTTATTAATGAAAACATCACCAATCCAACATCAGCACACCATAGGAAAAAGTGAAAAATAAACGTGACAGTGAAGCAAAACCGACTCAACAACTCAACTAAAAATTACATATATACAAATTGAGGAAAGCTGACATAAACAGGGCATGAATGAGAACAAGGGGAGCAGAGATAGTGTAACAGGGTACAGGATAAGGCAAGTATCAGCAAGAAGGAATATAGCAAACAGGCAAAAACAATGAAACACTGATGCAAATCAAGGGAGGGGTTCTATACCATTCCAGCAGCCAAAATCAGGTGGAGCATAATTACTGAGATCTGCTGGTACTCACCAAAATTGCACCCTTCAGCTCTAGGAACCACAGTGCCATCACTGCGCAGGCTGGACAAATTTTCCCTGTAATTACTGTAATAGATAATTACTGTAATAGATTAAAGGGGTTGTAAAGGCGGAAGATAACTTTCTGTGTGCGGTAGCCCCGCTCAGTCCCACTTAAAACTCACCTGAGGTCCCTCTGTCCAGCAATGTCTACGAGTGTCTTAGGCCTCCAAGATTCTCCCTCCTGATTGGCTGAGACACCGCAGCGGTGCCACTGGCTGCCGCTGCTGCTGATCACAGTCAGCTAGCCAATTAGGTGAGAGAGGGGGCGGGGCTGGGTTGGGGTTCCGTGTCTGAATGGACACCGGGAGCTGTGACCCGGCACGGGTGCCCCCATAGAAAGCTGCTCGGTGTGGGGGCACTCGACAGGAAGGAGGGGCCAGGATGTTTGTTATTTTTATAGGAAAAAAAAAAAACAAAAAAAACTTTACAATCACTTTATTTCCTATGATTGTCAACGCCATCTAGTGACCAAAATGTAGTATAGTTTTCTGAACTACCTCAATGAGAAAACATACTTCACTTTGGCCACTAGATAGTGATCATAGGAATTACTCTATTACAGAGAACATGAGGAATTTTTGTCTAGCTTGCATTAAGGCATATGCCATTCAACCAAGGAATGTTCTATTAACAGACCCCAAAGTGTGGTGAAATCACTGCTAGTTTTTTCAGTCACAGGCAAAGCCACACATACCTGAGCCAACTGCAAATAATAACAGGAGCTGGTGAGGAGAGGAATCCTTGATTCAGTAAATGGGGTGGAGCGGGGGGGGGGGGGGGGGGGGTTGGGGCTTCAGACTGTGACTGTTTTTTTTTTTTTTTTTTATGTTAAACCCTAAGGCCAGTTCACACACACAAAAAGTGCATTCAGGAACACACGTTTGTAAGACATCCAGTGTGGCGCATTTTCCACAGCCCATTACATTTAACCTTCTGCCAAACAGCATTGGCATGATTTTTAAAACCGTGCCGTACGAGACTACAGGATACTGCAGTACCATGCACTTTGGAGGTTGCGAACACACCTGTGTTTGCTAGATTTGTAGGGGTGCCATTAACAGTTAATAGCACTCGTGTGTGTCTGCAGTAGGCAGACACACACGAGTAGTAGGCCCCCCCCCTCACACACACCTGTATACAGTGGGGCAAAAAAGTATTTAGTCAGCCACAAATTTCTCCCACTTAAAAAGATGAGAGAGGCCTGTAACTGTCATCATAGGTATACCTCAACTATGAGGGACAAAATGTGGAAACAAATCCAGACAATCACATTGTCTGATTTTTGAAAGAATTTATTTGTAAATTATGGTGGAAAATAAGTATTTGGTCACCTACAAACAAGCAAGATTTCTAGTTCTCACAGACCTGTATCTTCTTCTTTAAAAGGCTCCTCTGTCCTCCACTCATTACCTGTATTAATGGCACCTGTTTGAACTTGTTATCAGTATAAAAGACACCTGTCCACAAACTCAAATAGTCACACTCCAAACTCCACTATGGTGAAGACCAAAGAGCTGTCAAAAGGACACCAGAAACAAAATTGTAGACCTGCACCAGGCTGGGAAGACTGAATCTGCAATAGGCAAACAGCTTGGTGTGAACAAATCAACTGTGGGAGCAATAATTAGAAAATGGAAGACATACAAGACCACTGATAATCTCCCTCGATCTGGGGCTCTATGCAAGATCTCACCCTGTGGGGTCAAAATGATCACAAGAACGGTGAGCAAAAATCCCAGAACCACACGGGGGGACCTAGAGAATGACCTGCAGAGAGCTGGGACCAACGTAATAAAGGCTACCATCAGTAACACACTACGACGCCAGGGACTCAGATCCTGCAGTGCCGGACGTGTCCCCCTGCTTAAGCCAGTACATGTCCGGGCCCGTCTGAGGTTTGCTAGAGAGCATTTGGATGATCCAGAAGAAGATTGGCAGAATGTCATATGGTCAGATGAAACCAAAGTAGAACTGTTTGGTAGAAACACAACTCGTCGTGTTTGGAGGAGAGAGAATGCTGAGTTGCAACCAAAGAACACCATACCTACTGTGAAGCATGGGGGTGGCAACATCATGCTTTGGGGCTGTTTCTCTGCAAAGGGAACAGAACGACTGGTCCGTGTACATGAAAGAATGAATGGGGCCATGTATCGTGAAATTTTGAGTGCAAACCTCCTCCCATCAGCAAGGGCATTGAAGATGAAACGTGGCTGGGTCTTTCAGCATGACAATGATCCCAAACACACCACCCGGGCAACGAAGGAGTAAGAAGCATTTTCAAGGTCCTGGAGTGGCCTAGCCAGTCTCCAGATCTCAACCCCATAGAAAACCTTTGGAGGGAGTTGAAAGTCCGTGTTGCCCAGCGACAGCCCCAAAACATCACTGCTCTAGAGGAGATCTGCATGGAAGAATGGGCCAACATACCAGCAACAATGTGTGACAACCTTGTGAAGACTTACAGAAAACATTTGACCTCTGTCATTGCCAACAAAGGATATTTAACAAAGTATTGAGATGAACTTTTGAAATTGACAAAATACTTATTTTCCACCATAATTTGCAAATAAATTCTTTCAAAAATCAGACAATGTGATTGTCTGAATTTGTTTCCACATTTTGTCTCTCATAGTTGAGGTATACCTATCCTATGATGACAATTACAGGCCTCTCTCATCTTTTTAAGTGGGAGAACTTGCACAATTGGCGGCTGACTAAATACTTTTTTGCCCCACTGTATATGGAAGCCCCCATCACACACACACACACCTGTATATATGTCAGCCCCCCCCCCCCCATACACACACCTGTATATATGTCAGCCCCCCATACACATCTGTATATTTGGCAGACCCCCTCACACACACACACCTGTATATATTTCAGCCCCCCATACACACACCTGTATATATGGCAGCCCCCTCTCACACACGCACCTGTATATATGTCAGCCCCCCCATACACACCTGTATATATGGCATCCCCCCTCACACACACCTGTATATATGGCAGACCCCCCCCCCCCACACACACACACACCTGTATATATGGCAGCCCCCCCTCACACACGCACCTGTATATATGTCAGCCCCCCCATACACACCTGTGTATATACACACACACACCTGTATATATGGCAGCCCCCTCACACACACACACCTGTATATTATGGCAGCCCCCCCTCACACACACACACACAGTTGCTGAGAAGCACAGTAAAGGCAGATCAGTCACACGAGGGGTGCACATGCACATAGTAGCCAGAGGTGGCAGTAAAGAGCTCGATGTCTAAAATCAATGACACAAGAACAACAGAAGCTGTGAGGTCGTTTCTATACTGCACAGCACAGTTCCCCTGCACCCGTCCCAAGGTTGAGCTCCGGCATGTTCACACACTCCGCGCGCCGAGCCCGCCAGGAAGTCGGCACGGCGCTGCGCTAATCACAGGCAGACATTTTCCCAATGTGCGGCTGCAGAGATCGGGAAATGTCTCACTGCCTGTGATTAGCGCAGCGCCGTGCCGACTTCCTGGCGGGCTCGGCGCGGGGAGTGTGGGAACACTCCGAGCTCATCCTTAACCCGTCCTGCCTTCTTCTGGCCCCTTACAGTTGTAACGGCTGTACCCCCCTAATGGCGGCCCTGCTTACGGTTATAGCTGTTGGTGCTGATCGAGTAGCAAAAATCCAACAGGGCCGTTGTAGAGAAGTAGTTCAGTAGATTGACTTCTGTACAACCACCCTGGCCATAGATGGATCGAAGTTCAGCCAGTCCCTGCTGAACTGGCAATTTAGATCCATGTATAGCTGGCTTCATTTGGCTATAGCAGGTTAAGTTGACCATTCAGCAGAGACCGACGGAATTTAAATCCACGTACGGGCATTTTGGTTGTACAGAAGTCGATCTATCGATCGACTTCTGTACAACCACTGAGGCTTTTCCTGCTCTACCAATGCTGCAGGCTGTGTATTCTGATAGCAGTGAATTCTCCCCACTGTCAGAATTCACGGGCTCAGCGTGGAGGATTCCCTTATCCACATTCAGTGTGTGGATGCGGCAGTTCAAGTAGTATTTTTGCCTGCAGCCTTCTGGGACACATCACAAGTGCCAGAAGACTGTGGGACCATTTACAAAATGCATCGCAGCTCACGCATGTGCAGTATTAAACTGGCTGTGAGGCAGCAAAGCTTCACAGCCAGTTTTCCTTAGTTAAAGTGGTAGTAAACCGCCACAATAAAAAAAAATATCAGGCTCCCTGCAAGTTTAAGTCATAATGTATTAATATGCACCTCATACTAGCACGTTATGGGAGATTTACCCGGACACAGAGACCTCCAGCACAGCGATGTCACGGCTCCCCGGCGCTTCCATCATCACCCATTCTTCCATCTGGGTTCAAGGGCTCTGACATTACTCCCACGCCTGTGCATGGGAGCCCCGGTACAGTATGCCGTCTCTTCAGAGCACATTCGTTGGAGATGTCACCAGCTGCATCCCATGTGAATATCTACAACCTGTAGATCGCGGACAGATGACTGGTACATCACGATCTGGGCTTGCTGACCCGCCATCCCAGAGCATCAGAGTGCAACGCAGAGGGACTACTTGTAAAGTTGGAGCTGTAGCAGGGAGTAAGGATAAGTTCAGGCATGTTCGCAAGTCCACATGCCCGCGCCTGCCAGGAAGCTGACACTTTGCAGCACTAATCACAGGCAGCGAGACATTTCCCGATCCGGGGCTGCAGATTGGAAAATGTCTCACTACCTGTGATTAACGTTGCGGAGTGTCAGCTTCCTGGCGAGCGCGGGCACATGGACTTGTGAACACACCCTTAGTAGGGAGCATGAGCCGCATAAGCCGATGCCTCCTCTGTAGCGTTGGCTCCTGTCCCATGCGGATTGATACCTACTGCACTCCACCTTTTATCCCAGCTAGCGGTCTCCAGAGTGGTTGTCAGCAACAAGAAAGAGGAGATCTTCAGGTCAGTGTGAAGCAATACATGATAGTATAGGGCTGCTTTCACACTGATGTGCTGCGGATTACCCAGTGCAGTGTATCTGCAGCTTTCCTGGTGAACTTTCTGAATGCAGAAGTTTTGGTGTGCTTTCAGAAAGTGCACCACACCTGCAGGATATAATAGAAGTCTAGTGAAAAGTGCAGCAAACCCAGAAAAGTTGCAGATGCAGAAACAAAAATCAAGGATCCCTCCAGGTATTGTTCCCCCTATAAACATAAATGTAAACATCAATGTGTATAACTCTCTAAAAGTTGAAGACGATGGGAGGATAAGTAGAGTGAGAGCGCTCGGTGAGCCCGTCGTATATAACTCAGAATAAAAAACCTGTATGAGCTCCTACAGGTCAAAGTTGCAGATGCAGTGCAGGTAAACCACAGCACATCAGTGTGAAAGCAGCCTTATAGGGGACTCAGAACAGTAAGGGCTCATTTACATTTGTAGTTTGGGGGGGTGGTAAAACCCCATAGTCAAGACGAGTTTTTTATTAACCCTGCCCCAACCGCACCCCCTTTAGCTGCAGTGGCCAGTGGTGTACACAAGTCACAGCTGCAGCAGGAGTTATTAGCCCTGTCATGGATGGTGGGTGTAGCACCTGCCAAGCAGGACCCATTCATATTAATGAGGTTGCTCTGCTAACTGTTAAAGCAGGCAGCGTTGTGTTGCTTTCTCACCCCCCTGCTTTAACCCCTTGGATCCCGCAGAAGTATGCAG
Organism: Aquarana catesbeiana; assembly: GCF_042186555.1. Classification (NCBI taxonomy): domain Eukaryota; kingdom Metazoa; phylum Chordata; class Amphibia; order Anura; family Ranidae; genus Aquarana; species Aquarana catesbeiana. The sequence continues at coordinate 252,111,602 of NC_133329.1, forward strand.
TTGCAGAGTTACTTGAATGGGTCACGATTGGCAGGCGGTATCACCCACCAAAAGCAACAGGGTGTTTCATTCCTGCTGCAGCATGTGTACACTAGAGATGGGCTTGGGTGTGTTCGAAATCCCACCAGGAAGCCGACACTGCACACCACTAATCACAGGCAGTGAGACATTTCCCAGTCCACAGCTGCACAGATTGGGAAATGTCTTACTGCCTGTGATTAGCGCTGTGCAGTGTCGGCTTCTTGGCATGATCGGGCATGTGGGATCTCTCTAGTGTACACCTTTGGCTGCTGCTTCAGGGTTTTACCACCCCTCCAACTTTAGGTGTGAACCAGCCATAAGTGTGCTGCTGCCGAATGCAACTAAGGGCTCATTCACGGGTGCAGCAGGCCCTGCTGCCCCTCTGAAATGCGATCTGAGTGTGTTTGACGGGTGACGAGGAGGCGATATGTTGCTTCCTCAGCACCTGTTTTAAATCCATGATTCTGACACAGTAGTACAACAATTAGAGGTTTAAATCAGGTGTGAGGAGAAAACACTGTGCCCGCTGATCTGGTAGATCTCTGCCTCTTTAAGGTCGCCTACCCCTGTCCTAAGCAGTGCAAGTTCAGGAGATATAAAAACTGTAGCTACAGGTAAGCCTTATTATAGACTTACTTATAGGTACAAGTAGGGCTTGGAGATTTCCCCCCCCCAAAAAAAATCTGCGATTTTCTTAAACAAAAATTCGATTCACGACTCAAATCGAGTTTTTTTTTTTTTTTTTGGACACCGCGCCAGTCCTGAGGAGCTGCGGGCAGGAGTTTTAGGTGAGGCCGCGGCTTCAGCCTAGTCCGAAAAAAATCGATTTGCTTAAATTTTGAATCAATTTGACCTCTCAACTTGATTCAAGATTTTCATAAATTTTTTTCCCCAGCCCTAGGTACAAGTTAAAAAAAAGTGGACTTTACTTCCACTTTAAGATGCCTACGCTAGGGGCCAAAAGCCCAGTGAAGAATGAGCACTGGACAGGTAAGGACAGCACTAGACACCTGGACAGGTAAGTGTAATGATGTGTATGGACACCACTGGACAGGTAAGTGTAATGATGTGTAAGGGCCCTTTCACACTGAAGCGGTTTGCAGGCGCTATTGCGCTAATAATAGCGCCTGCAAACCAACCCGAAAGTTTTGCAGCTGTCTCTCCAGTGTGAAAGCCCTCGGGGCTTTCACACTGGAGCGGTGCGCTAGCAGGACGGGAAAAAAGTCCTGCTAGCAGCATCTTCGGAGCGGTGAAGGAGCAGAGTGTATACCGCTCCTTCATCGCTCCTGCCCATTGAAATCAATGGGGCAGCGCGGCTATACCGCCGGCAAAGCGCCTCTGCAGAGGCGCTTTGCGGTGGTTTTTAACCCCTTCTCGGCCGCTAGCGGGGGGGGGGGGGGGGGTAAAACCGCCCCCCCGCTAGTGGCCGCATACCGACGGTAAAGCGCCGCTTACTATAGCGGCGCTTTACCGCCAACGCCACCCCCCACCCCAGTGTGAAAGGGGCCTAAGGTAAGTGTCCTTCTATTAAAAGTCAGCAGGTACAGTATTTGTAGCTAATGACTTTTAATTTTTTTGGGGCTCCTCTTTAAGACATTCATTTATAAGACCCCTCCATGTACAACCTCTTTTTATCTTAGCACACGCACAATGAAATGGCAAGTGTGGGACATATAAACACCCCTTTATACATGTTCCCGGCACGGGAAATGCGTGTAATGAATGCAGTTCAGCGTACCTGAGCCGGGAAGCCAGCATTGTTGTCAGTGGAGTTTCTGCAGCTGCCGAGCTCTATACACAGGCTGACATTGGAAGCTGGCAGAGCAGTGAGTCGCAGACTAATAACGTCACGGCTTCACTGCTCTCTGTGCTTTTTTTAAATCTATCTCACAAATCTTTATTAATACAACGTATAGACATATTGTACCTGTATGTTTGCAGTCTTAGCTGTGCATGTAATTGTGCCCGAATAGAATTACTAATCATAAATAGGATTCACTGAGAAGCTATGTTTAAAAATAGCAGCTGTTATTATCAATTAACCAACTGAGTAGTAAGCAGCTAGTACATTAAACTTGTTTTTCTTATCACAGATTTCATCCTGTTAGGGTTCAGGATTCATCATATCACTGACTTCTGTGTCTTACCTTCACTGCTATCTGCATGGAGTTTGTATACCAGCTCTGTGTATGATTGTTTTCCTTACACAATTTGAACACATACTGATAGGTCGGTGTCTGATCATATAAAGCATAAGCCCTTGTGTGCTTCAACCACTGAATCGCAGCATTGTGCTAGTGTGCAGATTTAAAGATTTTCTTTTTTTATTAAAGTGTTCTGTATTCGTCCTGCATTTCTATATTTTGTCTGATTGTCCTACGTGCTGTGGAAGGCTAGCTGCGTGGTTGGACAGGAGAGACCCCCCCCACCCTGTCGTCCAACAACAAAGCTAGCAAGGAGACTTCTAAATTTATTGCTAGCCCTCATTTCTATCTCCAAGTACTTTCCCAAAACACTCGGCGGCAGACAGAATGCAGAGGGAGGTGGGGCGTGTCAGCATCTGTACCTCTGCATTCCTCTTGCTGACCCTTGTTTTGGGAAAGTGCTTGGAGCCATGGGGGAGCATTGCCTAATACTATAGCTGTGTAGCTCCTTGCTAGCTGCATTGTCGGAAGGCCATGGGAGAAGAAGGGTGTCCTGTCCTACTAAGCAGCTAGCCTTCCACATCATATAGGAAAGAGGGACAAGATACCAAATAGTACTTTGTCCCCTGGGTGATAGAACACTCATATATAGAAAATTAGATTTCTTCTTTAAACACTTACCTATACCCCCCCCCCCCCAACTTTTTGAGGTGGGAACAAGGGACACCTATTAGCAAAGGTATGTAGGCATAGGACACACCCCCTGTCATGCCCCCTTAAAGGAGAATTTAAAAAAAAAAAAAAAAAGATTAGTTAAAATTATAAGTCCAGCCTAACACTAAAATCCCTGCATCCACAGACAGCCACAATCTAACACTAAATGCAGCGCTAAAATAAAATAAATGTCCAAATAATGATAATAGTCCATAGAACTCAATCAGCAATAAAAGATGATGTGAAACCTCCACCAAGCTTCAGTGTGTAAAAGGAAAGCACACCACACCCACGTGCTATCAGTCTGCTTACCAGAAAGATATAAAAAATAGGCGATGTACTCATATATTGCAGAGGGTCAGCAGCAAATCCAAATGGCACACTCCATCATGGGCAGGCACAGCATGGAAACAATCAGGTCACCACATTTCAGAAAGCTCAGGACTCGTATTAACGATGGACAGGTTGGTGCAGTCATCAGCAGGAACAAACCAGCAAACAGAAAGCAACAAATAGTGAAGCCCGTAAGGTAAAACAGTAGTAGTTTATTGTAGTCTACTTACAGGTATGAAGTAAAAATCATCACAGAAAACAGGAACAATCCGCGGTTCTCAGCGTACTTGCATTGACCAGCCTGACATGTTTCATCCTATGTGGATATCATCAGAGGCGTGGCCAATGATGCAAGCACGCTCAAATATATAGTGCACTTCTTAAGTCATGCTGACCCCTGATAGGACAGCATGACACATACAACAGCTGTTTTTAATAGCACATTCCGGCAGCACCTGCGCACTACGGCCGTGCTGTCTTTAAACTAGGAAGTGCCAGGACAGTCACGATCGGCAGCACCTGCGCACTACGGCCGTGCTGTCTTTAAACTAGGAAGTGCCAGGACAGTCACGATCGGCTGCACATGCGCAGTACGGCCGTGCGTTCCAGCGTGGCAGGAAAACAAAACCAGCCAGCCGCACATGCGCAGTACGGCCGCGTGTCCCAGCGCAACAGGAAGACAAAACCAGCCAGCACATCCATTCATTATAAAGGATGGGAAGACCTGATTAATGCCGTCCTTGCTGGTTGGTATGAACGACTCGACCGCGCATGCGCGGTACGATCTTACTAACCAGGAGTTATATCGAGCTTCGATCTTACAGATCAAAGAAAAATCCTCGTCAAGTGAGATTGATTATAATTTTTCAATGGTCACGACCTATTCTCAGCAACACTCTGAGATTAAAAAGATTCTAACTAAACATTGGGGAGTCCTCAAAAATGATAAGGTGTTGGGTCCGGTACTTCCTGATCGGCCACAAGTCATATTTAAAGGTGTTCCCCCTCTTAAACTCCAAGTAGCACCCAACATTTTAGACGCCCCTAATAGAGTGTCCTTTTTTCAAAAATCTAAAGGCTATCATCCTTGCCGCTGTTGTAACGTTTGTGCTATCAATAAGAACAAGAGCAGGAAAATATGCCAGTTTAAATCTCATGCCACGGGTAGAGTCTTTGATGTTAACACCTTCATTACTTGCACCTCGCTTAACGTGGTATACTTATTGATTTGCCCCTGCGGTATACAATATGTGGGCCGTACAACACGGGCTATGCATGTTAGGGTAAATGAGCACATCGCCAATATTAAGAAGGGATTCCCGAAACACACTGTCTCCCGGCACTACTTGGAATACCACAATAAGAACCCTATGGGAACGACCTTTGTGGCCATCGATAGGTTTAACCCTCACTGGCGTGGGAGTTCGTCCAAACGGGAAATTTCCAAATTAGAGACCCGCTGGATATACGACTTAAAATGCTATACCCCTTTCGGCATGAACGTCGACTGGGATGTAAATTGTTTTATTAATAATAGCTAATATATACTTTTTTTTTAGTACATGTATTTTTGTTTATACATGTATATGTTTTGACACTTGGGGGCAGTGTCTATATTTATATTGCTATTATTTTTTATATTTTTTATTATTTTTTATTATTTTTCATTCATTTTATTATTATTTTTATTCATTATTTCACCCTGGTTATATGCACATATTTTTCAGGGTTTATATTATCGCTATATTAGACTGAGAACTTCCTCCTTTTTTCTCTGTAATATCCGATATATTCTTTTTAAATTTTATATTTTGTATTGGTCTATGAAGGTTTTTATATTGTTGATGTATAATAACATTTGATTAATCATTTTATAGTTATGTAGCTGCTGATGTGTTACACGTATGTGCCTTGATTGCTATTTCCGGTTCGGGTGTCACTCACCTTCCGGATGCTGTTACGGCACATGTGCAGTCCCTTATTGTTTTTTCCCCTTTTGGCTGGCGGTGACTTTGTTCCGCCCATCATGGGGAGAACACATTTGGGCTGGTTTAGGCTGTTGTTTTTTGCCTTGCACAGCTTAATTTCACATATATGGTTCATGTTTTATTTTCTCCTTCCCCTTCCTTTTTTTTTTTTTCCCCCTGGTTCTATTGTTCCATGCATGAAATAACTCCTGGTTAGTAAGATCGTACCGCGCATGCGCGGTCGAGTCGTTCATACCAACCAGCAAGGACGGCATTAATCAGGTCTTCCCATCCTTTATAATGAATGGATGTGCTGGCTGGTTTTGTCTTCCTGTTGCGCTGGGACACGCGGCCGTACTGCGCATGTGCGGCTGGCTGGTTTTGTTTTCCTGCCACGCTGGAACGCACGGCCGTACTGCGCATGTGCAGCCGATCGTGACTGTCCTGGCACTTCCTAGTTTAAAGACAGCACGGCCGTAGTGCGCAGGTGCTGCCGATCGTGACTGTCCTGGCACTTCCTAGTTTAAAGACAGCACGGCCGTAGTGCGCAGGTGCTGCCGGAATGTGCTATTAAAAACAGCTGTTGTATGTGTCATGCTGTCCTATCAGGGGTCAGCATGACTTAAGAAGTGCACTATATATTTGAGCGTGCTTGCATCATTGGCCACGCCTCTGATGATATCCACATAGGATGAAACATGTCAGGCTGGTCAATGCAAGTACGCTGAGAACCGCGGATTGTTCCTGTTTTCTGTGATGATTTTTACTTCATACCTGTAAGTAGACTACAATAAACTACTACTGTTTTACCTTACGGGCTTCACTATTTGTTGCTTTCTGTTTGCTGGTTTGTTCCTGCTGATGACTGCACCAACCTGTCCATCGTTAATACGAGTCCTGAGCTTTCTGAAATGTGGTGACCTGATTGTTTCCATGCTGTGCCTGCCCATGATGGAGTGTGCCATTTGGATTTGCTGCTGACCCTCTGCAATATATGAGTACATCGCCTATTTTTTATATCTTTCTGGTAAGCAGACTGATAGCACGTGGGTGTGGTGTGCTTTCCTTTTACACACTGAAGCTTGGTGGAGGTTTCACATCATCTTTTATTGCTGATTGAGTTCTATGGACTATTATCATTATTTGGACATTTATTTTATTTTAGCGCTGCATTTGGACTTTTATACTTATGTTTGATGCAATCTACAAACTATGCTAGCTGCTTTTTGTGTTCTTTTCAGTTAGCGCAGATATTTACTTGTTTTTTCACTGTGTATTATTTGATTTGCCTAATATCAGCTGCTTACTCTTTATTCGTTTATTTACTTTTTATTCATTTTTTTTATTATTCACTTTTTGCACTATTATGGATGTTTTTGATTTTCGCAAATCACGATCTTTGAACCTTAAAGATGCTTTCAGTAGTGTGGAGGTTCAGCAGAACCTAGATATGGGAGGTCTTTTCGTGCGATTAAAAAATCTAATGGTTGCTGAAGTCCATGGACATTGGGATATTGCTCTGTTAGAGAGGTATCTAGATGATAACATGGTACCGAGGAGCCTAAGATTTGAGATCACTCCTCAGGAAGACGAAATTGACCTCCCAGGTTGGTATAAATACTTCAATGATGTAGGTCTTGATTTGCTGCGATTTTTGATTGCCAGAAAAAGGCGCAAACTAAATAAACTTGATGAGGAAATATCAGAAGTTAAAGAAAAACTAACACTATATAGAGAGTCAGAAGAATATAAGAACAAATCTGACAACCTTAGAAAAACCCTTGAGAAAGAGGACTTAGACCAGAAAGTTAAAAAGAAGAAAAAATATATGAGGGACATGGAGGACTATAAATCTAACCAGGTGTTCAAATGGCAGGTCAGGTGGGCGACTCCCGTTGAAGGAGGAACGGTGCCTCCCCCCGGGCCAGCCACAAGAATAAAGTCCTCGGTCCCACCTACCATTCAGGGCAATAATAGAGAAACCAATAATGCCCATACTCCCAAAGGAGGTTGGAGGAGGGTTGTAAACAATAAAAAACCCCCTCCTTCCAGGAACCCTCAATATAAGGGGGCACCCCATAAAAAACAGAATAATAGTGATTATGCACAATATGACCACCCATCTTATGCACAACCGGAGGACATCCCTGTGTATAATCGCTATGCACCCCTTGAAGAACACCATGATGGTTATAGAGAGTATAATGATCGTGGCTACGATGATAGATATATTGTCCAACATCCATCTCTCTCTACTCCAGGTAATGCTTATCAGGAGTATGGACGATCAGGTTGGGACAGTCCTGGATTCTATCCCCCGAGAAGATCCCAGTACTATAATCAAGGCCCTCCGCACCACTCTGGCCCATCTACCTCCGCTTCCTCTTTTTTTCCCAAGGCCCCACAGAAAAACAAGAGGGGGGGAGAACCAAGAGAGGGACCAGAGGGGGGAGGAGGAACCGATCGAAAAAGGCGAAGAGTGTAAGAGATGCTGGGATTTTTAATCTCAGTAGTAGCACACTCACAGACAACGAGAAATTTGTCCTTGACCATGGACTCAAGTTTGCCCCGGATAAACCCCTGAGCAAATTTGGAGCCTTTATGGATGTACAAAAATACATCAGAAAGGTCAATATTAAAAGATATTTTTTGTCTCAAGCTACCACCACCTCTCTTATAGAGACTGATGGAGTAAGACACTCCGGCCTTAGGAATGCCTCTCTTTTCAACCCGCCAGGGTTTATGCCACCCTCTATATCCGTATTTAAGGAACTAGTTTTAAAAGATCTTGATAAGTTAAAGATAAGGAAGTATTATAAAGATACGAGGTTCCATGAAGGGTTAGAATCCTTGAAACAGAGGAGTGATATTATTATCCGGCCCGCGGATAAAGGGGGAGGAATAGTGGTGATGGACAAGAGTTCATATGTTTCAGAAATGAATAGAATCTTGTCCGACACTGATACTTACATACCATTAAGCCATGATCCCATCTTTAAATACAAAAAGGAACTCACTGGGCTTATTGAAGTAGGTTTCCGTAACAAACTGCTTAACAAGAAGGAAAAAGATTTTTTGATCCCACTGGCGCCTAGGAAACCAATTATATATTTTTTGCCGAAGGTACATAAATGTCTGGTTAACCCTCCGGGAAGGCCCATCATAAGCGGGTTGGACTCTATTACCTCCAGAATCGGTAAATATATCGATGGTTTTCTACAACCTCTTGTATCTGGCACCCCTTCCTACATTAAAGATTCTGCACAAGTAGTTCGCACTTTTGAAAATTTAGAATGGAAAGAGGGATACATCATGGCCACTGCTGATGTGGCATCCCTCTACACCATTATCTCCCATCTAGACGGGCTAGAAGCGGTGGAACAGTTTTTGAATAGAGATGCTGAATTGATCCCTGCCCAACGGGATTTTATCCTGGATTTACTGAGATACGCCATGACTCATAACTATTTCTGGTTTGGAGGAGTTCACTACCTCCAGAACAGAGGTGTTGCCATGGGTGCAAAATTTGCACCAAGCATGGCCAATCTGTTCATGGCTAAATGGGAGGAGGATGTCGTCTATTCCAACAGACGATCGGAATTGATCTTCTGGGGGAGATATATAGACGACATCCTCCTCCTGTGGGATGGCGACATGACGTCGCTTACTACCTTCATGCATCAACTCAATGATAATCCATTGGGTATTGTTTTACAGTTTGAGAGCAGCACCAGCAGAATTAATTTCTTGGACCTAACTATACAAGTCAAAGATGGTGCATTTAATATGTCTACCTTTTTTAAGAGTACCGATAGGAACGGATATATTGGGCAGGGTAGCTGTCATCACCCTTCGTGGCTCAAATCGGTACCTAGGAGTCAATTCCTCCGTCTACGGCGGAACTGTACCCTTAAAGAAGACTTTTTTATACAGGCTGCCACTTTGAAAGAAAGGTTCATTGAAAAGGGGTATTCACCTGATGAGTTGAGTACAGTTATCAATGAGGTGGGCGCTACAGATCGAGCTTCGATCTTACAGATCAAAGAAAAATCCTCGTCAAGTGAGATTGATTATAATTTTTCAATGGTCACGACCTATTCTCAGCAACACTCTGAGATTAAAAAGATTCTAACTAAACATTGGGGAGTCCTCAAAAATGATAAGGTGTTGGGTCCGGTACTTCCTGATCGGCCACAAGTCATATTTAAAGGTGTTCCCCCTCTTAAACTCCAAGTAGCACCCAACATTTTAGACGCCCCTAATAGAGTGTCCTTTTTTCAAAAATCTAAAGGCTATCATCCTTGCCGCTGTTGTAACGTTTGTGCTATCAATAAGAACAAGAGCAGGAAAATATGCCAGTTTAAATCTCATGCCACGGGTAGAGTCTTTGATGTTAACACCTTCATTACTTGCACCTCGCTTAACGTGGTATACTTATTGATTTGCCCCTGCGGTATACAATATGTGGGCCGTACAACACGGGCTATGCATGTTAGGGTAAATGAGCACATCGCCAATATTAAGAAGGGATTCCCGAAACACACTGTCTCCCGGCACTACTTGGAATACCACAATAAGAACCCTATGGGAACGACCTTTGTGGCCATCGATAGGTTTAACCCTCACTGGCGTGGGAGTTCGTCCAAACGGGAAATTTCCAAATTAGAGACCCGCTGGATATACGACTTAAAATGCTATACCCCTTTCGGCATGAACGTCGACTGGGATGTAAATTGTTTTATTAATAATAGCTAATATATACTTTTTTTTAGTACATGTATTTTTGTTTATACATGTATATGTTTTGACACTTGGGGGCAGTGTCTATATTTATATTGCTATTATTTTTTATATTTTTTATTATTTTTTATTATTTTTCATTCATTTTATTATTATTTTTATTCATTATTTCACCCTGGTTATATGCACATATTTTTCAGGGTTTATATTATCGCTATATTAGACTGAGAACTTCCTCCTTTTTTCTCTGTAATATCCGATATATTCTTTTTAAATTTTATATTTTGTATTGGTCTATGAAGGTTTTTATATTGTTGATGTATAATAACATTTGATTAATCATTTTATAGTTATGTAGCTGCTGATGTGTTACACGTATGTGCCTTGATTGCTATTTCCGGTTCGGGTGTCACTCACCTTCCGGATGCTGTTACGGCACATGTGCAGTCCCTTATTGTTTTTTCCCCTTTTGGCTGGCGGTGACTTTGTTCCGCCCATCATGGGGAGAACACATTTGGGCTGGTTTAGGCTGTTGTTTTTTGCCTTGCACAGCTTAATTTCACATATATGGTTCATGTTTTATTTTCTCCTTCCCCTTCCTTTTTTTTTTTTTTTCCCCCTGGTTCTATTGTTCCATGCATGAAATAACTCCTGGTTAGTAAGATCGTACCGCGCATGCGCGGTCGAGTCGTTCATACCAACCAGCAAGGACGGCATTAATCAGGTCTTCCCATCCTTTATAATGAATGGATGTGCTGGCTGGTTTTGTCTTCCTGTTGCGCTGGGACACGCGGCCGTACTGCGCATGTGCGGCTGGCTGGTTTTGTTTTCCTGCCACGCTGGAACGCACGGCCGTACTGCGCATGTGCAGCCGATCGTGACTGTCCTGGCACTTCCTAGTTTAAAGACAGCACGGCCGTAGTGCGCAGGTGCTGCCGATCGTGACTGTCCTGGCACTTCCTAGTTTAAAGACAGCACGGCCGTAGTGCGCAGGTGCTGCCGGAATGTGCTATTAAAAACAGCTGTTGTATGTGTCATGCTGTCCTATCAGGGGTCAGCATGACTTAAGAAGTGCACTATATATTTGAGCGTGCTTGCATCATTGGCCACGCCTCTGATGATATCCACATAGGATGAAACATGTCAGGCTGGTCAATGCAAGTACGCTGAGAACCGCGGATTGTTCCTGTTTTCTGTGATGATTTTTACTTCATACCTGTAAGTAGACTACAATAAACTACTACTGTTTTACCTTACGGGCTTCACTATTTGTTGCTTTCTGTTTGCTGGTTTGTTCCTGCTGATGACTGCACCAACCTGTCCATCGTTAATACGAGTCCTGAGCTTTCTGAAATGTGGTGACCTGATTGTTTCCATGCTGTGCCTGCCCATGATGGAGTGTGCCATTTGGATTTGCTGCTGACCCTCTGCAATATATGAGTACATCGCCTATTTTTTATATCTTTCTGGTAAGCAGACTGATAGCACGTGGGTGTGGTGTGCTTTCCTTTTACACACTGAAGCTTGGTGGAGGTTTCACATCATCTTTTATTGCTGATTGAGTTCTATGGACTATTATCATTATTTGGACATTTATTTTATTTTAGCGCTGCATTTGGACTTTTATACTTATGTTTGATGCAATCTACAAACTATGCTAGCTGCTTTTTGTGTTCTTTTCAGTTAGCGCAGATATTTACTTGTTTTTTCACAATCTAACACTAACCTATCTAACCTTGTAAAGGAAAAAAAAATCAGCATACATACCTTTTTCTAAAGCCGATCTAACCTGATCCCACTCTGAGCCTTCAGCTACGGCTTCACTGTGGAGGTGGGTTCAGCGGATACATCCGACAACGGAAGCCCCATAGTAAGTCTATGGGTGACGTCACTCCCCAGTTATTTCACAGCCGTTGTCAGCTGTGTCCTCTGCAGAGCTTCTGCTGCTGGAGACCGGATCGGCTTCAAAAAAAGGTATGTATGCTAATTTCTTCTTTATAGAGCTAGATAGATTAGTGTTAGATCGTGGATGTCTGTAGATGCAGGGGTTTTAGTGTTAGGCTCGATTTGGTTCTGACTTTACAACCACTTTAAAGTGCATTCAATGCATTAAGATAAAAAGCCTTTCAATGTGTATCAGCCCCCCTAATACTTACCTGAGCCCTATCTCTATCCAGCGAATTCCACAACGACCTCAACCATCTGGGAGTCTCCTTCCTGATTGGCTGAGACACAGCAGCAGCGCCATTGGCTCCCTGCTGTCAATCAATGTCAGTTGGCCAATCAGGAGGGAAAGGGGGTGGGGCCAGGCTGCAGCTCACTGTCTAAATGGACACACAGAGCTGCAGCTCGACTCGAGTGCCCCCAAAGCAAGCTGCTTGCTGTGGGGTCCCCCAACAGGAGGGAGGGGCCAGGAGCACCGAAGAAGGACCCAAGAAGAGGAGGATCCGGACTGCTCTGTGCTAAACCACTACACAGAGCAGGAAAGTATAACATGTTAGTTATTTTTAACAAAAAAACTGAGACTTTACATTCACTTTAAACCCATAAGTGCTTTTTTTTTTACCACTACTATTCCTTTATACTGGCTTTTAATATTAGATGAAAGGTTTAGCACTGGGAAACACTTTTTGAAACATGAAAAGTGCATTTTATATACAACTATAGAGATCAGTCCAAAATGAGGGACAAATGAGGAGGAAAGAAGGACAGAGGGACTTTGCTCCAAATCAGGGACAGTCTCTCAAAATTAGGGACAGTTGGGAGCTATACCTTCAAAACTTTATGAGATTCAAAACAGGGACTCCTTATAACACCAAATTTGTTGGCAAAGGACATGCCCACATTAAGCAGATCATGAAAAGTTATTATTGATAAAAAAAAATGAAAATTTTAATCAAATACTGACTGTAATTTTCCTTTCCTGGCACCAATCCATGGCAGCATACTACCATATGAAAGCTGCAATGTTGGTGCCAGAAAGTGTTTTTTCATGAAATAATTTCTCAGGCTTGGTTCACATATATGCGAATTGGATGTAGGTTTCCCCGCATCCAATTCGCATGAATGGTGAGTGTGACAGGCTCTCAATGGAGCCGGTTCATACAGGTCCGGGGTGAATAAGTCCTAAGATAGTAATAAAATTGTAACTGGATATTTTTAAAGGAGGCAGGACATAGCTTACTCTAACATTTCTACCAGTATTGGTTCGCTGTGAGTTCCTCCATTCTATGTTACTATTCTATCATATGAGACTTTTAACGTGGTGATATGCCAAAAACATTCCAGCCGAGAAGCTGCTGAGCTTTCAAACCAGTGTTGGAGAACAACTCTATAGGTGCTTAAAGTTATTGAATAACAGTTTCTTTATCTAGCCCAGGGGTCTCCAAACTTTCTAAACAAACAACCAGATTACCATCCTTCAGACTTTAGGGGGGCTGGACCGTGGCCAGCAGGGGTAGAAAATGCTTGTTTGTCAGTGGATGCTAGAAAATGACATGTGCCTGTGGTCAGTGGAAGAAGGAATAGTGTCCCATCATTGATATTGGTGGGTGGATCGATGGTGTCAGTGGGAGTAATAGTGCCCATTGTTGCTATCAGTTGAAGGAATGGTGCCTTATTATGTGTCACTTGAAGGAATAGTGCCAAAGGCGATACCATCATTGGTATTGGTAGGCGTAATTCTGCCAATTGTTGGCACCAGTGGGAGGGATAGTATTCCTTCATTGGCTACAGTGGAGGGAATAGTGCCCCACTGTTGATGTCAGTTGAAGGTATCAGGCCTCGTTGTTTGTCTTAGTTAAATGAATAGTGCCAAGGGCCAAATAAAGGCAAGCAAAGGGCCACATTTGGCTCACGGCCCACAGTTTGGAGAACACTGATCTAGCTTTTTCATATGGATTGCCCAGTGATACAATTTCTATGCAGCTTCACACAACACCTCCAAGTGAACTGAGGCCTGAGGAGATGCTACAGGAGGGGGCTCTGTGACTAAGCCCAAAGGTATATTTAGGGCCTACATACTCAGAGGTGGTCCCGAGGCTGCCCTGCCTGATGTGGAGGAGGCCATAACAAGGTGAGAATATCCAAGGGAGGTCCCTCTCCAGAGACAGCCAGGATAAAGGCTGGTCTCTCTGAAGGGCCTGGTGACTCACTTGGAGAACTTACTGGGATCTAAAAAAACTGCTTACAGTGTTGCCAGGGGATGGCTTGAAGGTGTTGATACTGTGGAGCTGGATTTTATTATGGATCTGAGGAGTCTGTAAGAGATATGATGTCATATCTGGAACCCCTAACCCTCAATCCTTCTACCCCATTTCCAGTTTGACGTTTAAAGCTTTGAAAAGACAAAACCAACTTCAGTTCAAGATTCCCCATTATAGCCATGGACACAGACCTGAGGTTAATGTTGGCTCAGTCCCTGGCTCTGGAGGTGATATCGTGCCTCTGGGGTACTGAGGGGGTGCTACATGGTTTTGAGTATAGATCTATATATCAAACATGTTTGAATCCACTAACTGTTGACTGACTCACTACCCCTGCTGAAAGACTATTCCAAGCATCAACCACTTTTTCCGTAAAATAAGATTTTTGAATGTTCCTCCTGCTAGTTTAAGGTCATGTCTCTGTGTTCTCAAGCTTCATATTAAAAATACTGCCCTCCTGAACCTCATTTACCCCTTCATGTTTTTAAATATTTCAGTTGTGTCTTCCCTTTCTCTTCTTATCTCCAGACTGTACATATTAAGTCCTGAAGTCTCTCCTGATATGTTTAATCCCTCAGACCTTTCCCCATTTTTGTTGCCCGTCTCTAGATTCCTTCTATTTTATTAATGTCATTCACCACTCAATCCACACTACATTACAGCCTGCTTTTTAGGAATAGAAAGGCCTAAAGTTTCAGGAAATACAAGCAGTCCATTTGAAATTTTGGGCCCTGGACTTGTTTAATGAAGTGGTATCCTTTGGGACTGGAAACCCTTTTGACAACACCAGGATATGTGCCCTTTTAAGCTCCATAGGGCTGCTTTGCACAAGAGACTAGTTTATGTTAATGAGGGTTGTTCCCCATATATGGATAGGCCTTCGATTTTTAAGTGATTTGGCAAATGTTTTTGATGGGCCTGAACCTAATTGATATGGATTCATGGAACATAACCCCCCATGGTCTCCCTCCCTGAAGAAGCTCTGTCCGGACAAAACATGTTGGTATTAGATTTGTATGCAATCTACCAACACTCTACTGGACCAAACTGAGAGTTTTATACCAATATATGTGTTGGCTATTCTATGTCAAAGTATATTTTGGAGGGATTATGTTCAATGATTGCAACAATTGAATCTATCAGGATAGATAGATAGATAGATAGATAGATAGATAGATAGATAGATAGATAGATAGATAGATAGATAGATAGATAGATAGATAGATAGATAGATAGATAGATAGATATCTATATATATCTATCTCTATATATATATATATATATATATATATATATATATATATCTCTATCACATATTTGTAAATATTTTATTATATCTTTTCATGTGACAACACTGAAGAAATGACACTTTGCTACAATGTAAAGTACTGAGTGTTCAGCCTGTATAACAGTGTAAATTTGCTGTCCTCTCAAAATAACTCAACACACAGCCAATAATGTCTAAACTGCTGGCAACAAAAGTGAGTACACCCCTAAGTGAAAATGTCCAAATTGGGCCCAAAGTGTCAATATTTTATGTGGCCACCATTATTTTCCAGCACTGTCTTAACCCTCTTGGGCATGGAGTTCACCAGAGCTTCACAGGTTGCCACTGGAGTCCTCTTCCACTCCTCCATGACGACATCACGGAGCTGGTGGATGTTAGAGGCCTTACGCTCCTCCACCTTCTGTTTGAGGATGCCCCACAGATGCTCAATAGGGTTTAGGTCTGGAGACATGCTTGGCCAGTCCATCACCTTTACCCTCAGCTTCTTTAGCAAGGCAGTGGTCATTTTGGAGGTGAGTTCGGGGTCGTTATGTTGGAATATTGCCCTGCGGCCCAATCTCCAAAAGGAGGGGATCATGATCTCCCCAGTGGCGGCAGCACCAGACCATGACACTCCCACCACCATGCTTGACTGTAGGCAAGACAAACTTGTCTTTGTACTCCTCAGCTGGTTGCCGCCACACACGCTTGACACCATCTGAACCAAATAGGTTTATCTTAGTCTCATCAGACCACAGGACATGGTTACATTAATCCATGTCCTTAGTCTGCTTGTCTTCAGCAAACTGTTTGCAGGCTTTCTTGTGCATCATATTTAGAAGAGGCTTCCTTCTGGGATGACAGCCATGCAGACCAATTTGATGCAGCGTGTGGTGTATGGTTTGAGCACTGACAGGCTGACCCCCCCACCCCTTCAACCTCTGCAGCAATGCTGGCAGCACTCATATGTCTATTTCCCAAAGACAACCTCTGGATATGACGCTGAGCACATGCACACAACGTCTTTGGTCGATCATGGCGAGGCCTGTTCTGAGTGGAACCTGTCCTGTTAAACCACTGTATGGTCTTGGCCACAGTGCTTCAGCTCAGTTTTAGGGTCTTGGCAATCTTCTTATAGCCTAGGCCATCTGTATGTAGAGCAACAATTTTTTTCAGATCCTCAGAAAGTTCTGTGCCATGAGGTGCCATATTGAACTTCCAGTGACCAGTATGAGAGAGTGAGAGTGATAATACCAAATTGAACACACCTGCTCCCCATTCACACCTGAGACCTTGTAACACCAACGAGCCACATGACACCGGGGAGGGAAAATTGATAATTTGGCCATTTTCACTTAGCGGTGTACTCACTTTTGAGATTATATATATATATATATATATATATATATATATATATATATATATATATATATATATATATATATTTTTTTTTTTTTTTTTATGTGATATATTTATCCTATTTTTATGTGTTTATGGAATAAAGCTATTGATGTTATAATTTTTTTTGTGTTTTATTGAGAGACCAAGCACATTTACCCACTTGCTGGCCGCCCATCTGCATTTTACTGTGGGTGGGCTGCTCGTACAGGCACAGCATTGTACCTGTACGTTGGTCCCTTCTTCTGTGTTCAGAGTGCGCATGCGCCACCTGGCCAACTCCCACTGTGACTTGACACAGCAGGATTTTGTCAACAGAATGCAGCCAATGATTCATGGCTGGGACCTGCTAATCAACTGTGCCCAATCACAGCCCAGAGCCCTGTGTTGACAAACACACAGGCATAGTTGCCAACAGTCCCGAAAAATCACGGGAAATTGGCTTTGTCTCGGTGTCCCCAACCTCCAGGCCGCATCACCAGAGCTGCCGCTAGAGGTCCGGGATCAACACTGGTGATTTGGTCTCCACTGCCATTTTTTAGAATACCAGCTCTCGTGGAGGCCAAAGGGAAGAAACAAAAGGCGGAGCCCGCGTGGCAATAAAAGTGGCTGCCAATAGAGATGAATTTGTAATATAAAAAAAATTAATAAAAATTCCAGTGTATATATACACCATAGTTTGCAGACGCTATAACTTTCACGCAAACCAATCAATATACACTTTTTGGGATTTTTTTTAACCAAAGTCATGTAGCAGAATATATTTTGGCCTATATTTAAAGCGGAGTTCCACCCAAAAATGGAACTTCCGCTTTAAGGGAAGGTGACCCCCTGACATGCCACATTTGGCATGTCATTTTTTTAAAGGGTTCCAGCTCCCACTTCCTCCTGGGGCACCGCGGCGCCGGAAGTAAGTACACCTCTCGGCAATCATCTGGGACATGTCACAGGTCCCAGATGATTGTCCGGCCTGTCACAGCACGCAGTTCGGCTCACGCATGCACTGTGCTTGCCGGCTGTGAAGCCACAGCCGGGCGCCCACAATGACAATTCCGGTGCCGCAGAGAGGGGGAGACGAGCGGGCCTTCGTTCACCCGTATCGCTGGACCCTGGGACAGGTAAGTGTACGGTTATTAAAAGTCAGCAGCTGCTGGATTTGTAACTGCTGACTTTTAATTGTTTTTTATCGGATATGTTATTATAGCAGAAAAAAAAAAAAAGTGGTCCTTTTTTCCTTTTATATAAAAAATAAAAATCCTGTGGTGATCAAACCACCAAAAGAAAGCTCTATTTGTGTGAAAAAAAATATATAACATTTAACTTGGGTAGAGCATTGCATGATCATACAAGTAGTGTAGTGCTAAATAGCAAAAAAACAGCCTGGTCATAAAACCTTCTGGTGGTCAAGTAAAACATATGCTCAAGCATGAGGGGCCTGGGGTGGTCAGATCGCTCTTATGCTTCGGCATATCATTTTTTCACAATTTTTCTGGCAGAAATGTCTTCATCCACATCGATCAATGTAAATGAAGGAATCTGTTAGATTTAGCACACCGGTTGAACGAAAAAAAACCCAGAAAATTGTATGCTTACCTGACGGTAATTTTCCTTTCCTGATGCAAAGCATGACAGCATACACGAATGGGATAGGCTCCGCCCCTCGCCCAATCAGGACTGGTTATACTATATATAAATGAGTTGCCTCCCCCCAGACGGCATTCTTGTAACTATACTCAAATGCGAAACCCACAGGGGAGGGACCTGTATGCTGTCATGCTTTGCATCAGGAAAGGAAAATTACCGTCAGGTAAGTATACAATTTTCCGCTTTCCTGACAGAAGCATGACAGCATACACGAATGGGATGTAGAACACCAAAAAAAACTATAAGGGAGGGCCATGCTGAAGCGTTTGAATCAACAGAACTGAAGTCAACTCCTCTGCTTCCAATGTTGCTTAATTGACTTTGCAATAGGCAAATAAATGGTTTGTAGTATATGAACCTGGTTGGTATCCTGTAAAATTCTGGACCTCTGAATTTTGCCCATGAGCACGCCACCCATCTGATAAAGTGAGCTCTGCACTAGATTGATGAATTTATTTTCGTCCTATAAGCCCGTTAGGCTACTCTGACCCGAGATAATGCCATTGTCCTAGTGGACAGTGAAAAGTCTTCTTCTGATACTGCCAGGCCTGAAGAGGTCACTGTCTGACCTTCTAGAGAAGGGCCACTTCCATGTATTTCTTCCACATAGAGTCCATTACTCCAGCTTGTGGTGATGCAGACATTTCAGTTTGGACATGTCGGAAGGGTGATGTCTTGACCCAGAAGCAAGGATGCAGACCCTCATCTGGTGCTGGAGAGGAAGAAACCAGAGCTATTTTGTTTGATTATGGTAGCAATGAGGTAGTTTACCACTTGACACTTTGATCTCTGAAATAATTCTCCCAGATGTGATATCCTTAAGAAATACTGCTTTAAGTGTCACTCAACCTAATGAACTAGTCTTGTACAGAAGAATGGAGGAGTGGGACAACCTTCCCAACCCTAGTTGCACTGCAAGTTCTAAGGGGATAGAACAATCTGTACGGACCTTTTAGAATCGGTTCCCCCAGATGTGCGGCGGTCACTGGATCTCAGGAATTGAGGACCTGACCAAGATTTGACTACTGCTCAATCCTTTATCTTATATTACGTGCATACCTCTTAATCTTTGCAACCGGGAGCAATTCCCATGAGATTTCCCATGTTCTAGTAAACCTGGAGTTTGCCGCAGGTTCCCCTGGTTTCCACAAGGTTTCAAATAATATTGGTAAGACCCCTCGATGAGCCTTCCTAACTCGGTCTCCCAGTTGTTAGATCCAATGTGGCTGAATTTGGATACACTTGGCTCTGCTGTGTAAGGTCTGAGATCTCAGAAAGAATAGAATAGGAGGTTCTTGGGCCAAAGACTGTACTTTGGGGACACCACGACCTGTAAGGCCACCAGATCATTATTGCCCTTATCCCAGCTGTATGACTACGGATCCTGGTTGAACTAGATGGACTTGTGTCTTTTCAACCTGCCTAACTATGTACTATGATCCTGATGAGGAGCTTGGAGATCACCGAGTCTGGTGGCTATATAGGCTAACCTGCCGACCCAGCTGGATGTTAGTAGATCCACTGCTTCCACTTCTGGAAAGCTCCTCTTGCAGGAATAACTGCCCTTCCTGACCATTGAGTTTACTGCCAAGTTGAGATTCATTGAACCGCTTGTTGGTCTAGGGACTCACCCTTGACATCCAAGGCTTCATATTTTAACGTATCTGACAGGAAGTTCTGGGAAGCCAGAACACAGAGCGATGAGATGAGACAGGTTTTACTGTTGGCAAACCTGAATGGAAGATACCTCTTGCCATGATGATAGGAGATTACCTATTGCCATCTGTTTGGGGCATAATTGAGGCCTTCTAGTCTGTGTTGCCCAAACGACTTCTCCACTTGGGAATTACTGTACCCCTGATGTTAGACACTTCGTCCTCCATTGGCCTATGTCATTGACCTTGAGCTAGGAGGTCACTGAGGTGAATACCAAGAAAGTGAATAGACTTTGATGATTGGATTGCCTGGAAGTTGATAAGATTAACTATCCTTAGCCACCATCAATGGGACTAGTCCCATATGTGGGGTTATCTTCCCTGGAATAGGAAGCAAATCTTTCAGTACCTTAGAAGGCCAGTTTATGATGTTCTCAATCTTCCAGTGCGTCCAACTGACTGCATGGATTACTGCAGACTTACTTCGACCAATTGAGACCATGGGATACAAACGGATGGGATAGAGCTAGGACTTGCCTCTATATAAGACCTAATACTGTCACCTCCGTGAGGGCAACCCTACAGTTGTCTCCTGAACGTCTAAAATGTCATTATAATGAGATTAGTTGGCCTTCCCTCTGAATCAGGGTTTGCCAGGACCTGGAGGATGTTGAGCCACCCACAGCTGTTGTTCGCATAAGGAACCTGTCGCCCTTGCTTCTGCAAGATGGCCACTCCTAGAAGCAATGTTCTGGAAAAATGTCTTGAGTATGTGTAAAGGTCAAAAAGTTGATGAACGAATCAAGGTGAAACTCTCAGAAGCCTGGGTGTACCGAAGTGCGTATGTACACATCAGCTAGATGTAGAGAAACTGTAGCTGCTTTATCTGATGGTTTGAGTGCTTGTTCTCAATGACTCCATATGACTTTTTATTGGGGGGATCTTGATCCTTCGTTCCATATCTTGCCTAAATCTGCTTTCCGACTAAGAACAATGGACCAATGGTTCCTGTTGGACAAGATTTGGTAACATTTGCTTAAAGCCTTGATATCTTTAAAGAACCATAGTGGTAATTAGAGGAGTTGGAAGAGTGGAAAGAATTTCTATTGACTTTCTTACTGCACAAAGTACAACTCGCCAGCACACCATGAATCTTCCGTTGTTGTCCCAAGGTTTTGTTGCAGACAGATCACATAACAAAGACAAGTGCTGCACAGGCCCCACTGATCCTGAGCCTCCTGCCCAAATTTGCATTAAATTTCTGCAATATAACACCTACTGGGCACATTTGAGTGAAAAGGAACTTTGCTGCTCCTTGAGAGGAGCAGACTTGGGCTTAGCCGATCAAAGAGGACTATGGATCTTCCAATCTCTTCTCTAGCTCCTCAGGCCCGGTCACCACTCTTTGTTCTGGGCCTAGGTGACTAACCTAAGGGATTAGTCCCTGATCTGAACATCACTGATTCCATCTTAAATCCCATTCCATTCGACTTAGAGGTATACACAGTCAGTGGGTTAAGCCATAGGGCTTAGCTACCCTCACAGAATAGGAGGAGGAACAGCCTGCTGCCTCCATAGTGGTTGTACTGCCTCGCTGGTCACTCCAATTTCACTCATGGATCAAGCACCACAGAGGTGTATTACTGACCAAGTTTGCCTTCAACTAGTCTGCTGAGAACCAAATAGCCTTGGCTACTGAAGTGAACCCCAAAGCAGGCCACACCATACTCCCTAATGGTAGTATAAACCTTCATTTCCAAATCAATATTGCTGTTCTCATCCCTCTGTGAAGGCTATTGCATCATCCGCTGGCAGACTGGCTAGTCTAACTGCCTCTGCAGTAAAAGTTGGGCTTTACAGAGGGGATTTTGCATCCTCTCTTTGCATGAAGACACATCTGGCCAATCTGATAAATGCTCATTGGCCTGCTGTTTTTGAGGCAGGAGGTACCCTTGAAACAAACTTAGCTGTTTGATTAGCTTAGTACCTGAGCGTTAGCGACTAGAGATCCACCCAATCAGTTTGCTCTTGAGTGAACACATCTGCCTTTGTGTTTACTGCCGCCTGATATGCAACTTGGCATAGTATATTGGCGGGCATGTCAGTTAACCACACTCCCCATTCTGCCCAGGATGGTCCTTATTGTGATTTCCTTTAGTCCGCCCCTTCTGACAGCACTTTGAATGTATGGCAGTTTTTAGAGCCAAACAGGACCTGTCACTGTTGGAAGAACAAGTTGACACTTTTCCTTTCAGGAGTGGTGCTGGTATTTAAGGGCTGGAGAGTTTTACAATCCATACTGCCCACGCACTCTTTTTTTTTTTTTTTTACATGATAACATACTTACCTGACCCTCACCTTATTGATCGTGGCTGGTCTCTGGGTAAGCTTATGGCTCAAGATATGAGCTGCAGGTTTGTGGTCATAATAAATACCTGGAAGTACTGGCTAGGACATAGCCTTAATAAAATATCAGTGGTCATCCACACACCCATTTGCAGACATTGAAGCAGCAAATGGACCTATATGCTGTGAGCAAGGGTTAAACCCTTAGACAGGAGAAATTACATATAGTAGTGTAATAAACCGATTACTTAAAGCACTGTTACTTAACCACTTCCCTACCCAGCCATAGTAAAATGACGTCCACAGATGGGATCTCCCATCCTGGGTGGACGTCATATGGCGGCCTGGGCTTCCCGGCCGTCTAGGGGGCGCGCACGTGCCGCCGCGTTGCTCGGGACCCGGTGCGTGTGCCCGGTGGCCATGATGTCCGCCGGGCACCGGCAATTGCCCGTTAACCGGGCCGGGCCGGACCGTGGATCTGTGTGTGTGAACACACAGATCCATGTCCTGTCAGTTGAGAGGAGACCGATCTGTGTTCCCAGTACAGAGAAACACCGATCGGTCTCCTCCCTTTGTGCGTCCCCTCCCCCTACAGTTAGAATCACTCCCCTAGGAAACATTTAACCCCTTCCCTCCCTGTCACATTTATACAGTAATCAATGCAATTTTATAGCATTGATCGCTGTATAAATGTGAATGGTCCCAAAAACTGTATCAAAAGTGTCCGATATGTTCGCCATAATGTCGTAGTCATGAAAAAAAAATCGCGATCACCGCTATTACTAGTAAAAAAAATAAATAAATAATTTTTTTTTAAAAATGCCATAAATCTATCCCGTATTTTGTAGACGCTATAACTTTTGCGCAAACCAATCAATATACACTTATTGCGTTTTTTTTTACCAAAAATATGTAGAAGAATACGTATCGGCTGAAACTGAGGAAAAAATTTGTTTTTTTTTTTTTTAAATTGGGATATTTATTATAGCAAAAAGTAAAAAATACTGTGTTTTTTTCAAAATTGTCGCTCTTCTTTTGTTTATAGCGCAAAAAATAAAAACCGCAGAGGTGATCAAATACCACCAAAAGAAAGCTCTATTTGTGAGGAAAAAAGGACGTCAATTTTGTTTGGGTACAACGTCGCATGACCGCGCAATTGTCGTTTAAAGTGCGACAGTGCTGAAAACTAAAAATTGGTCTGGGAAGGAAGGGGGTGAAAATGCCCGGTATTGAACCGGTTAAAGAGCTAGTCCACCTAAAAAAAAAAATTATTAAAAGCCAGCAGCTACAAATACTGCAGCTGCTGACTTTTAATAAATGGACACTTACCTATCCTGGAGTCCAGTGATGTCGGCAGCCGAAGCCGATCAATCGCTGCCATTTTCTGTGAGGGAATCAGGAAGTGAAGCTTTGCGGCTTCACTTCCCGGTTTCGTACTGCGCATGCGTGAGTCGCGCTGCGCGTCCTAAGTGGTCCCCGCTATCTCCTGGGACCTGTGTGTTTCCCAGGAGACAGCGGGGGGGGGGGGGGTTGGGTGCGAGAAGGGGCGTGACTCCCGCGGGAGTCTGTTCCAGAAAGTGGGTGCAAATACCTGTAGTAGACAGGTATCGGCACCCCCCTTCCCCCTGAAAGGTGCCAATTGTGGCATCGGTGGGGGGAGGGAAATCAGATGAGCGGAAGTTCCATTTTTGTGTGGAACTCCGCTTTAAGTAAAGCACTGAATTTTTTCACGCTAGCATTTAAACATAATAGGTTAATGCATAGCAATCATTAAACACATTGCACCCAAAAGCAGATCTTAAAACGCATAACAGCAACATAAATGCATAGCAGTGGCATCCATACTGAATCACTCTGTCATAAGCAGCGCAATGAAGGGTTAATATACCTGGCAGGATCACCTACACTAGGCGACTGCCCTGTAAAGTTTAAAAACAGCAAATTCAAGCATTAGAGCATTGAAACAGTGATCCCAAATCTGTAAAGCCAGGCCTTGCTGAGTTAATAGGAAAGACTCAACTTTGCAGCAAACACCTGTATATCAGTTCATGTATTAGTAGTCCTCCAGACAAACAAACAAATCCTGTGAAGCAACCGAAACAGACAGAACTATACACAGCAGTTTAACATACTTTGGCAGCCTGTATATTAACCGCTTCCCGACCGCGGCAGAAGGGCACGTACAGGCAGATTAACGTACCTGTACGTTGCCCTTTAAGAGGCGGCTCGCGGGCTTGCGCCCGCCGGGAGCTCCGTGACCGCGATCGCGGTTCCCGCGCTCACGGTGATTAAGAACGGGGAGATGCTAAACAAGCATTTCCCCGTTCTGCCTAATGACACTGTCACTGATCTCTGCTCCCTGTGATCGGGAGCGACGATCAGTGTAGTGTAACACACAGCCCCTCTCCCCACAGTTAGAAACACTCCCTAGGACACACTTAACCCCTACACCGCCACCTAGCGGTTAACCCCTTCACTGCCAGTGACATTTTTACAGTAATCAATGCAATTGATGCAATGCAATTGGAATAGACGCTATAACTTTTGCACAAACCAATCAATAAATGCTTATTGTGATTTTTTTTTTTTACCAAAAATATGTAGAAGAATACGTATCGGCCTAAACTGAGGAAAAAAAATGTTTTTATAATATTTTTGGGGGATATTTATTATAGCAAAAAGTAAAAAATAATGCGTTTTTTTTTTTTTCAAAATTGTCGCTATATTTTTTGTTTATAGCGCAAAAAATAAAAACCTGCAGAGGTGATCAAATACCACCAAAAGAAAGCTCTATTTGTGGGAAAAAAAGGACGTCAATTTTGTTTGGGAGCAACGTCGCACGACTGCGCAATTGTCAGTTAAAGCGACGCAGTGCCGAATCGCAAAAAGTGCTCTAGTCAGGAATGGGGTTAAATTCTTCCGGGGCTGAAGTGGTTAACAGCATAATGATTCAGACACACCATGACAGCCCATGGAAAGATTACCTGCTCTGTGCAGCACCCCTCCCTGACTGACTCTAAGGGGGTATGGGAGAGGCTCCATTCCTGAACAGGTGGCCACCAATCCGTTCCCAGGCAGCTGCCTGGGGCTCCCGGCCGCTACTACAGCAGGCCAGCAGTTTACCCAACATCATCTTGCTGCTCCCTGCCGACTGAAAGCACAGTCCAGCCACAGGAAGCAGGGGGCATCTTGGAAGGGGACAGCCCTGACAAAAGACTCCAGCATCTTTGCAAGGGAAACCAACATACCCAAACAGGACCGTCTTAATAGCATCATGGGCCCCTGGGAAAAGTAATGCTCTGGGGCCCCTAAAATGGAGACAGTGCAGGTAAACTCCCCCTCCTCATTACCTCTTATTTAGTGGCCACCAATGTATAGGATGTATCCCCTTCAGTTCTCCCACATAGAGGAGTTCAGCTCCCATGGTTGAGACAAAGAATCTTCCATTCTATTACTAGAGTAAGATCCACTAATTCAGGGTACTTTGTCGCAGTAAGTGGGCTTAGCACTATATGACCATATAGTGTGACCAAACCCCCTATTTTTTGAATATGTTCAGGTGTTTTTAACTAGCCTTGCAGGAAATGTCATTCTTGTATTTGTGCGCTGTAAAATATTTTGTACTGTTTGTAGGTCTTATAGCAGCACCATCTTGAATTTAAACGCATTGTATGGTGTGTGCCCCCCAAATATGTTCTTGTATAGCGCAGGTAAATGGACATCAAGTAGGTAGGAGGCAGACAAGCAGAGCTTCCCCTTTTGGGTGGAGCTCCGCATTAACTACATGAACAATCATTATGTACAGCAAAGAAACAGTGGAAACATACTACATACATAAAGTAACAAAGCTGTCCTGTGCATATAATATATCTGCTAGACTGATGCCTTCCCAGCACCAGGGGAGGATCCGGGGGGGGGGGCAACGGGGCAATTGCCCCCTCCAAGAAATGCGGGTGAGTGTGAGAGCCGCCGGGCAGCTCCATAGGTGAGAGAGCCGCTGGGCGGCTCCGCAGAGAGAGGCAGTGGCGTTGTTAGGTGGGTGCGGGGGGGGTGCGGTCCGCACCCGGGTGACACCCGCCAGAGGGGTGACACCCGTAGGTAGCGGCACGCACTGCTAACACCGCCTGCTGACCTGATCTGCTCCTCAGGTCTTGCGCTGTGTCCCTCAGCGCAGCGGACTGAAGCCGCCTCCTTATCCTCTCTGTTTACATGCAAACAGGAGGAGGAGGAGCCCGAGGGACACATGGCTGCATGTATCATCCGCGCTGTTCTGAGGTCTGTAAACTTTATGTATATGTGGGTTGACGTGCAGGGGGGATTCTATATTAATGGGGGTTCTGCACTGAGGGGGGATTCTATAATAATGGGGGTTCTGCACTGAGGGGGGATTCTATAATAATGGGGGTTCTGCACTGAGGGGGGGTTCTATACTAATGGGGGCTCTGCACTGAGGGGGGATTCTATACTAATGGGGGGGCTCTGTACTGAGGGGGATTCTATACCAATGGGGGGCTCTGCACTGAGGGGGATTCTATACTAATGGGGGCTCTGCACTGAGGGGGGATTTTATACTAATGGGGGGCTCTGCACTGAGGGGGGAGTCTATATTAATGGGGGTTCTGCACTGAGGGGGGGTTCTATACTAATGGGGGCTCTGCACTGAGGGGGGATTCTATACTAATGGGGGGCTCTGTACTGAGGGGGATTCTATACCAATGGGGGGCTCTGCACTGAGGGGAGATTCTATGCTAATGGGGGCTCTGAACTGAGGGGGGATTCTATACTAATGGGGGCTCTGCACTGAGGGGGGATTTTATACTAATGGGGGCTCTGCACTGAGGAGGGATTCTATACTAATGGGGGTTGGCACTGAGGGGGGATTTTATACTGATGGGGGTTTGCACTGAGGGGGGTTCTATACTAATGGGGGTTGGCACTGAGGGGGGGGATTTTATACTGATGGGGGTTTGCACTGAGGGGGGTTCTATACTAATGGGGGTTGGCACTGAGGGGGGGGATTTTATACTGATGGGGGCCTGCACTGAGGGGGGATTCTATACTGATGGGGAAGTCTGCACTGAGGGGGGATTCTATACTAATGGGGGGTCTGCACTGAGAGGGGAATTCCATACTGATGGGGGTCAGCACTGAGGGGGGGTGTATGTACTGATGGGGGGGTCTGCACTGAGGTGGGAGGTTGATACTGATGGAGGGGGGTCTGCAGACTCTGCACTGAGGGAGGGTGTCTGTACTGATGGGGGGTCTGCAATAAGGGAGGGGAGTCTGTACTGAGGGAGGGGGTCAGTACTTGGAGGGGGGTCTGTACTGAGGGAGGGGAGTCTGTACTTAGTGGGGGGGTCTATCGTGATGGAAGGGGGTCTGTACTGAGGGAGGGGGCTACATTGATGGAGTGGGGTCTGTAGTTAGTGGAGGGGGGTCTGTACTGAGGTAGTTGGTAGAGAAGGGGGTGACACCCATTTTTTTGGCACCGGGTGACACCAACCCTGGTGACGCCACTGGACAGCAGGCTGGCCCGGTGGCTCAGTTGGTGAGATGTTCCGCTCGATGTGTTTGTGGGCTGCTGGCCAATCAGGGAGCCGGTGGGCGGGGGAGCAGAGAGATGACATCATCTCTCACCGCCCGGCGCCCGCCCTGCATCCCTGCAGTTCCCCCCTCACCATGCAGGCAGCTGCGGCAGCAGAGAGATTGCATCATCTCCCTGCTGCCTGTCTCTGGGACACAAGAGACCACCTTAGCAGGTGGCAAGTGACAATCTTCATCTGGTGACAGGCGACGTGGCAAGTGACACACTCGGGACTCCCACTGATTCTGCATTATGGTGAGTTAAACTATTTAATTTTTTTAACAATGTAATAATAGTAATAATGCGCTTCAATCATCCTGACACCATAACAACCATGGTGCCGTGATGAAGTGCCAACACCAGCCATTTCCCCGATAGATGTACCCCAAAAAAATATATTTTCTGGCAGCCCATGGAAAGATTACCTGGCAGGGGGTTTCACATTATGCGCGCTTCAATGCACATGCGCCCGCGCCGTCATGCTGTATTGCGCACACGTATGCGCCGTTCCACTGTATCATGCACCCGCGTCTCATTCTACTGCGCATGCACACGGGAAAGTGCCGATACTGGCAAGTCCGGCTTCTGCTATTTCTCTGACACATGCACTGTATCTCCACTGGAAAAGGGGGTACTACTCCTGAGACTAGACTCTGGATCCGCCCCTGCCCAGCACTCTGACCCCTCTACACCTCAGATATCCACCAGCACCCTGACCCCTCTACGCCCCAGATATCCCCCCAGCACTCTGACCCCTGTACACCCTAGATATTCCCCCCCAGCACTGTTACCATATACCATAAGATACCCCTTGTATTGTGACCCCACTACATCCCTGATACCCCCTTCACTGTGGCCTCTCTACATCCCTGATACCTCTAGCACTATAGCCACCCAAGCTACCCTAGGCATTGCTATCGCCTATACACCCCAGATCCCCCCTCAGCATTGTTTTCCCCCATATACCCTTGATATCCCCCAGCACCATTATTCCATCCATGTAGTACCCCCTTTTCCAGTGGAGATACAGTGCATGTGTCAGAGAAATAGCAGAAGCCGGACTTGCCAGTATCGGCACTTTCCCGTGTGCATGCGCAGTAGAATGAGACGCGGGTGCATGATACAGTGGAACGGCGCATACGTGTGCGCAATACAGCATGACGGCGCGGGCGCATGTGCATTGAAGCGCGCATAATGTGAAACCCCCTTGCTGGCCTATAAAATGCTGCCCAGCCCCTTGTCTAATTGCTGGTTTGTCTTTCAGCTTCCTGTGTTTCTGTCTCAAGTTCTACTATCCTGTAATTACCTGTTGTGACCCGGATTGCCCCTGACCTGCTCTTATCCTCTTCAGTAGTTTGACTCCGGCTTGCCTAAGGATTCCTCTACTCTACCTGCCTCCTGTGTTTGACCTCGGCTTGTTTAAGGACTCTCTTTGCATGACTTCCTGTGTATGACCCCGGCTTGTATTAAGGACTTGCTTCTGATGGACTTCCTGTATTTGACCCCCCGGCCTCCTCCAAGGACTCACCCCCAGTCTCTACTTCCAGATCTGTTGGGTTAAAGTTGCAGCCCAGCTTCTTACACCAGATTGGTCCCAAGCCTACCACTGAATGGTGTACCAGCTCTACTGGAGATCTTCACTCAAGTCCCATCTACCTGCTGGTGATTCGTGCCTCTTTGTGCCCTATACCCTCTGTACCACTTCCAGGAGTAAAGTGCGCTCAGCTGCAAGGGGAGTCGCTCTCAGCTTCTTGGCCTTGGTGAGTACCCTGACAGCATGTAAACTTTTGGCTATGTGCCCACCTCCAGCATTGGACTCATCTATACCAATCAAGTAGGCAGAAGGAGGAGCGGGGGAGGGAGCATCCCTCCGGGCATTCCAAGCCCTTTGGTGCAAACAGTGCTGGACAGCTGGGCTCACCATGACATCATCAACAATGCTACTTCCGCAGGAGGGCTCTCAGTGCTGCCAACTCAGCAGCTCCTACCCTGCAGCCTTCGAGTCCTGAGCATTCAAGCTGCATTGGGAGGGGTCAGAGCATCACTGGCACTCTGGCCCTGCCCCTCCCTGGTGGCTGTGAAATAATAGGTATCGTTCTGCACAGCACGACACACCGCTGCCAGCCTGCCTCCCCTGTGTATCCATCACTCTCAGTGCCTTCATGAGGCCCCCAATTTCGGGGCAGCATGCGCTCAAGGACCAGCTGCTTTGGGGAAAGTGCAGGGGCCCCTCATGCAGCTGGGCCCCTGGGCAGTGCCCAGGTGTGCCCACTCTTTAAGACAGCCTTGTACCCAAAGCCAGACTAACAAAAATGTGTGTGTGGGGCCACAACTCACCAGGGAGGAGAGACTGGATCAGTCCCAACCCAACCACAAAGCAGAACGGTTTTACCTGGATCAAGAGACCAGTATCCCAGCCCCCCAGTATCTGGACCTGGGTGGGGGGTCTTCCTCGTATGGAAGTTTTACAACCGAACATAGGGGCTTCGTCACAGGAAAGAGGCTGAACCTGTACGGCTGGCCAGATGAATCCAGCAAGGTGAGGACAAAAATAAAAATTCTTTGATTCATAGCTATAACCAGTTGGGCATTTGAGGAACAAAAAGAGAATGCTGCCTGGGGGGAGGCAACTCATTTATATATAGTATAACCAGTCCTGATTGGGCGAGGGGCGGATCCTATCCCATTCGTGCATGCTGTCATGCTTGTGTCAGGAAAGAACGATATATGTATGTCCAATATTAGAAGAGTGGGTGGATGTGTGGCAGAAGATTCTAATGGTGGCCATAACATACACGTTTTCTGGAAGAGATTTCTTCATATGCCCAACATCAGAAAAGTAGGTGGATGTGTGACGGAAGCTTCTATTGTTGGGCATAAAATGCCAGGCAGTGTTAATTTTGATGTCAAATTTCAATTTAGTTTTAGTTATAGACTTTTGTCTAAAATGCCATTTTAGTTTTAATCGTATTTTAGTCAACTGAATTGTTTAGTTTTAGTCGACTAAAGTCTCCAGTACATTTTAGTCCACTAAAATCTAATGGGTTTAGTTAAATTGTAATGCATTATTTAAGCATTTCTCTAGAATTTCCAAACTCATTCTATACTCCTGAAGTAAAAATCTAATTATGTGTTATTTAGGGTATTAAGGTTTGAACATGCACTACAGACATAGATTTAGCTGTTGTAATACTGTATATAACGTCTTTTTTTTTTTTTTTTTTTTTTTTTTTAAACAAGTTTCATAAAGTAACAGAAATTTTGCTTTTTGACAAACAGAAGTGCAACCTTAAAATATATATTTTTTTTGAATTGATAAACTCCATTGGCTTTAATGCCATTGTACATATTACCTGAATATATTACCAGCATTAAATATTAAGCAAAAAAATTTAAAAAGCCTTTTTCTTAAATTTTGTTTTCATTCAGCAGCTTCGTAGATGCCCCTTACTTATACTCATGTGGTAGTGCAATACATGTTTAAACATTAATGTGCTATTATTATAGTCTGGGGATGGAATTGTGCTGCAGATTTAGAAAAGGCCAGCAGATGGCGCCAAAGAGATAGCGTGAATGGAGTGTAATGTATGGAACTGCATAGAAAAGGGAAAGGATTGATGGGCGCCTGCGTCTCGCAGACAATACAGCTTGCCAATAGAGTCAGGGGGCTGGGGCTTTAACAGACAGGTGGAGATCTGAGGAAAGCAGAAAGTTTAGGTGGGTAAACATCCCTCCTTCACATATTCATGCTGTTTTCGTTTGTTGCCGAAAATTAGAATTGATTTTCGCCATAGTTTTAGTTAACCACTTGCCCACCGGCCTACGTACATGTACTATGGGGCGACGGCTCTCCTGCGTGAAAGCACGTACCTTCCCAAGAGATGCAGAACGGCGGTCTGCCTATGTAAACAAGGCAGATCGCCCTTCTGTTAGTAGAGAAGACAGAGATCTTGTGTCTGCTAAGCAGGAACACGGATCTCTGTCTTCACACAGTTAAAGCACCTCCCCCAACAGTTGGCAAGAACTCCCAAGGGACACATTTAACCCTTTGCTTGCCCCTGATGTTAACCCCTTCCTTGCCAGTGTCATTAGTACAGTGACAGTGCATATTTTTTAGCACTGATCACTGTATTATTATCACTGGTCCCCAAAAAAGTGTCACTTTGTTGTCCAATTTGTCCACTGCAATGTCGCAGTCCCACTATAAGTCACTGCTATTACTAGTAATAAATAAAAATTCCATAAAACTATCCCATAGTTTGTAGACGCTATAACTTTTGCGCAAACCAATATACGCTTATTGTTTGTCATTTTTGTTTATAGCACAAAAAAAACCCCCCAAAAACGCAGAGATTATCAAATACCACCAAAAGAAAGCTCTACTTGTGGGGGAAAAAAAGGACATAAAATTTGTGTACAATGTTGCACGACCGTGCAGTTGTCAGTTAAAACAATAGGGAATAGGACCATTGCAGTGCAGATTCTGAATGTCTTCCAATGCACATATACAGTCAGTGGTGTATTTTGGTTTTGTGCTGCTCTAGGCAAGACTAAAATCGGGGGCCCCCACCCCCCCAACCCATTTAAATTTGTTCCACCTCCCACCCCTTCCTGTCCATCGACACCCACCACCATTCGATCCAGCCAAAAAACAGACAGATTTGGGGAGGGGGGTAGGGGATCTATTCCCCATCTGTCTGGCAGATTGGATTGTATGGCAGTCTGATGGAAATGGACTGGTGGTCCGTTTCCATGCAACTGCCCCATAGAGAAGAGCAAGCTGTGTCCGTGTCCGCATAGCAGACAGATCCCCCACTGAGTAGGCAGATCTGCTTTACAGAACCCGTGTGAAAGGGCTCTTACTATGTTTTTGGCTTTATTTTATTTTTTTTTTACAACTTTGTTTATTTTTTGTACAGGTACAATTTAGTTTTATTATTTATTATTATTTTTTTTTTTGGGGGGGGGGGAGACATCAGGGGTCTAAACAGACCTCTAATGTCTCTTTCTGAATTAAGAGAGTCCCTTTCTCTGCAGCTTGAGCTGCACTGTGGATAACTGAATAGAAGTCTGTATAGAAACTCCTATTCATTCATAAAATGAAATATAGTAAACAGTGATTACCGTATATACTCGAGTATAAGACAACCCAAATATAAGCTGAGGCACCTAATTTTACCACAAAAAACCGGGAAAACTTATTAACTTGAGTATAAGCCTAGGGTGAGAAACGCGCAGCTACTGTAAGTGGTAAAGAGGGTCAACAATGTCTATTTGCAGACTCACTGTGCCCATTTGCATGCCTCACTGTGCCCATTTGCAGCCATAGGTCCCCCCAACTTCAAATTCGGTAGTAAAGGGTTCCTAGATGCCCCCTAGCTGCAGCCAAAATGTGGGGTCTCTGGACCCAAAGGGTCCCAAAATGACATTGCTGAAGATGGACACAGTTGACCGACTTTGGAGCCCCGTATCTCGGGGCCACTTGGTGCTAGGAACCCCAAATTTGATGTGCAAACCCAGTGGAGCTAGCACTACAACATATCCAAAGCTGGCACTAAGTGGCCCTGAGATACGGAGCCCCAGAGCCAGTTCGGAAAATGTCAAGCACTTTTCTGCAGCAGAGAATGACATTTTCTAAACCGAATGTGGGGCCCTGTATCTCAGGGCCACTTGGTGCTAGGAACCCCAGCTTTGGATATTTTGTAGTGCTAGTTCCATTGGGTTTGCACACCAAATTTGGGGTTCCTAGCACCAAGTGACTCCGAGATACAGAGCCCCAAATTCAGTTCGCAAAATGTCATTCTCTGCTGCAGAAAAGTGCTTGACTCGAGTATAAGCCGAGGGGGGCATTTGCAGCACAAAAAAATGTGCTGAAAAACTCGGCTTATACTCGAGTATATATGGTACTATATTTAAGTCACAAACTGACAAAAGAACAACGTTCACTATGTGTCAGTGATTAATGAATACAGAAGCGACCAGTACTGTGATTGCTGTCTGTATTCTTTCAGGAAAGGGGCTGGTACCTCCATCCATCTCCATCTCCCGCATTTGCAGCTGCTGCATCCGGCGGGAGGGGAGATGGGAGAGTCGGCCAGCAGCTGCATTGAAGGGGTGCCTGGCAATCGGGGAGGTGGGGGGCGCTAAAGGGAGGGTTGGAGGGGCAGAGTGAGATCTATGTGGACAAACTGATCCCTCTATCTATGCCCTGCAGCTCCCAAAGTCGGTGGGAGGGCAGAGGAGGGAAGCTGACAGCTGCAGGGCATCGGGTTTGCAGGGTTCAGTACAGCGGGGTGAAGTGGCAGGAAGAGGGAGCCTGGGGGCGGTGCTGCCCCCCTGAAAACTGCCACCCAGGGCAAATACCTTGTTTGCCTCATGGCAGAAACGCCCCTGTATATATTGTGTTGCCATGCATTGGAAAAAGTCTTATGTGCTACATTTGTGTGTGTCAGTTTTCACTTGCCATTTAAGTAGATACAATTATTTCAAAAATAGCATGAAATAAGTCTAAAATGCATGCCAGTGCACATTGTTGTACGTATTTTCTCAATTACAGTCTGTCTCTAATTTGGGAAGGAATAGGCATGGTTGCCAATTTCTTTAAGTTGGGATGGCTTCTATTTTAATCAAAATCATACGTTGCTGTTCCCCTATGTAATGGAAAACATATGTGCTGTCTTTATAGGGATCCATCTCGGACTTCCTGATATTTAAAAAGCAATTGCAGGCACTTCAGTCAATGAACTGCTAATTCTAGCCAGGAAAATTTGCAACTACGTAAGTAAGTTTCTAGAACATATACAGTTTCTCTAGAAAAAAAAAAAAACCTTCTGCAGGCTCTTAGAGGGGCCTACACATACCTTCTGTAGCTTCAAAATGTATGCAGGTATGGTACTTTTTGATAGATAAAAAGCGCATTTTATACACAACTATACAGATCAGACCAAAACGAGGGACAAATGAGGAGGAATGAGGGACATTGCTCCAAATCAGGGACAGTCCCTCCAAATCAGGGACAGTTGGGAGCTATGCTATAATTTGCCGGTCTCTTTCAGCCTCCTGCAAATGTGTATTGGCCAGTGAAACAGCCCATGATATTGATGGGCCAATAGGAGCCTAAGTGGATGTGACTTAATAGTAAGTTCTGACACTAACAGGAAGTGCCGTAGCTTTAACTGTAAGAACACCGCCTGCTGCTATTCAACCATATCTGCAGACTTTGTGAAGCTGCTGCTGGTATGTATATTTGTATATACTGTATATTGCAGCAGTTGTTTTGCTTTTTCTTTCCTAAAGGCTTCTTAATGAATTATTTTTTGCATTGGAGCCTGCAAGCCTCAGTGCAACGTGGGTACAATGCTCGGGCTCCTGCAGACTATTCCTTCAGTCCCAGGTCTGTATGGAAGTACAGATCTTTGGTTATGGAGGTGGGAGAAGTAATCGATGGGTATCACCACACTTGTGTTCCATTGAGAAAGTTCCTCTGTCATGGTTCACAGGATCGGCTCTGTGGGCAGAGCCATGCCTAATGGAAAAATACGCAGAATTCTCAGAGACAAGGGCCTCGCGATTCAAGTAACTGGGGTGGGGGTGGTTTGAAGATGGGGTTGTGGAATCGCACCATGTTCCATGTTCCATCTTGATTATGGGTGTAACATGAAACGTGGCATGAAAGCTGGACTTAGCCTGTAACCTTGGGTAACCTTAGCCTTGTGTCTGTTTCCTGTATTACCAATACAGATACCAAGCAATTGTGGCGACTTCTCTGATGCATCCCAGTGTTCATATGTTGTGATGTCACTTGTGGGTTTAAAACTGGACATTTGAGCATTTTTTCACTATTTTCTGACTACTTCAGTTAGTCCAGGAAGTGCAAAAGAGTGAATGAGCCACTATTATGATTATTTAATTTTAACCTTTTAACTCTTTTACTTCTTTCTTAGACTGGCCATTCAGTATACAATCTGAATGTATAATCACTTTGCATAGGGCAACAAAACTCCTCCCCCTTGTTGCATTTAGTGTGCAGTGGCATGTACCAAATGTAACCCATTCAACTAAAGAGGGCAGCGCCACAACCGCCTGCTGGTGTGGTCTTTTAGAGGTTAAAGCAAGTGCTGAGGAATAGGGATGGGCTGTCTGTTCGAGTCGAACCTGAGTTCGACTCGATCATCAGCCGTTCGCTTGTTCGCCAAATTTCGAACATTATGGGCCGTTCGCACCAAATTCGAGCGGCGCGTCACGGCCTATAATGCACTGCGTCATTGCAGTGCATTGCTGGCTGATGATTAGCCAAGCATGCACTATGACCCGCATGCTTTGGCCAATTACAGCACCGTCAGCGAAGAGAGCCATAACTGGCCAAAGGCAGGGTGCTTGTGGCCAATTATCGCTCAGGGGGTTAAGTACACGCCCCACACTATATAAGGCCGCCCGCACGTCGGCCTCGTGTAGTGGGTTGGTGGCGTTTGTTCAGAGAGAGACAGTGTCATTTCATTTAGTTTGAGCAGGCAGGCAATTCCTGGTGTTCTGTTGCTAATATACTTCAGGCGGGCGAGACAGTTAGCTGCAGTGTATTTACTATATATATACATCCCGGCTTTGTATATAAATATATATATATACACTGTATACAGTTTAGCGTCATCTCACTGCAGACCGTTCCTGGTGTATTGTTTCTAATATACTTCAGCCAGGCGAGTGATTCACTAAGCTGCATTTCATTTTTTATATATATATATATATATATATATATATATATATATATATATATATATAGCCTAGCCAAGCCTATACCTGACTAGGCCATTGCCTGAGTGCGTGTTCAAAGACACTTTCAGCCAGGCAGGTAACTCACTGAGCTTCAGTTCATAAAATATATATCCACTGCATTGTATTCCAGCCAAGCCTATACCTGACTGTAGGCCATTCCTTGAGTGCGTGTTCTAAGACACTTTCAGCCAGGCAGGTGACTCACTGAGCTGTAGTTCATTTAATAAATATATATACAGGCTTGTATATATATAGTCTAGCCAAGCCTATACCTGACTAGGCCATTGCCTGAGTGCGTGTTCTAAGACACTTTCAGCCAGGCAGGTGACTCACTGAGCTGCAGTTCATTTAATAAATATATATATACAGGCTTGTATGTATATAGTCTAGCCAAGCCTATGCCTGACTAGGCCATTGCCTGAGTGCGTGTTCTAAGACACTTTCAGCCAGGCAGGTGACTCACTGAGCTACAGTTCATAAAATATATATCCACTGCATTGTAGTCCAGCCAAGCCTATACCTTACTGTAGGCCATTCCTGATGTACTGTTTTTAGTAAACTTCAGGCGTTGTTTTGCTAATCTAATTGTACAGTATGTCTGGAAGGCCACCAAGGAGAGGCAGACGCTCACAGGCCACTAAAAGAGGGCAAGCAGGTTCTGTGTCTACAGCAAACATTGCTGGTCGTGGACACGGTGCATCCTCAGCAGGTGGCCGTGGGGCACGCTTGTCCTTTTTTTCGGCAGTGTTGAGCCACAACATGCAGAAGAGTTGGTAGAGTGGATGACCAAGCCGTCCTCATCCTCCTCATACATTTGTCTGCCAATGCACCTGCTAAAGCGGCCTCTTCCATCGGCTCAATGTCATCAGTCACTCCTTCCCTAGCCCCACCATCATGCCCTGAGGAGTCCTCTGAACTGTTCGACCACAGTGTAGGGTACATGCTGCAGGAGGATGTGCAGCATTTTGAAGGCTCTGGTACCCAGGTTGAGGATGAAGGCAGTAACGTGAGCCCAGAGAGAAGAGGGGGTGCCCAAGAAGGACAAGAAACTGGCAGTCATGTTCCCCCAGCTGCAGCATATTGCCAGGTTTGTTCCAGTGGCGAGAAGGGAGGGGATGATGAGGTCACTGACTCTACATTTGTGCCTGATAGAAGAGAGGAGAAGGAGGAGGCGGCACATCTCCAACGAAGCAGGTTGCCCTCCAGGGGCCAGCTTAAGGGCAGCCAACCGACTGCATCATACCGCAGAGCTCCGCATGTGTAGGGCGCTGCTGACTCTGCACGTTTTTCCTAAAGTTCTTTGGTGTGGGCCTTTTTTGAGATGTGTGCAGCAGATCGCACTGTTGCTGTTTGCAACATATGTCTGAAGCGTATCAAGCGTGGCCAAAACAGCAGCCACTTGGGCGTCACATGCTTGACCAGACATATGTCGAGCTCCCATGCAGTCTGTTGGCAACAGTACTTAAAAGACCCACACCAAAGAACAAGGCGGACCTCTCCTTGCTCCTCATCAGTTGGGATCTCCAACCCCACGATGCCTTCAGTCCTCTCAGAAACCAGCACTGACAGGAATGAAGGTGTAGAATTAGGTGTGCCAAGTACTTGCGGACAATCTGCTATCGCTACACCAACGTCTCATTGTAGCAGTTTAGCTACCCCAGTTACTAAACCGGCAAAAGAAATTCTGTCCTAGCCATCCACATGATCAGCGGTTGAATACTAGTTTGGCTAAATTGCTAGCACTCCAACTGTGGCCTTTTCAGCTGGTAGACTCTGCCCCCTTTCGAGAATTTGTGGAATGTGCGATACCTCAGTGGCAGGTTCCCATATGCCAATTTTTTTTCTTGTAAGGCAATTCCGGCTCTCTACCGATATGTGGAAGGCAATGTTTTGGCCTCGTTGGACAAGGCGGTCAGCGGTAAGCAGCAGTCTTCAAGGAATCGTTTACAGTCCCCAGAAACCCATGGACTTGTACGTGGCTGGGAGGAGGTGGCTGCGGATCAGGTCGTCCTTAATGACCCAGAGGACTCCGGATCTAATGCCTCAGCAAACCTACGCTGCATGGCCTCCCTGATTCTGCAAAGCCTGCGAAAGGACCCTCGGATTTGTTTGATCAAGGAGAGGGATCACTACTGGCTGGCAACCCTTCTTGATCCACGTTACAATGGTAAGGTTGCGGAACTTATCCAGCTGTCGCAGAGGGAGCAGAGGATGAAACATCTTTGGGAGGCCTTGCAGAAAGGTTTGTGCAACACGTTTCCAGAGCCTGGGATGGTACAAAATTCCTGGTCCTGGACAATGTGTTGCTAAGGCTTCGGTCAGTCACAGAAGGAGCGGTGGAGAAGGTGGCCGTCTGACCGATGCATTCAGACAATTTTTTAGTCCGCAGCCCCAAGGTATGATCAGTTCCAGCAACCATCACCAGCGTCTATTGTACATGGTGCAGGAATACCTAGGGGCAAGATCAGACTTGGAAACCTTTCCAACCGAAAATCCTCTGGGTTACTGGGTCTTGAGGATGGATCACTGGCCAGAGCTTGCACAGTTTGCAATTGAGCTACTGGCCTGTCCTGCATCCAGCGTTCTTTCGGAATGCACATTCAGTGCCGCTGGAGGATTTGTAACCGATCACAGAGTGCGCCTGTCCACCGACTCAGTTGATCGGCTCACCTTCATAAAAATGAATCAGTCTAGGATCACCTGCTACCAAGCACCTGATGCTGATGTAACCGAATAATTTTTTTATGAATGTGAGATCCCTTGAAGACTGCCTATGCTGATGCTGACTGACTATCCTGTTATGCCGAGTGACTATCCTTTTCCTCCTCAATGTTCATGTTGATAGCTTCTAAGAACATTTTTGGTTCTGGGCACCAGCACCAGTGCCTAAAGCCCAATTTTTCTGCCCCTGTTTAACAGGGGTGCATAATTACAATTTTTTATGTAATATTTTGCAGCAGGGCTCGTTCCTGCCGTCAACTAGAGTATCTGTGAGGGGTCGCAGTGTTGTGGCACCAGCACCAGTGCCTAAAGCCCAATTTTTCTGACCCTGTTCAACAGGGGCATGTAATTACAATTCTTGATATAATATTTCACAGCAGGGCCCATTCCAGCACCCACCAAGAGTAACTGTGAGGGCTTACAGTGTTGTGGCAACACCACCACACCACCACGAAAGGCCCAATTTTTCTGACCCTGTTCAACAGGGTCAGAAAAGCATGTAATTACAATTCTTGATATAATATTTCATAGCAGGGCCTGTTCCAGCACCCAGCAAGAGTAACTGTGAGGGCTTACAGTGTTCTGGTACCACCAACACCTAAGGCCCAATTTTTTGCAGAGTATATAGGGCAGGTCCCTACTTT
Organism: Aquarana catesbeiana; assembly: GCF_042186555.1. Classification (NCBI taxonomy): domain Eukaryota; kingdom Metazoa; phylum Chordata; class Amphibia; order Anura; family Ranidae; genus Aquarana; species Aquarana catesbeiana. Next base: position 252,151,757 of record NC_133329.1, read on the forward strand.
TAACCATCCGACTTACAAACGACTCCTACTTGCAATCGAAGGGAGACAACAGGAAGTGAGAGGAAAGCTACCCCTAGGAAGGGAAATTCTCTCCTGTAAGAGTTAACATGGGGAAAAAGGTGTCTCCTCCACTGATTTATCACCAATCCTTGTTTCCCTTAAAAACCCCAAATTTTCAAAACCAATTGCCATTGGGACAGAAAGTGAGGTGAAATCTTCTGACCAGGGGCACAGACAGCAAAACAAATGTTACAGGGGTGATACCCCTTCCCTATGTTTTCCAAAAAGCTTTAAAATAGATTTTTTGGCTGCAGCTACACTTACAAAATGCACCTGTTCCAAATTACAAACAGATTCTACATAAGAACAAACCTACAGTCCCTGTCTTGTTTGTTCTGCCTGTATACTGCTGTTCAGAGTATATAGGGCCTGGGGGCCCAATGCCTTTTCTTTTTTTAATTTGGCTGTGGGGTTCCCCTTAATATCCATACAAAACCCAAAGGGCCTGGTAATGGACTGGGGGGTGGGGGGTACCCATGCCGTTTGTCTCACTGATTTTCATCCATATTGGTGCACCCGACATTACCCGACATTACATTAAAGCCGCAAGCAGTTTTAAATGACTTTTATTCCTTTAGAAATGGCATTTTGTGCAGGGACTGTTCTAAAAACGGGAAACACGCGCCACTTTACAGGCATACTATAGACACCCCCAGGTACGATATTTAAAGGAATATTTCACTTTTATTTTTTTCACTTTAAGCATCATTAAAATCACTGCTCCCGGAAAAATGGCCGTTTTTAAAACTTTCTTTTGCATTGATAAATGTCCCCTGGGGCAGGACCCAGGTTCCCAAACCCTTTTTAGGACAATAACTTGCATATTAGCCTTTAAAATTCGCACTTCTGATTCCTCACGTTCGAGTCCCATAGACTTTAACGGTGTCGAATGTTCGCGCAAACTTTCGGTCTGTTCGCATGTTCTGGATGCGAACTTAACCGGGGGGGGTGTCCGGCCCATCCCTACCGAGGAGCACTGCAGATAACTTTTCAGAGGGCATCACTAGTGTAAGTGAGACCTAAAGAGGTCCGAAAATGAAAGAACCCTCAGAGCTTTCTCCAAAGGCATAGATATGCAAGTAGAAGGTATAGTAGACTTGTTATCTATCTAAACAATGCAAACTGGCATAAGGAGCTCATAGCAGGGACCTAGACATGTCTGCTCATTTCTGCTCATACCTATTTTTTTTATTTTCTTGAGATGCTCTGTGAGACCCTGAAGTCAGTGGGGGGCCCCTTTAACATAGCTGCCATCTAATTTATGAAAATTTTGCACCAGTTTCACTACTAGTACAAAACATGTGTGCCAGATTCATGTAGTTCTTACTACCACAATCTATCACTAAGACTGAAACAGATTCAAAAAGATATATGGCCAGAGCCACCCCATCTAGTACCTGTTGGCGTGTATTTGGCTGATCATGAGGAGAGGGGTCGCATGGCCTCTTGACTAGATAGACCCCCCCCATCAGGAATCTTGCAGGGACTAGAGTTGTGTCACCCTACACTGTGTGCATCCATAGAAACACACAGATCTTTAGCCAGGGATGACAAGGCACTCCCCTGCTCCTCCCTGCTTCTCCTCCCTCTTTTCTTCAAATTAACAGACTGGCTATAGACTGCACTGTCCACTGTTATTTTTTTTCCCATGAAGACAGGAAGAGGAGCCAGCAACACTGAAAGTTATAAACTGCAAGTTCTGGGGTAAGAACGTTAACAGTTTACTGGGAAATGTTTGTTATTGTGCTCAATGTATTTAATACTACTTTAAGGAGCAGTTAGTCTCTGTAGTGTAGGGGCCCCAACAGAGATAACGAGAACCTTCGGGGCCCTAGTGCAAGAAACCAGGAAGGGCCCCCTAACCCTCCTGGTCTGCCCTCTGAGCCCAGAGGCAGAATGCCAGAGCCCAGTTGCAAGTGCAATCTTTGCAACCCTGGTAGTTCTGCCACTGGTGTCAGTAATTTTTTATCTTTAATTTTATTGTTTTTATAATTTTTTATTTTTTATTATTTTTACAATTTTTTAGGAGCCCCATTTGGGGCTTTGGTGAAATATCGGGTAACTAAAAAGACCTCTGATGTTTCACCTTTGAGACAAAGAAATGAGATTGAAGACACAGCCCTCAATTTCCATCTCTGCAACCTCAGCTGTACAGAATGAATGGACAGGAATAGCTCTATACAGAGATTCCTGTTCATTCACAAACTGAAGCATAGTAAACATAGTCAGAGTCAGTGATTGGTACTGATCACTGACTTTGTCCATTCAGAAAAGGAAGGGGCTGGTAAATTACATTTTTTTCGGCCCCTTCCATGCTCTTCATCCTGACATATCCCCACAGCAGCCGGTGGGAGAGGGGAGGAGGGAAGCCGGTAGCGCTGCAGGGCGACAAGGCAGGAGAGCAGGACCTGGATAGGAGGAGTGGTGAGAGAAACCGATCCCCTCCATTTTCCTTCTGCAGCCGCTGAATGCCTGCAGGTATCCAGGTGTACAGGGGGGTGTAGTTACACCACTGCAACGGTAGAGTTTGTCTAATTCCTGGAGTTGGGCTTTGAAGTAGAATTCCAGCTCAAACCAATCTATGTTTAAAAATGTCCCCTCCCCTCTTCTAACACCTATGCTAATCTGTGTAAAAAAGATGTATACACTTACCTATTTCCATGGTTTTTTTACTCAGAATAGGTGCAGGAACTCAGCTTTGCAAACACGTTTAGGTTCGTCATGTGCTTGGGCATTAATTAGTTCTATTGGCCAGAATATTACTGTATTCTGGCCATTGGAATGAATGAACACTGGAGCTGTAACACACATTTAGGCACGTCAAGCATTTTGTGACACTAAAACGCTTCTCTCCTGAAAGCGCTGACCTTGGGTTTTTTTCTGCCTCCAAATGCCTGTAAACGCCTATGTGTGCTTGGACACATATGTTAACATTGAGGGATGTTTAGAGGCAGGATAAAACCACATAACTCCTCTAAAAGCGGTGTTTTTAACTCCCCCAAAGGGTGAAGCTCAACTTGTCTCCCCCCCCCCCCCCCCCTCCGCTGCCACATTTGGCACCTTTTGAGGGGGGGCAGGTACCTGGTTTTGACAGGTCAGGAGTCGGAAGGTTGGAATCCCCTCCCCCCCCTGCAGCCGGCCCATTCACAGAGCACAGCACGATTCACACATCCGGAGTAGTAAAACGGCTGTGAGGGCGCAAGACTTCAGTGCCGGTTTCCCTTAGATGAGATGGCGGCACCTGCACCCGAGAGCCGCTTCAAGAATTGGTTCAGGTGAGGACACCACTGGATGCCTGGACAGGTAAAGTCGTGTACACACGGGCGGACTTTTTCTGTCGGCATTTCCGACGGACTCAGATATAGAACATGTTCTAAATCTCTCTGTCGGAAATGCCGATGGTGTTTAGACCGTTCGCAAGTCCGGCCGTGTGTACACGGCATAAGTGCCCTAATAGTAAAAGTCATCAGCTACTGTATTTGTAGCTGCTGACTTTTTATTTTTGGACAGGGGGGGGGGTACTCCACTTTAAGGCTAGTTGGGTTAAAGCGTTAGTAAAGCCCGCTTTGTGATTTTTACTTACAGGTAATCCTATAATAAAGCTTACCTGGCTATAGGTAAAATGAATATCTCCCAACCCTGCACAGATTAGGAGATATTCACCCTGCATTCAGCCAGTGACATCACCTGCGCATGTGTTCTGAAGGTTCGGCATGGTTCAGAGATTCTTGCTGGAACCGAGGGCTACCGCGCACATGCGGGGAGTGACGTCATGGTGGCTCCGGTCACTCACAGCGCTGAAGCCTGTAAACCCAGAAGACGGGGGTAGGATATTAGCCCTCTCAGTGGGGACCGGGCGCCACTGGAAGGGCTTCGTTCAAAGGTGAGTATTTCATAATGTGCTAGTATGCGATGCATACTAGCACATTATGCCATTGTCTTACAAGTTGTTTTTTTTTTTTTATTCCGCAGCAGTTTACTACCACTTTTAAGCTGAAATTCTGCTTTAAAGCTGCAGATTTATAAAAGCAACTTTTTAAATTACAATAACATGTTAAATCTCACGTTAGGTGTCAGGGATTGGGTTGAGATCTGTGCTGTTAGTTAAAATGTGATTTTTTTTTTTTTTTTTTTTTTTTTTAAATGTGGTGTTTCCTGCCTTGGAAACGTTATAGTGATTTCATTACGGCTGACACACGTACTTCTGATGAGAAGGAAACCACAAGGCTGCACCTCTGTACTACAAGAGGCAAACGACAGCCCCGCCCACATGATCCTCTCCACCAATGTCAGCGCAGAGCTAGCAGGAGGCGTGATTGTTGCCATCTGAAATGTCATAACAAGAGGAAGGAGCTGAGATCGCTGTCGTGCTGCTTTTTCCTGCAGTGATCGCTGAGGATCAGGAGTCATACTTCCCTTCCTTCCCTGAAATCTGCTCTGCTCTGTGCTGGATGGTGTGTTATACTGAGCACAGCCATTTTCTCCAGCCAGACTGCCTGCACTGCTGACCGTTCATTGCAGTGATCACCTCCTCCCTGCCTGCCCTGGCCATGAAGATCCTGTAGTATTCTCTGTGCCTGCCATCCATGTATTCTGTGCTGTGTGTGCACTTCAGCAACTAGTCATTGGACTTGGAAGGGGGAGGATCTTCTACTTCTCAGGCTGGAATTTCATTAGGAGGAAATCTGTCATAGTGAACAGGAAGCTCTCCAAGGGAGGAGGACACACAGATCATTCTGCAAGGTACTGGGCTGGGGAATAGGAATGTCACTTGTGGACCATGACATAAGTGTCTGTGTGTGTATATGTATATATTATATTATATGAGCTGATCTTATCTCCTAGTACTCAGCTTGCATCCCATTGCTATCCCTGGCTTTTGCAGAATCCATGTAAAAATGACATCTTATTTATTGCTTTATTCTCTGTTACTTTAGATTTTGCTTGAAAACCCACAGCTGTCTGTGTAAACAGCAACATTCAGCTGAATCTGGAGTAGTTAAAGTAAACCTTCCCTTTTAGAGTTGATCTTTTTCACCTTGCAACCCCCTGCCAGCCCTTTAAGGGTTCTAAGCGGCAGGAGGCGGGCATTCGGCTCATGTGACTGCTGTGATTGGTTGTCACAGCAGGCACATGATCAGAAAGCTCCCAATCGCTAGTATGCATCGGGAGCTTTCTGGTGACCGCCGGCTACCATGCCACATATGTGTGTTCAGCTGGCGTTAAGAGGTTAAAGTGATTGTAAACGATTACCTTGTAAAACAGCCCATTCAGTTTAAAATTGAAACAAAGGGCAAAACATTTGTGTATAGGTATAAATAAATAAAACATTATAAATACCCCCCCCCTTTATAAGTTACCACTTCCCCCTCTGCTCCCTCTGTTCTAAGCTGCATAAGAGCTGGGGGAGAGGAGGAGGAGGAGGAGAAACAACAGTGCACTGAGCTTTCCAGTGAAAGGCTATGCAGGGGGAGGTGTGTCAGGATAAGTCTGATCATTGGAGGAGACCAGGCTGAGCTCCCAGCACAGCTACAGAACTGACCATGCTGTGTTCACCTCAGTGTGGTCAGTTTTAATAGGAAAGCAGATGGAACTGGCAAGAACACAGGGGATTTCACACAAAGGAAGCCATACAAGGAGCAGGATACTTTTTCATACAAGTACATGGTACAGCAGGCAAATTCAGGAATATGAAATGCAGGGGTAAAAAAAACACTTTAAAACAATGATTTATTTTTCATTTTAACTTTTTTTTTTTTTTTTAAATGCCTCTGCCCCATACTGCCATTTGTGCCTGCGCGAGAAGGACTTGTTCTGCACCCATAGCCGCCTGTATTATCCCCATAACATATCCCAGGAGGCTTCAGGATCAGAGGTACAGAGCAGCTGGAGAGTGGAGCTGCAAACGTCATCGGGGGCCTGCCTGACCCTGGAGAAGAAAGGCGGACTCCCGATGACATTACAGGGGAGGATGGTGGCTGGGAACGCGGTGTGTAGCAGCAGTGCATTCACAGGGGGATAACACTCGATTCACTGGGTGGGTGAGTATGTGAAGACTTTTGCTTTCCATGGCACGGGCCACCTGTGCATCCCATGCCACGGGCCACCTGTGCATCCCATGTGGACAAAGACAGCCCTTTGCATGAGTGTACAGATAGGTGTGTCCATGTGAATAAGGCCTAAAAGGAATCTGTTTTGATGTCAAGAACCCCCCTCCCAACACTTACCTGAGTCCTGTATCAATCCAGCGCTGTGTCACAAAAGAGGAATCGCTAAAATCACTGGTGGGGGACTTCAAAAGAGAAGATACGGAGCCACTCTGTGCAATACCATTGCATGGACTAGGTGAGTATAAGATGATTATTATTTTAATTTAAAAAATGCCTTTAATAATACTTTAAGCTGGCCATACACAGCTCAAATTCCAGCTGATTTCTTTGAATTGAACAACATTTGAGGCATGGGTAGCTCTGCTGACACCACATAGGTCGACAAATTTTTGGCTGGGTAGTCAAAGAAGCCAGGTGGAATCAACTGCAGTCACTGTTTGGTAAGGATGAGCTCAGGCGTGTTGGCAAGCCACATGTGCCGAGCCTGCCAGGAAGTCAGCACTGCACAGCGCTAATCACAGGCAGTGAGACATTGTCCCGATGTGCGGCTGCAGAGATCGGGAAATGTCTCGCTGCTTGTGATTAGCGCAGCGCCAACTTCCTGGTGGGCTCGGCACGTGCGGCTTGCGAACACGCCTGAGCTCATCCTTACTGTTTGGGTATTTAGACAGCCGGGGGTGCAGACTGTCAGAATAGAATAGTTAGCATCAGGAAATTCATCCGTCTGTGCTGTTTAGCGTGGTTGGGGGTAATCAATGGATTTGTCTAGCCCAGCAGTGAACATTCACTTTAACAAGTGAACAGCAATGATCTCTTTAGCAGACCAAGCCCATTAAAACTGTGCAAGTCATGTTGGGACTTGCAGTGAATACCAACTATCCCCTGAAACTCTCCAGCAAAGCAAAACCTTGAATGCTGGCAACACCCATGTATCTGTTAAATCAGCAAAACCCACTGATTTCTCCGTAGTGTGAGGGTCTACCTTACTGGATACAGTGTGAAAGACTAAACTCTTGCTTTTGGTAGAGTAGAGAAGGGTTAAAGCTTCTGTTTTTATTAATATTTCTTTGGGAGTTTTCATTTCTTCATGTCACAATGATAGGTGATTAGGAAAGAGACACCATCACTGGTAAAAAGTTCCCCTTTTCTATCCCATGCAAATGTTTTGTCTGGAGATTCAATTGTAGACCCGCACCCACTCACTCAGGTTGAACTGGATGGACTGGTGTCTTTATTCAACCTTACTAACTATGTAACTATGGAGATCTACTTTAGAAATAGTCATCAATTTAATTCTTAGGCTGGCCAAACATTATACAATCTTATTATACATTCTCCATGCAATTTTTTATTTAGAGTTACCTAAACTATGTATTATGAGGACAAATCTTAAATAATCTATTCAATTAGTATCAAATCAGGTAGGATCTTGCAATCCATAGTTGACGGTGGATCAAAAGGAGATTTTTGCCGGTATTAAATATTAAAGTCTGGGTTTCATCCAACATCCACAATATAACCACTGTTTTTAATAAAGGTTATGAGTGATGAAACAAGCCTATCCTATGTTACTTGGCAAACATACATAATAAGAACACCACACAAATATTTTCTCTGACTTCTTTTTTTATAGAACTGCACAGAAGATACTTGTTTGGCAGCTGTGGTCATTGGCCTACTTTTATCATTACGAGACTTCCTGGCAGAGGTTAGTGTACAATATGCACCTGCTTTCATCATAATACAGTGCTCAAAAAAATTTAAAGTGAACATTTTGAAAACACATCATATCTCAATGGGGAAAAATATCATGCTGGATTGCTAAACTAATATGGACTGGGTAATGTGTTAGAGCCCTTTCACACTGGGGCGGGGGGCGGCGTCGGCGGTAAAACGCCGCTATTATTAGCGGCGTTTTACCGTCGGTATGCGGCCGCTAGCGGGGCGGTTTTACCCCCCGCTAGCGGCCGAGAAAGCGTTAAATACCACCGCAAAGCGCCTCTGCAGAGGCGCTTTGCCGGCGGTATAGCCGCGCCGTCCCATTGATTTCAATGGGCAGGAGCGGTATACACACCGCTCCTTCACCGCTCCGAAGACGCTGCTAGCAGGACTTTTTTTACCGTCCTGCCAGCGCATCGCTCCAGTGTGCAAGCCCTCGGGGCTTGCACACTGGAATGAAAGTAGCGGCACTTTTGGGGCGGTTTGCAGGCGCTATTATTAGCGCAATAGCACCTGCAAACCGCCCCAGTGTGCAAGGGCTCTTAGGAACAAAATAATGCCATGTGGTTTGATGCAAATTTAAAATTATCAACCTACAGAGGGCTGAATTCAAAGACACGCTGAAAATCAAAGTGAAAAAATGATGCAGCAGGCTAGTCCATTTTACTGAAATTTCATTGCAGCAACTCAAAATGGTACTCAGTAGTTTGTACGGCCCCCATGTGCTTGTATGCATGCCTAAAAACATTGGGGCATGCTCCTAACGAGACGCCAGATGGTGTCCTGGGGTATTTCCTCCCAGATGTGGACCAGGTCAACCTGAACAGACTGAGGTGCAACCTGGCGGCATCAGATGGACCGACACATAATGTCCCAGAGGTGTTCTATTGGATTTAGGTCAGGCGTGGGGGCCATTCAATGGTATCAATTCCTATATCCTCCATGAATTGGCTGCATACTCTCGCCCCATGAGGCGCCGGGCATTGTCATGCACCAGGAGGAATCCAGGACCCACTGCACCAGCGTAGGGTCTCACAATGGGTCCCAGGATTTCATCCCGATACCTAATGGCAGTCAGGGTGCCATTGTCTAGCCTGTAGAGGTCTGTGCGTCCCTCCATGAATATGCTGACCCAACAGCAAACCGGTCATGCTGAACGATGTTAGAGGCAGCAAAACATTCTCCATGGCTTCTCCAGACCCTTTCACGTCTGTCACATGTGCTCAGGGTGAACCTGCTCTCATCTGTGAAAAGCACAGGGTGCCAGTGGCAGACTTGCCAACTCTGGTGTTCAATGACAAATGCCAATCGAGCTCCACGGTGCCGGGTAGTAAGCACAGGGCCCACTAGAGCAGCCCTCAAAATTTCCACTCGCCTGCTCACATGTGGCGAGTGGAAATAATCAGAGGGTGAGTATGGAGCTGGTTGAACGAGAGCCGATTCTCCTCCCAGCCTCTGCCCCCTTCCTTTGCTAATGGGTTTAACACCCTGACACATGGATCACTTCCTCACCACTGGCACACGCCTATGTCACTGCCCCAATGCCGAGATACTGTTGACAGTTCTCATAATGGCCAGATCTGTATGCAGAGAGTGGGTCCCGGGAGTCTGGTGTAATCATTGAGACTCTGGTCTGCACCTGCGATTGGCCCTGCCTTTCTGTGACATGGCATGGAGTAGGACTGTGGGAGGTGTCCCTAGAGACAACCAGGAGGCTTGTCCGAAAGACCCCACCCCCTGATGACGCGCTGCCGGCTTGACGTTTCTCCGGCATTGAGCGATGGAAGTACATGCGCTCCAGGACACAGCGTGCTTTCCAAGGACAGCATGCATGAGCGGAGTGAGGACTGGAGAGAGAGGTTTCCTCCTACAAAGTAAGCTTGTGAAGTAGTATAGCCATATAGATGAGAGTAATGTTTTACTCAAAATGTATAATGTTCTCGCTGCAACCTACATTCTCTGCTCTATGGCTCTCTGCAGATATGAGGAGGTGGCTAATAATGTAGGTGTTTTTGGCTCCACCTGGTGAAGCTAGCAGTGGGGTGGAGTTTACGTGCCAGGTCCCCATATAAATCATGCTTTGTAAGTTGGATCAGCTCTGGGGAACGGGGCTTGTCTTCTGAAATATGTCAGCTTTCCAACTACAGCAATCTGGTATCCACCATGTTGGAAATGTGATCATTTTTGCTTGTGATTTCCTAATGCTTGTGAGTATGGTTTTGGCTTTTTAATAAATTGTATGGTGTTCGAAGTAATGCACTAGACGTTTGCGCCCTTTTTTTTATTTCCTTGTAGCGCTTTGGAGTTTTCCCAGCTCAAGCAGAGCATCTCTTGGAACGCTACCTATGTACCGTTGGATGTGAGACAGAGTGAGCGCTGAGGCTTGACTGTTATGGAAAATTCTCTTAGCAGGGCCTGGTATACAGCGGGAGTCAGCAAAGAACTAGATAAGATGGGAGGGGGTTGGGCGGGAGATGCCAAAGTTTACTATTCCTATTAACAAGCTGGTGATTGGTTGCTCGGACTGCCTAGCAACCAATCACCAGCTTGTTATTAGGAATGGTTAACTTTGGCAGCTCCCACTCCCCCTGTCCAGTGCTGTACTCTGCTGCAAGTTTCTCTGCATCCTAAATCAGCGAGTGTCATTCACTGGTTTTAGATTTTTTTTTTTTTTTAATGCTATATCTAATATAGCATTAAAATATTTACTTAACAAGGCAGTAATGATGTGTACAGTGACTATAGTAACCAATCATATATATATATATATATATATATATATATATATATATATATATATAATTTTTTTTTTTTTTTATCAGTCAGATCAATGAAATATGCTTTTTGTTATTATTGTTAAAATTGTTGTTGTTAATATTTATTTTTGGTAACTTAATTCTGCATAAAACATTTATCCGTGTCATTTCATGAGATAATTTATGTGGGCGTGTTGAGGGGCAGGGCAGGGTAGGAGTTGGGTGGGGCAAATGGTGGCGAGTAACTCTTAAGACCTGGCTAGCAGCTCAGGACTTAAAATTTTGAGCCCTGCCCTAGAGGACATCGGACCCTCGGGCCACCCTCATGAAGTCTGTTTCTGATTGTTTGGTCAGAGACATTCACACCAGTGGCCTGCTGGAGGTTATTTTGTAGGGCTCTGGCAATGCTCATCCTGTTCTTCCTTGCACAAAGGAGTAGATACCGGTCCTGCTGATGGGTTAAGGACCTGCTACGGCCCTGTCCAGCTCTCCTAGAGTAACTGCCTGTCTCCTGGAATCTCCTCAATGCTTTTGAGACTGTGCTGGGAGACACAGCAAACCTTCTGGCAATGGCACGTATTGATGTGCTATTCTGGAGGAGTTGGACTGTCTGTGCAACCTCTAAAGGGGCCAGGTAACGACTCATGCTACCAGTTAGTGACACTGATCCTAGCCAAATGCAGAACTTGTGAAAAAAAGTCAGAAAAGATGAGTAAGGAAACAAATGTCAGTGGATATATATATATATATATATATATATATATATATATATATATATATATATATATATATATATATATATATATTTTATATATATATATATATATATATTATATATTTTTTTTTTTTTTTTACATACCCTGGCAAAATGTATGATTTCTTGGCTATTTTTCAGAGAATATGAATGATAACACAAAACTTCTTTCACTCATGGTTAGTGTTTGGCTAAAGCCGTTTATTATTAATCAACTTTTACTCTTTTTAAATCATAATGGCAACAGAAACTACCCAATGACCCTAATCAAAAGTTTACACACCCCAGTTCCTAATACCGTGTATTGCCCCCTTTAACATCGATGACAGCTTGAAGTCTTTTGTGGTATTTGGTATTGCCTCTTGGCAAAAAGTCTCCAGTTCCTATAAATTCTTGGGCTGTCTTGCATGAACTGCACGTTTGAGATCTCCCCAGAGTGACTCAATGATATCGAGGTCAGGAGACTGAGATGGCCACTCCAGAACCTTCACTTTATTCTGCTGTAGCCAATGACAGGTCGACTTGGCCTTGTGTTTTGGATCATTGTCATGTTGGAATGTCCAAGTACGTCTCATGCGCAGCTTCCTGGCTGATGAATGCAAATGTTCCCCCAGTATTTTTTGATAACATACTGCATTCATCTTGCCAACAATTTTGACCAAATTTCCTCTGCCTTTCTAGCTCACACAACCTCGATTCACCACCGTACCTTTCATCATAGGCCTTGTTGGCGTCTCTCAAAATGTAGCGTTTATGGTTGTGGCCAAAAAAGTTCAATTTTGGTCTCATCACTCCAAATGACTTTGTGCCAGAAGGTTTGAGGCTTGCCTCTGTGCTGTTTGGCATATTGTAAGCGGAATACTTTGTGGCATTTGCATAGTAATGGCTTTCTTCTGGTGACTCAATTATGCAGCCCATCTTTCTTCAAGTGCCTCCTTATTGAACCACATGTTTCCAGAGAGTCCCGTATTTCACCTGAAGTTATTTGTGGGTTTTTCTTTGCATCCCGAACAATTTTCCTGGCAGTTGTGGCTGAAATTTTAGTTGGTCTACCTGACCGTGGTTTGGTTTCAACAGAACCCCTCATTTTCCATTTCTTGATTAAAGTTTGAACACTGCTAATTGGCATTCTCAATTCCTTGGATATCTTTTTATATCCCTTTCCTGTTTTATACAGTTCAACTACTTTTTCCCGCAGATCCTTTGAGAATTCTTTTGCTTTCCCGATGACTCAGAATCCAGAAACATCAGTGCAGCACTGCATGAAAGATGCAAGGGTCTGTCAGGAGTCCAGAAACGCATTGACCTTTTATATATACACACACACATGCACACGCCATGAAAAATGGCCAAGAAATCATAAATTCATAAATATATGATATACTCTTCTAGCCGAGGAAATGGCTACCAAAAAGTCAATTTTTTTTTTTTTTTGTCAGAAGAACTAAAGAAGCATGGTGCAATGGTTCAAAAGGTGGTTCGTTCAAAGCGGACAAAACCAAATTCAGATCCCATGGGCACACAGGAGGTTTGACTGGTGCATCCAAGCATCGCACCCCCTGAACAAAGGCCCAGACCAGGTAATGTGAGGCAAGTGGCCTCTGAAAGACTACTGACAAGGCCAAGATTTGGACCTTGATAGTGCTCAAAGCCAGCCTCATTTCTATGCCTAATTGAAGAAAGGCAAGCATCCTGCTGGGTTCACACCAGGAAACATATGCCTTCCAGATTCTGTAGTAGATGAGCTTGGAGGCCGGCTTCCTAGCTTTAACCAGAGTGGAAAGGACTGACCCCGAGAGCCCACAACCCGTCAGAATGTGGGTCTCAGCAGCCAAACCATCAAACTCAGACTTCGTAAGGCAGGATGGAATATTGGACCTTTGTGAGAGTACATCTGGATGCAGCAGAAGAACCCAAGGTCTTCCTATTGCAATCTGTACGATCTCTGGATACCAAGGTCACCTGGGCCAAGTCGGGGCCACCAGAATGACCGACTTTGCTTCCCTTTTGACCCTCTGAAGGAACGGAATTGGAGGAAAAGCATAGATCGGAGAGTACCGATCCCATGGAATCGTTAAGCCATCTGACCTTTGTGCTAGCAGGTCCCTTGTTGTTGTCACAAAGCTGTCCAGTTTCTTGTTGAACCTGGACGTGAATAGGTCTACATCCGGGGTACCCCAATTTTGACATATGGCCTGAAATATGTCGGGGTGTAGAGACCATTCTCCTGGACACAGCTGCTGGTGGCTTAGAAAAACCGCCTGCCAATTTTCCACCCCTGGAATAAAGACCATGGACAGGCAAGGAATATGCCTTTCTGCCCAGAAAAAAATGTGACTCACCTCTTTTTGGACATCCAGACTTCTGGTGCCCCCTTGGTGATAGATATAAGCCACTGCATTGTCGCACTGTATCCGGACAGGATGACCCTGTAGTCTGAAAGTCCAGACCTTGAGGGCTAGATGAATTGCCTGAATTTCCAGAATGTTGATGGGCAGAGCCCTTCAGCTCTGGACCATCTTCCCTGGGTGAAAGCTTCTTCCAGAACTGCTCCCCAGCCTATTAGGCTGGTATCTGTGGTTACGATCTTTCAAGTAACTGGAAAAAAAGGATTTTCCTTTAGAATATTCTTGGTCAGCAACCACCAATTGAGGCTCAGGCGTACCCCTGGGGATAGGCACATTGGAAGATCCAAGGCTTGAACCCTCTTGTTCCAGGCAGAGAGGATGCTGCTTTGTAAAGATCTCGAGTGAAACTGGGCGTAAGGGACAGCCTTTGAAAGAGGCGACCATCTTGTCCAATAGTCTCATACATAGTTGGATAGAGGGATTTCTCTTTGCTGAGACTACCCAGACCAATTCTTTTATGGCCCTGGTTTTTGACCTGGGTAAGAACACCCTGCTTTGGTCTATGTCTGTGACCATGCTCAAACACTCCAGCCTTTTTAGAGGCTGCAAGAAAGATTTTTCTAGGTTGAGGACCCAACCTAGGTACTCTAAGTACCTTACCGTGCTGAGCACACTGCAGCTTAGGCGTGCTACAGGCTGCTCTATCAGTAGCAAATCGTCCAGATAGGCTGTCACTGTTATGCCCTGAGCCCTTCGATTTGCCAAGGGCAGAGCTAGAATTTTTGTGAACACTCGAGGAGCGGTAGCAAGACCGAAAGGTCGGGCCACAATTTGAAAGTGGCGCTGATCCACCACAAATCCTAAATCTTTGAGCGGGAAATATTGGCACATGTAAATAGACATCTTTGATGTCTATTGATGCCAAGAATTCTCCCCCCTGAAAGGTGGAATCCTGTATAATTAAGGAGGCTAAATTAACATGCCTTGTTATGCAACCATGCAAAATCTAGGCGATCATGCATTCTTATGCAATTCAGCATCTTTTATGCGACCAAGTATTCTACGCATTATAAGCACTACTGTGCAGACAAGTACCCTTGTGAGACCAAGGATTCTCGTGTGATCAAGCACCCTTGTGCGATCCAGCATCTTTATGCAATCAAGCATCTTTATGCGATTTAAGCATCTTTTAGAAAAAATTAGCTTCTCTGCGTGACCAAGTATCCTTGCATAATCAAGGACTCTTGTGAGATCAAGCACCCCTGTGCGATCCAGCATCTTTATGCAACCACACATCTCAATGCGTCTTTTAGGCATTTCTGTAAAACAAGCCTCTCCGGGTGACCAAGTATCCTTGGGTGATCAAGGACTCCTGTGAGGTAAAACACCCTTGTGTATGCATCCAAGCATTCTTATGCGATTTGGGGATTTCTGTGAAAAACAACCCTTTCTGCGTGAGCAGGTATCCCCGGGCTAACAAGGACTCTTGTGCGGTCAAGCACTCTTGTGCGATCCCGTATCTTTACGAAAACAGGAATTTATGCGTTTTTAGGCAATAATGCGATTTTAGGCATTCATGCGATATATATATATTTTTTTTGGCATTTCTGCGCATGCGACTATGTATCTCTATGTGTTACATATTACATGTTCAGTCACATGCATTTTTATACATTCCAATACTCAGGTAATTCATGCAAATATGTGGACTGATAAAAAGGAAGTTTATCCTCCACTTGACGTGCATTCCCGCACTCATGCGTTTAGCTGTTTGTGTTAGCAATAATGTGCACAGAACCATGTACAGCACCTGGTATTCCCAGGTGGTCTCCCATACAGGCACTAACCAGGCCTGACCCTGCTTAGCCTCTGAGATCAGATGAGATAGGCCTCTTTCAGGGTGATGTGGCCGTAGGCATCTCAGCAGTTGTGCATTTTGGCTAGTTTATAAGCAAGCACCTGCATGAGGACTTTGTGGCGGTTCTACACCTCTTTGAAGTGATGACGGACTTGGAAAGGTACAAGAAGCATATGGGACTTTTAAGAGAAAAACCCAAGCAGGAGGCAGAGGCTTCGGCCATCTAGGCTGAGGATAAGTTATACGCAGCCTGAATCTCTGTAAAAGATTACAGCTACAACTTCCGAGCCTGTGAGGCCTCTGATACCTCCGCTTCGTCAGATTGCACCTGTTCCCTGTTTCCTGATGGTGATCTTTCATCATCAGATTGTAGATCCTCTTGATTGAGGATTTAGGGCAGGGAAAGTGGAATTGTCCCAATCTTTTGCCCTCTTGAGAGGATGCTGTGATTAATCAGTTAATTTCTTAAGTACACCACACACTGCAAATGCAAACCGTTTTTGAAAGACCTATGCAGGGCTGCAATGTTGGGAGAGGCTGCGAGCCTGCCAGGGAAAACGGCTTATCCTGTGCAGCTGCCTCTAGTCTTTCAGGGGGGATAAAACCCTTAGATCAAGGCTCTTTATCTGCCCCTGAAACCATCTTATGGGGAGACATAGTCCTAAGCTGACATAAGCAGAGGTACTAGTATAAATGCAATCACTGTTGCGCCTAGTTTGCCAATATTTATTATTTATTATTATTATTATTATTATTATTACTATTATTATTCGCTTAGTCTGCACAACCTGATGCCGAGTAGGTGTCTTAGATATGCCTGGATCTGAACCCACTGAGATGCTTACTGCCACAGCTCTGTGTCCCACCGCTTACAGGGCTCTGGCGTCCTGGGCTTTCAAAGACAGCCGCCTCGCGCCTGCGCATTGATGCGCCGTGCACGTCGCTAGCAACCACGCTCCCCCCCTTTTCTGCCGAATCCGCCGTAAAAGAGCGCCCCCTGCACGCCTGCACGTTTAGTACTGTCATGGCGGTGCCCGGGGGGGGGGGGGGGAAGAAAGACCACCTGAGAAATGCGTGGGACCCCCGGACTGCGTGGGATTCCCCCTTTTTCAGTTAGTGGGAGAGCCTGCAGCGGAGGAGGTGAGCAGCTTCTCAGACCAACTTTACTGAGCGTGTATCCTGGAAGGCATGTAAGTATACACCAGGTATGTCTCTTACTCCCTCTAGTGGCAGAAACCAGGTAAGACATGCAACTCCTCTTCCCTGGACCTGTAGAAGACTCTGCCAGAAACTTTTCATGCCACTGTTATATTAGTACACCAAAGCCTGGTTCCCAGAGTCCAGCCCTCCAAGGAGAGACATTACAGGCAAAGCCTTGTTTCTTCCGTTCACGAGGCCTGGGTACCATCCATATTAGGCGTTTTAGTATTGGCCTGAGGTATGGATCCGGTTGTATAGCTCTTAGGCCCCCGTAGGGACCATCAAACAGAGCTTTCTTCTTAGCACGTCTTGAACGTGACCAACCACCTTAGACACTGGCGAAAAAACTGAGGTACTCTCCATATGGGAGGGGTTGTATAGAGAAGGAACTCACTTTGTAGTTAGGGTTACCAGTGTCCAATCACCTGAAGGTACTATCTAACCCACTAAGTAATTACCAAGCCTCTGTGTCCCGTGATGTATGAACAAGAAAAATGTATTTTCATAGTTTGTTATAACATTTTGCAAACAGGTAATTTTTCTCCTTCACTGATGTGTGCTGATAAGGCTGCACTGATAGGTGGCACTGATTGACAGCACTGGTTGGCGCTGATTGGCAGTACTATTGGGCACTTTTGGGACTGCACTGATAATCAGGACACTGATAATCAATGCCCTGATTATCAGTGTAGATGTCCCATTAACACAAGCCGGTTATCGACTCTCTTCTCCCCTCCTCACGCTGTCAGTGTGAGGAAAGGAAAGCTGTTACCCGGCTTGTGTTCACATCTGTAATCATCTGTAATTGGACACAGCTGATCACATAGTAAAGGGCCGCTGTAATTGGCCCTTTACCCCGATCTGTGATCAGCTGAGTCCAAAGCGTGCCATCGGGCAGCAAGATCCTGGGGGGGAGTGGATGTCCATGGACGTTCTCCTGGCAAAGTAAGCCCACGCTGTAGCTGTCTTTTGGCTATAGCATGGGCAGGAAGGGGTTAAATTTGTTTTTTGGCTTCACTGTAGTGAGTGGAGCAGTAATTGTTTTGGTCTGCTCAGGTTTTCCGAAGTTTGATTCCTCCCATCTGCCTCTGAAAGAAGTTTCCATAGCATAGGGCAATGAGATTCAAATGATCACTGTGAATATTTATTATGCCTTAGCCGAACCCTGGAAGGAGGCATCCAGAAAGTGGCAAGGGAGGTGATAAATGTTTAGGAAGCCTGAGCAGAACGTTCTTTCCTATTTAGAGAGTGTTCCAGTCTTCCTGGGGCTGGTGCCCCTTGGAGAAAAAACACTGAGACAAGAGACTGAAGTCTGGGCCTCAATTACTCCACTTGGCCAGGTGACCATCTCTTGGAAGAGTCCTGGTTATGCCAAACTTCTTTTATTTGAGAATCATGGGAGCCACTGTGCTCTTGGGATCGTCGGTGCAGCAGATTTATTTTATTTTTTGGAGCCTTCCCCAGATCTGTGCTTTGCAATAATCCTGTTCCTGAGCTCTGCAGGCAGTTCTTTGACCTCATGGCTTTTGCTCTGATACAGTATGCATTGTCAGCTGTGAGGTCTTTTATAGAGAGGCGTGCGCCTTTCCAAACCATGTCCAATTAATTTAATATACCACAGGTGGACTCCAATCAAGGTGTACAAACATCTCAGCAAAGATTGAAGAGGCACCTGAGCTATATTTCAGTTTTTACTTTTTTTCATGTATTTGCAAACCTTTCTAAAATTCTGTTTTCTTTGTCATTATCTGGTACTGAGTGCAGGAATCCGGCAGCCGCAACAAACCTGCCACGTGAAAGGGGCCTAGGTAAGTTAGAGAATGAGCATGAAAGACAGGGAACTCGCATTTTTTTTTTTTCTTCCTGTTTGGATACAGTAAATTTATTATTGCAAAACAAGCATTGACTCAAAATTGATTTGTTACATATGTAGGCAGCCTTATAATTTAGTCTGGAATAAACAGAACAAAAGCTCTTTAGTAAATATATATAATTATAGTAGGAATAGTCTACAAATAAAGCAGATTGGATGTTCTGTATTTATTCTGACATTTTCCATGTGGTTCTTGCATCCAGAGTTGTTGACGTGGTCTCATGTTTTTCTGAAAATTGAAGGCTTGCTGAGTTATTTTTGGATTATTCCTACCATGTGTTATGAATCATGTCTTGTTATGTGTTCCCAGCCCATAGGCATAGATGTATTCCAAATTCAAATTAACCGTTCAGACACATTTTACTCTTACATTTTTGGGTAACAGATAAAGCATAATACATACTGTACCGTCTACTGTGTAACATAAATGATTTAGGCACTAGTCAAAGTAACTATTGGTGTACACTCAGTGTACAGCATACTTTCTTTGACACAAGCCTTATATTTATCTGTTGGCAGTTTTCATACATGATATGAAATGGTTTCCGTTATATATCCGGATATTTAGTATATGTATAAAATCCTCATTATAAAAAAATTATAATGTTACATAAACCTTCTAATAAGTGAAATAATTAATATTGCCTGTCAAGCCTCTGTTTATGCAACCTTCTACACCTCCCCACCACTCCATAACAAACTCTGCCTCCTCTTTGCCAACACCTTACCCACTGCATGTGAAAGAACGGTTAATAGGAAATTATTGGTGCTACATATCAGTATTTCTCAACAAGGTGAAATATAGTGTGGAAGGCACATTTATTATTTGGATAAAAAAGATAACTGCTATCTCTACTGGTGTGTTTTCCCTGATAACAAATGAAGAGGCCAGATAACATTATGCAGAAGATATTGGGGTTGATTTACTAAAACTGGACAGTGCAAAATCTGGTGAAGCTGTGCATGGTAGCCAATCAGCTTCTAACTTCAGCTTGTTCAATGAAGCTTTGACAAAAAAAAACCTGAAAGCTGATTGGTTTCTATGCAGAGCTGCACCCGATTTTGCACTCTAAAAGTAAAGCACTTTTAAATTCCTGTATGCTTTGAATGCAAAAAAAAACCCTGTATGAAATAGAAAGTGAGTGAAGGGTAAAAAGTGAATAGAGGTAGCGCGTTAAGCGGTCAAATCCAGACATCCATATTGAAACACAAAAATAGCAAAATAGTATAATTTATTCATAGAAAAATACACAAGGACACATACATATATGTAAAAATAGAAACAATATAGATCCCTAAGGGATCATGATAGTATAGCCAGTAAATGTAAACAAGCAATCAAGGCCAACATGTTTCGCAGTCAGTTAGACATATCCGCTTCTTCAAGGCTGAATTGCTTCTTGCTTAAATCAAAGATCTGTTCACAAAAAGGACAGTTTATCCATAAACCGGTCTATAAATAATACATGTGAGTGTGGGGGGGGGGGGGGAACTGGAGGGGGGAAGAGTAAGGAGGGGAGGAGGAGGGAGAGGGAAAATGGGGGGGGGGGGGAGAAAAAAGGGGGGGGATGCAGGTAGAGATAAAGAACCAAAAATACCTCATGGGCAAAGTCAGTATACTATCATACAACATTGTCTGCATTGCCGTGCTGTCCTGTTGGGGGAGCCTGGATCTCTGTGGAGAAGTTGAGGGACCGGAGAGAGAGGAGACCTACTGGTGTGTCTACATTGACCCCGCCGCCGTCCTTCGGATGCCCCCATGCTGTGTGGATGGACTGGCGCTGAACAAGGGGAGAGGTTGTGCAGCTGGGATCCTGACCATGGAGGGGAGAAATTTCAAAGCTGAAACGTGAGTCCAGCAATAGTAATACAGCTATTAGAGGAGACTGGGCTTTGTCTTTAGTGACACCCGGTGGACATTTAGCATTCGGCACCCTGTATCTGGGATACCCAGTATTTTGCAATTGAAGGGAGGAGGGGAAAAATTAAAGAGGTTCCCCTTGGACTTTTTTTTTCTTTTTTTGTGCCACTTCTCTGGCATTTACCCTGCCCTCCCCTTCTCTCCCTCTCTCTTGGGATTAAGCATCACCCTGCCCCAAGGTGGGTCGGTGCTGGGTCATTATAAAATACAGATAGGACGAGAAAGAGAGGGGAAGACCCAGCGCAACAGGATAGTGCCAGCTCCAGTACCCACTCACAACGTAGTGTGAAAGGGAACCAGGCGGCTGCCAAATTAGAGAAGTTTGCCCATACTCCGGGTCAGATCCCCACAAAAGGAGGGCAACAGAACCCGCCAGCACAATCTAAGATGCATACTGGGTCCGCAGCTGTGAGGAAAAGCCAACGTCAAGGGCAAGCTATAGCAGCACTAGAGGGAAATCGTACAGGACTGAAACCTGCAGGTGAGGATATCCAGGACATTCAAGATGCCCCAGAACCCTCGACTGGAGCCTCAGCAGAGGGAGAACAAACACTAAAAGAGGACCTGCAGGCAGTTAATTCCTGTAGGACATCTTTGAGTGAACTGTCTGACCAGCTTAAAACCATCAGGGAAGAGTTTTCCTTTGTTAGGCATGACCTACAAAAGGTATGAGAAAGGACTACTGCCTTTGAAGGGAGAGTAATGCCGTGTACACACGGGAGGACATTTTGATGGACTAGGTCCGGCGGACTTTTCAACAGACTTTCAAATGAACGGACTTGCCTACACACGATCAACCAAAGTCCGACGGATTCGTACGTGATGACGTACGACCGGACTAAAATAAGGAAGTTCATAGCCAGTAGCCAATAGCTGCCCTAGCGTCGGTTTTTGTCCGGACTAGCATACAGACGAGCGGACTTTTCGACCAGACTCGAGTCCGTCGGAAAGATTTAAAACATGTTTTATTTCTAGGTCCGTTGGACTTTTGGGAGAAAAAAGTCCGCTGGAGCCCACACACGGTCGAATTGTCCGACGGAGTCCGGTCTGCCGGACCTAGTCCGTCCAAAGTCCGCTCGTGTGTACGCAGCATAAGACTAGTGGAGGATGACCTGACCCTCCTTAAGCAGGAGATAAGAACTGTATGAGAACAAATGGCTTATTATGAGATAAAAATGGACGACATGGAAAACCGGTTGCAAAGGAAAAATATAAGGATTGTGAGGCTCCCCGAGTGCAGTGAGGGCCCCGACCCGGTGGTATTTCTTGAAAAATGGTTCCAGGAACTATTTGGAAAGGACACCTTTTTTCACCCTTTTTTGCAATGGAGAGAGCTCATAGGGTGCCCTCTAGACCTCCTCCACCAGGGGGTTACCCAAGGTCTCTCCTGGTAAAAATGCTTTTTTATAATGACAGAGTAACTTTATTACAGAAGGCCAGGGAAATGGGTAATATTCTCTATGAAGGTGCAAGGGTATCCATCCACCCAAATTTCTCACCGGAACTGCAAAAATGGAGGGCTAAGTTTCTGGAAATTAACCGTAAACTACAACAACTGAAAGTATCCTATGCACTGTTATAACCAGCGGGACTGCGGGTAACCGCCTTGGGAGACTTTGTTTTTTGATTCCCCAGAGGGGGTGGCGGAATGGTTGGTATCCCATAAGGGGAAATTATAGAGGAACCGGAAAATAACGTTTCAAAGATAGAAGTATAATAACTACATGGGTGATTTAAAGGCACAGCTGATCACTTATTTGGCACATTAAGGAGCTGGGATGGGGGGTTTGCATTTAGGTGGGGGGTTGCATTTAGGTTAGGGAGAGTAATGTGTATACGGCCCCCTTTCTCAAAGGGATTTGGGAGAACTTTTTTTTTTTTTTTCTTGTTACCTGCATGAGCTTATTATTATTATTATTATTATTATTATATTTTTTTTTTGGGGGGGGGGGGGTTATACACAAAGGAAATAATATTTGTCATTTTGAGCACATGGGTCACTTTGGAAGCCCCAGAGAGGACCCAAAGGGGCGGTGATTTGGAATGAGACACGGATGGTGTGATAGGTAGGAAAGGTGTATGTGGGGACGTATGAAGAATAAGTGCACTTTAAATAGAAAATATTGTGTCACAAAACTATCACAGAACAAATATAATGAGAAGAATGGGTATTGGGTACTAAAGAGAAATTACACAAAGTATATGGAAATCGCACAATTAGGACTGGGTATTTTGAAATACATGTATTTGTCTAACACCAAGTGGTTAATGACTAATTTTATGCAGGTAAAAAAGTTAATTATATGCTCTTGGAACGTCCAGGGATTGGGAGACCCCGCAAAAAAACGCAGTCCTTTCTGTAGCAAAAATGTATGGGGTGGGACCAGTGGCGGTGCATCCATAAAGAGCACAGGAGAGCCGCCCCTTCTCTCCTGGCACCCCTCTATCACCATAGATAGATTCATGATTGCAACCCCATCTATGGTTCCTGCAATTAGTATAGAGGAGAGCAGGGTTTCTTTACATACTCCGGAAATAGTACATAAGTTTAAAGAATATTATGAGCATCTGCATAGCTCCCAGCAGGGGGAGATGAGGGAAGAAATGGACGCTTTCTTTAGGGGTCTGGCAATCCCGGCCCTCTCTGAAACTGAAAGGGGAGGAGTTGGATTTATCTATAACATTAGAGAAACCACAGTGGGCCACAAGGGAGATGGCAGGACAGAAAACTCCAGAACCCGACGGCCTTCTGGCGGAGACCTGTAGATGATACAGGAAGGTGTTATTGCCCAAGATGCTGGGGGTCTTAAACTAGTCGGTGATGGAGGGGAAGCTGCCCACATCTATGATGGAATCCACCATAGTTGTGATACAGAAGGAGGGCAAGGATCCACTTAATGCATCTTCATATAGGCCCATTTCCTTACTGAATACAGATATAAAAATCCTGACGAAGGTCTTGGCGGCTAGGCTAAACAGGGTCATTCAGAAACGTGTCCACCCCGATCAGTCAGGATTTATCCCTGGAAGATCTGCTAGTATAAATATTAGATGCGAGTATTTGAATTTACAAGTCCCAGCTGATGGAGATGGACCGAGGGCTATTCTGTCTTTGAATGCCGCCAGGGCCTTCGACAGCCTTGAATGGCGATATTTGTGGAGGGTCCTGGCCGAGTTTCAATTTGGCCCGGGCTTTATTAATTGGATAAAATTGCTATACAAAGTGCCAGAAGAAAAAGTGAATACTCAGACAAATTTTGATTGCTAAGGGGGACAAGACAGGGGTGCCCTATACCCCCCTGCTTTTCGCCCTCCAAATTCAACAGTGGCTCTCAGGTCCTCCCCAGGGATAAGAGGATTTATCAGGGGAGTAGTGGAAGAAAAAATGACATTATATGAAGATGACCTTCTACTATTTCTAGGGGACATGCAGACCTCCCTGTTTATTTTAATAATAATTTCAAACTTTGGTCAATTTTACGGACTTATAAACTGGGAAAAATCTGCATTACCAGTAGACCCCCTTGAAGGCCCCTTGCCTGAAGAAGTTGCTCAGATTCAATAGTGGACAAAATGAAATATCTGGGAATTAAGATTACAAGAGACCCCAAACCGTATATCATAAATAATATCGCCCCACTTTTGGAAAAATTTAGGGGAAAATTTTAAATATAGAAACCTCTCCCATTATCAGTAGCAGGACAATGTAACTTGATTAAAATGCTATGGATGCCACAGCTTTTGTATGCATTACAAAACTCCCTAGTGTGGGTATACAAAAAGTGGTTCCAAAAGTTAGATGTTATCTTTAGAGAATTTATTCTGGAAAGGTTGTCAGGCAAGAATCCGTTTGCGTATTCTAAAACTACAAAGACAGGAAGGAGGGGTTGCACTTCCACACCCTCAGTTACTTCCTCGCGGCACAATTACAGCATTTGGGAGGGTTAATGGGTTGAAGGGGGATATGTAGGGAGGGAAATGTTGCTACAAAACACTCCGAATGGATTAATGGTGGAAGGCATGGAGGCGGGCTCCTTTCCCTCTAGGCTCCCCACACTAAGTTTAATGGTAAAAGTATGGGATACAGTGAAGACTTTGTTGGGGTATAGGGGATTCAAAGAGTATACCCCCCTATGGGAGAACGGAAATCTTGGAGAAATCCAGAAGATGGGGACGGTCAAGGAATGGAAAAGGTGTGGAATAAAGTTTATTAGCCAGCTGTACAAGGATGACATTCTGAAATCTTTTCAGGAACTGAGGGAACAATACAATACCGAATAAATCCTTTTTTAGGTACCTACAGGTCAGGCATGCTCTGGGAGAGCAGTTTAGAGAGGGGGCGCTGGAATGGAGCAAGATTCCTTTGCTCCAGAAGGTAACCAATGCAACAACCCTAAAAGGCCATATCTCAAGCTTATATCCACATATATATATATATATATATACGAGCAGAGTCTTTGAATTGAGCCCCTTGGTCTCACTTTCTCCCTCCCAAAAGGGGTAATAGGAGCTGGTGAGTGGGGACCCTTAAGGGGGAGCACAAGTCACCTGATCTGCTGAGCATTGAGGTCACTTTGAAGTCCTTGGCAACTTGTACAGCAATTTTGCACATCACTTATGTGGGACTATTATTGTGGCTATTTTTTGCTAACACACATATCAAATTTTGATGAACTGCTGGTTTATATACTGTATGTATGTGTTTTTTGTTTTTTTTTGCTAGAAAATTACTTAGAACCCCCAAACATTATAATATAATATAATATAATATAATATAATATAACACTAATGCACTTTTATATACTATATTATCATATGTGATTCTAACTACAATTAATATCACTTGTAGAGCACATTAGTTTTTGGGTGGTACACCACTGTTGAATATATAGAGTGGTTAAATTATTATCCCTCTCTAATCTAGGTTAGCACCACTCACCCCATTTCTTTTTTTTTTTTTTTTTTTTTTTTTTACTTATAATGGGTAGCAACCTTATACGAACACTATTAAAGTATTCCTATGAGACCACATGGTAGACCTGAAGAAGGAGGCCACGCCCTCTGAAATGCATAATCATAGCAACCACCAGGCGTCATTTATCAGCTGGCTTCTGAGGATTACGTGCACGTGTCCTTGTGTGGAGTCTCTCTGCTTTCCAGGATCCTCGCTGAGTGCGGGTGGCTCTCATGAAGTTTGACGACGGCTGCTCGTGGACTATTAGACAGACTGTCAGTTTGCTTCACATCCAGCTTGGATTTCTGGACTCGGTAGAGCAACCACAGCCTCTACGGATGCGCTTGTTTTTATCTACACAATGTGAGTGTACTACATTCATTTGTCTATCTTTTTTAATAAACGGTGTCACACTAGGGCCGGTGTGATTAACTATTAACCTGTTTAAAAACAGACGTAAAAACGTCTATAACATACAAAAAAGAAGAAAGTACGTTCCATACAAAATTGATATAAGATCAGAACAGGAATTATACAAATGTGATATTATATGTACTCCTGGGGGTGATGTACCCCAATACCCGATGCGTTTCCGGTATTCTGATACCTTCATCAGGGATTTGTGAGTTGCCAGTGTTTTACAAGTGTATGGATTCTACAAATAGGATATCCAATGCTTGTGTTCACTTGGTCCTTGGATCTTCTTACTATTCATTTCTTTAATGTGATGTTTCTGTTCTGACATGCCTCCTTGTATATTTGTAGAATTACACTTAGTGCTATGGATTGAGAGAAATACGTACTAGAGAGAGATACACTTTGTCCATTTTTCATGTCAGAGGTTTGCAACCACTTTAAATAGTCCTCCACATAATGGAGAGTGTTATGGGGTATGGTGTGTTTCTGATGATGACCACTAGTGGGCTGGTAGGACAGGAGGGGTGTGTGTGTATGTATAGAGATATAGATATATCTATAGATATAGATATAGATATATATATATATATCTATCACACACACAGCGGAATGACCATGAGCTAGCACTGATCCATGAAGATGTCCAGTAGTCGAAGCGTGTTGAAGGGGGCTAGATACCTGTGACATCACTTCCACTGGTTGGAGTGTGCACGGCCATCTTGGAAGGGGCTGGTGGTATTGTGTATGTTACAAGGGAAGAAGCTGTGTTGCATCTTAATGTAAGTGCGCATTTTTGTCTGTTGAGGTTTTAATTAAAATAAAGCAATGTTAGTGTTTATAGATCCAATATTTGTCATATGGTGGCATGGAGGTATTTAGAGGCTTGTAATAAACCGCATCACCAGAGGAAAGAGTGGGAGAGGAGGACACCCTGTGGAGCGGTAATAAATATATAAGTGTATTGACACCTACCTAATGATTTAAGGGTTATACAGTCCAGTGAGTGCATTTTCACAAGTGAAGTGTGAAGTTGTACTCAGAATTCACAAGCACTGGAGTTTGTTTATGTGTATTATGTATATGCACATGTGTATATGGATCAAGAAGCACTTGTAATACACTTTGCAATGAAGAGTAAGATTTTTTTTTTTTTTTTCATATGAACTGATTTGGAGCACGATAACACTTTTTTGAGTTTTTGGGAACACTTGATAACAATGGATATGTTTTGCACAAGTAATTAGGATGTACTCTGTGTACACAGCACACTGTATGTTTATGATTTGTTAACCGCTTGCCGCGGCCAGGCGACGCGGCTCTCGTTCTGGGCGGGCGTCATATGACGTCCATCCATTTAAACAGGGAATCCGTGTGCGCACATCCCCGTTCCTTTAGGTGGCACCGTGTCACGAAGACACTGCTCGTCACTGAGGGGGGTGAACAGCCATTGAGCATGGCTGTTTACCACGTGATCGACCGTGATGACGGCCCATCACATATGGTACTGCCCCACTTTGCACGGCATATGCACGTGAGCTCGCTGCGCGCGCATGTTGGTGAAGGCGTGTTCCCGGGAACACAGCTTGTCACCGACGCTGGTATACAGCCATTGGCCGGCGGCTGTATATCACGTGATCGGCTGTGATCCTTTCACAGCCGATCACTAAATGTAAACATAGAGTGGTAACGAGATGTTACCGGGTTCTCCTCCTCACACACACCGATTGTGTGTGAGAAGGAGATTGCGGTAACATCTCATTACCGCTTACAGTGTACACCAACCACACTGATTGCCCCCCCCCAATAAAGAGGACCTGTCACCACCCATCAAAGTACCTGTCACAGTCCATGTGAGTACCCGGGTACCTGTCACAGTCCATGTGAGTACCCGGGTACCTGTCTCCGTCCATGTGAGTACCCGAGTACCTGTCTCCAGCCCGTCAGAGTACCTGAGTACCTATCTACAGCGTCAGAGTACCCGAGTATCTATTTGCAGCCCATGCCTCATAGAATATACATTGGGGTGTTTGCTTTCCAAAATGGGGTCATTTTATGGGTAATTTCATTGTCCTGGTGCTCAAGGACCTTCAAAAGTGTGATAGGTAGGAATGAAATGAGATGTGTAATTTATGCTCCTAGAACGCCTGAAGGTACTACTTCAATGTTGGTATGTGGCCAGGTTGTGTAAAAGTCTCATATGTGGTATCGCCATTCTCGGGAAGAGTAGCAGAATGTGTTTTGGGGTGTAATTTTTGCAATGTACATGCTATGTGTTAGAAATATCTTTTATATTGACAACTTTGTGTTAAAAAAATTTAAAAAATAATGCGTTTTCATTTTTTTCCCCACATTTTCCAAAAACTCCTGGAAAAAAATTAACCATTCAAAAGACTCATTATGCCTCATAGATTATATGTTGGGGTGTTTGCTTTCCAAAATGGGGTCATTTTGTGGGCAATTCCATTGTCCTGGTACTCCAGGGCCTTCAAAAGTGTAATAGGTGGTTGAGAAATGAGATGTGTCATTTATGCTCGTAGAACACCTGAAGGTGCTACTTCAATGTTGGGCCTTTGTATGTGGCCAGGCTGTGTAAAAGTCTCACACATGTGGTATCGCCATACTCAGGAAGAGTAGTAGAATGTAATTTGTTGTATGCATATGCTATGTGTGAGAAATAAACTGATAACAGGACAATTTTGTTAAAAAAAAATCTTAATTTTGCAAAGAATTGTGGGAAAAATTACAACTTAAAAAAACTCACCATGCTTCTTACTTAACACCTTGGAATGTCTACTTTCTAAAAAGGGGTAATTTGGGGTTTGGTGGGGTATTTGTACTTTCCTGACTTGTTAGTGTCTCAAGAAATGAGATGCACCTGATGTACTGAAGGCCTGATCAGATGTGATCAATTTTCAGTGATTGGCACCATAGTTTGTAGACTCTAACTTTCACAAAGACCAAATATACACTAATTTGGGTTATTTTTACCAAAGATATGTAGCAGTATAAATTTTGGCCAAAATTTATGAAGAAAAATTACTAATTAGCAAAATTTTATGTCCGAAACAAAGAATAAGGCATTTTTTTTTTTTCACAAAATTTACGGTCTTTTTTTATTTATAGCACAAAAAATAAAAAACCCACTAGTGATTCATTACCGCCAAAAGAAAGCTCTATTTGTGTGAAAAAAAAAAAAGGATGCAAATTTCATATGGGTACAGTGTTACATGACTGAGCAATTGTCATTCAAAGTGTGAGAGCGCTGAAAGATGAAAATTGGTCAGGGCAGGAAGGGGGTGTAAGTGCACTGTACTGAGGTGGTTAAGCACACTAATTGTTTTGGCTTTGTTAATTTTAACCACTTACGGACCGTCCGCCGCAGGTTTATGTCGCTTTGAAGAGGAATACCGTTATGGCAGCAGCTAGCTGCCATAGCCCCCGGTATCCTCTTCTTCAGCAGGCAGTCCGCTTTCAGATAAAAGTGGTCTCTGCGGTGGATTCGCAGCGGGATCACTTTTATCGGTGGCGGGAGAGGGCCCCCCCTCCCCACCACGCTCCGATGCCCTTCACCGCTTACTGGAGCCGTTGGTAGCGGCGGAGGTGATCGGATCATTTTTGACCCCAGATCTCACATTTAAGATGTCCTGTCATGCTTTTTTTTCTATTACAAGGGATGTTTACATTCTTTGTAATAGGAATAAAAGTGACACATTTTTTTTAAAAGAACAGTGTAAAAATAAAAGGTAAAATAAATAAGAAAAGAGAAAAAAATTTTTTAAACGTGTCCCATCCCGCCGATCTCGTGTACAGAAGCGAACGCATACATGAGTATCGCCGCGATTGGTAGAGCGGGAGTATAAATTCTAGCTCTAGACCTCCTCTGTAACTCAAAACATGCAGCCTGTAGAATTTTTTTTTTTTAAACCTTGCCTATGGAGATTTTTAAGGGTAAAAGTTTGTCGCCATTCCAGGAGCGGGCACAAATTTGAAGCGTGACATGTTGGGTATCAATTTACTCGGCATAACATTATCTTTCACAATATAAAAAAATTGGGCTAACTTTTACTGTTGTCTTATTTTTTTAATTCAAAAAAGTGTATTTTTAAAAAAAAAAAGTGTGCTCGGTCCTTAAGTGGTTAAAGGGTCTTCGAGCGCTGCACCCTTTTCTCTTTAAAAAAGGAAATGCAGTCTGCTCACAATTTGTAATAAAAACATCTTTGCCATTCTGAAGCTTCCCTCCAACCACTTTGCATATTATTATATATATCCTGTGATTCTGTACTTGCCAAATATGCTGCAGAAATCTCCCTCTACTGAGTCTGGCTGCAACCATTTTAACTGTGGGCAGCTGAAGCTGTTGCCTGTTCACTGGATTTACACAGAGGCACACCTCCCCAGCTCTGCAGCTCTCATTGGCCCTCTTATGTCTCATCCCTCCACCCTTCCTGGCAAACTCTCACGAGAGTGAGCGAGAGCTGTGCATGATATCATAAGCCTAGGCTTTTCACCACACAAGAAAGAGGAAGTGGGATGTATAAGGTATTTACTGGCAGAAAAAAAAATGTTTTTTTTCAAGGGCAGAGAATTTTTAATAGATGGAGAGTTAAAGAAAAATGACTAAAGGTCCACTTTAAGTCTTCTACTATTGTCCATGTGTGGATTACAGTTTGGTGTTCAGCAAGCGGGTTTGTAATTAGGTAAACTCCCTGACCATAAGCACAGAGATCTTGTCATTTTCTACCTGCAAATAAAAGTTAGGAGATTCTGTAATGGGTGCTATGAACTTTATCGGCCCAGAAGGATAATTGTGCCTATACATGAGGCTGTTCTGATGGTCTCTTCCATTTTATTTATCTATGTGCTTATTTATTCCCTTTTAATCTATAAACACTGCAGATTGGAAAGTACAAGTTCAGAAGGTAATATTCATAATCTCACATATGCCTTGAAAGCATTCATGTGGTGAGAGTTGCCTAGTAAAAGTGTGCTTGTATGGTTGAATGACGTTGTTGCAATACATTTTACATGTGTAAATTTTGTGTAAATTTTTGCAAAGCACTCGCTGTTCAGTTGAACACATTCAGTTGGTAGGTAGATTTGCATATCATGTCTATTTGCACTTGTTGGACGCTAGTTACACTCTTTCAACACACAATGCAAATAGATACGGTACATGAAAAAATAAAAAAAGTCTAGAACAAATTACACTCATAGTAAAATGCACTTATGTGCTTGTGTGTTGGACATTAAAGTGGGGCATTTCAGTAATATTGCAGGGTTACATTTCTTTGGTTATGAGTAAGCATGAGTGATTAGTGTGAAACACACAACCATGTCCCTGTGTATCTGTCTGGCTTGGCAACAATAAAGAACCTCCACTTGGCTGTGGTGTGCTACCATTTTCCTTTTCTTTATTACTTCTCTTGGTGGTGAGCACCTGCAGCAGTCAATCACCCACTGATTTCCTGAGCGGTTTATACTTTGTAGTAGGGTTCATTTCCTGACATAATAATATACAGCAACAAAATCATTCTTTTATAAAAGCCGTATCTTTATTTTTCAAAAGCAGTCCTTGAGCTTTAGTCAATGATTATGTCATCAATCTACTGCAGGCAGGAGAAAGCATTTCCACGCTGTCCTTTCCCCCCTGTGTTTAGCCTATCGAGTTATAGCTTTGTAAAGTCTCACAGGCTGAGAGGCTGTAGCAGGAGGCTGATCTGTGTCAGACATTGGTGAACACAGCCAAGAACTGCACACATACCAGTAATTACATGATTGGGTCAGGTCTGAACCAGCATCTTAATACGGCGGGGTAGATGTTCACCATGAATTGTGCGTGAATAAATTACAGTCCAATGTATCAGATTAGTTGTTCTCTTCATAGTGGCGAAAAGGTGCCGTTACCTAAAATGTGACTACCCTCCTCCAGATGTGATTTACCTAACACAACATGTGTGCACAACATGTGTGTCTTCATAGTGGCGAAAAGGTGCCGTTACCTAAAATGTGACTACCCTCATCCAGATGTGATTTACCTAACACAACATGTGTGCTTAAAGATTTTTCAACATATGGACAATATACAGTGGGAGTGATGGCGTCTTACCCACACTCTTCTGTTAAAGCTGAAGTCTAGGTATGATCTTTTTTTTTCAGTTAAATTGGTCCAGCTTAGACCATTGTAAGTATGCATATCCCATAGGACCCCCATACAGAGGGACCGCTGTAGTCACCAATTCTACAGTGATTGCCACAATCTTCTGGCAATATATTGAGTCGCTTCTCTTTTGCATAGACCACAGGGGGTCACTTGATCGGCACTGCCACTATTCACAAGACACCTTTGTGGGCTTTTTTTAAGGAATACTAGGTGTTCCCTGATTGGACAAGCTGGAGAGGTGAAGCAGTGAAGTCAAGATTTCCACCTCATCCAATCCGAGAACCCACTGTATTAAAAAAAAAATACAAATCATTCTATGCATGGGGGCAGTGATGAGTGAGCACCAGTGGTCACTATGCAGAAGGAAACCGCTTTAAGACGCTGAAGACTACCACTTTAATTCTCACTCCTGTGTTAGAATTATCTAGCAGACATCCCCAGTAGCAACAACATCTTTTTTCTCAGAGTCAACCAATTTCTATGGGACTCCATACTGTTCCTAATCTTCTGCAGGAATATTCTGCCTCCAATGAAGATCAGCGGCACCAGCCTCAGCTCCAGGCCTAATCCCATCCAGAGCCCTTCATGCAGGCAGGACTGAAGAAGCAGTTCCATCACATGCATGCTCTGCAGAACAGAGCCTGGAAGGAAGAGAACTTCCATCAGCCAGCCCTGTATTATACCCTTTCCCATAATGTATCGCTGGCAAAGAAAACTCCTAGTGGTGGTCTGGGAAAAAAATCTGCATATTCATACTCCAAATCTACTGTGTGATCTCGCACTAATACCAGACGTGACAGTGCCACATGCTAACAGAAGGAGAACAGACAGCCAGCCTGAACAAGAACAAGACACAAACTACAAATTGGTACGGGCTGACTGCAGACATGCAGAACTAAATTTAGAGACACTCCTGCTTAACAAGGGTGGCTACATATGGATCACTTAAAGGGATTGTAAAGTCTCATGGTTTTTCACCTTAATGCATTCTTTCCTTCTTTTTTTTTTTTTTTCTTTTTTTTTTTTTTTTTATTATATCGAAATCTCGTATACAAAATACTTCCCTTTGAAAATCAGGGATAATACAAAATTGTTTTACAATTACATTCCCAGACCCGCCAGAGCTCTCTTCCCCGCAATTATATTACAGAAACACACACATTGTACATTATATCCTACTGTAATAGAGTGGATTATAGGATTTTACAAGCATTTTAAACTAGGGCTTATTTTCGGGGTAGGGCTTATATTGCAGCCCTCCTGGAAAATAGCGCTAGGTCTTAATTTTGGGGTAGGTCTTATTTTCAGGGAAACAGTATAATCTCCTTCCAATATATCTTAATCTTGGGACATCCCCACCATATATGGGCCATAGTTCCTACTTCTTTACAACCTCGCCAGCACTCTGATGTTTGCCCTATTTGATATTTGTCTATTTTGTCCGGCGTAATATACCACATAATTAAGCATTTATAATTAATTTCCACAGTTTTATGTCTACAGATGAACCATGTACCAATTTCAAAATTTGCCCTATATCTTGACTCTTTCCTCGTGTCATTCTCCCATCTCCAACAAGATCTTATATATCTGGGAAATGCTCCCTCTAGTTTTTTCTGCTGTGCACAGCCGCTCAAAAGATGTAAGTTCAGCCCCAGCTCTTATCGGTTGCGGTAATGTTGCTACGAAATGCTTTAGCTGGAAATGCCGCCATTCGTCCGCCTCCATCTCTTTTTTATATTTAATTTCTCGTAATGTGCTAATTTCCCCTCTTGTGTTATATCTCTCAATTGTGCATTATCATTTTTTTTTATCCAATTCCCACCCACAGACCTTTTCCCAGGAGTGAAATAATTATTATCTTTTAACGAAATTAATGGTGAGTTGTATTTCCATTTACTTTGCTTGTGTGTCAGATCCCAAGTTCTAAATACATTCCGTGTCATAATGTGTGTATTTTCTCCGAGTGCCCTATATTGTGGTGGCATCCATATACTCTTTTTTTTTTTTTTTTTTTTTTTTTTAATCCAACAAGATTTTATTGAGTTTGCAGGAAGGACAATACAAACATTGTAAGCAGAGTTACATAGCTCCTCTTATACAATACATAATCCAGTAAACAATCAACCGTCTCTATATAACACGGCTAAGACCTTGTTCCAGTCACAGTCAACCTCCATCCATGTCTCACCCGGCATTGATTCCTAGCAGCCTGTCATATACCAACTCCATAGGTGCTAATCCCGGTACATCCAACCATGGACCCCATATTTTTTCATATTTTGGCATGCTACCTCTATGTTGATAAATCAACTTTTCCATTTTTAGAGTTGTGTTAATATTGTCCGTCCACTCCTTAATAGTCGGGGGCCTATCAGACTTCTAGTGAGTCATAATCAACCTTCTGGCCTGGAAAAGTACTCTATGCACAGCCTCTCTGGTGTGTCCTTCCCATTCGGATTCCTCCAAAGCCCCCAAGAGACACGCTCTAGGGTCTTGTGGAAGATTCACATTAAAAATTGAGTTAATGTTTTGCACCACTCCTGCCCAATACATGTGTAGCTTGGGGCACCTCCACAGCATGTGTATAAGGTCTCCATGCTCACGTTTACATCTAGTACACGTTGGTTCCGCCTGCCTGTTCATTAAATATAATCTGTGTGGAGTGTAATATGTTCTCAGTAATATATATAATTGGGTGAGTTTTTGTGACACATTGAGTGAACATTGGTTCACTGCCTGAAAGATCTCCTCCCACTGATCCCCGTCTAGTTGTCCCACCTCTGTTTCCCATTTCTCTCTCTCTCAAGGGATTGTGTCTCATCACGGACTGTAGCAGGATGGCATAGCATTGAGAAATAAATCCTTTAGATGAGCCAGCATCCCTCAGTAGGTTGAATACCGGGGTTGGGGACAAATGCCACTCTGAAGAGCGGCTCTGTGTGTGTATTGCATGTTTGAGCTGCACATAGTAGAATAACATTGAGGCTGGTAGATTATACGTTTCCTTTAAGTTTGCAAATGTTCGTAATACTCCATCCCTGAATATTTGCTTGATATGAGTGACTCCAAACTGCTTCCAACGAGCTCCGCATTGTAATTTAGCTAGTTCCCCATATGTTTCATTGTGCCAAATAGGACTATATTCCGTATATCCATCAGCATTCTGGAGATATTTGGACTTATTCCACACTTTTTGAATCAGACTAAACGTTGGGTATTTTTTATGTGGTTTAGTGAAGACTAAAGCCTCTAAAGCCATATGAATCGGTCCTTTACCTACTGTATGAATCATTAGCCTGTGGGATGAGTTTTGTGACGGGACAAATGTACCAATCAGGTGCTGTAATTGGGAGGCCAGGTAATACAACCATGGGTTGGGCAATGCCAGTCCACCACAGTCCTTGGGTCTTTGTAGGTGTTCTAATTTTATCCGGGCGGGGCCATTTTTCCAAATAAGAGTTCGGAAAATGGCATTAACTATATGAAATATTTTTAAGGGGATAACCATAGGGGTGTTATGCAGAAAATAGAGTAACTGAGGCATAAGAATAATTTTTATTAAATTTACTCTACCTGCTACCGACATTAACAGAGAGTTCCAGGTCTTAATTTTGTCTCGGAAGCGTTGTAGGAGTGGAAGTATATTTAAATGTATAAAGTCCCGGAGCTGGGACGTAATTTGAATCCCTAGATATTTGAAGGAAGTAGTAAACGGAATTGGGCAAGTGGCGCACACCTCCTGTGTTTCATCTCCATCCAATAAAAGAAGGGCAGACTTTGACCAATTTATGAGGAGGCCAGAAAACCTCTCAAATTTAGATATGGTCGACATGGCCTCCTGAAGGGAGGGGCCAGTATCACCAAGTAGGAGCATGGTGTCATCGGCATACAACATAATTTTTTCCTGCATGTCACCATAGCAGAAGCCTGTAATGCCCCGATTTGCCCTGATTCCGATCGCCAATGGTTCAATAGCCAGCGCGAAGAGGAGAGGGGACAGGGGACATCCCTGTCTCGTACCTCTCCTCAACGCGAAGCTCGGGGACAGAAAGCCAGACACCCTCACAGTAGCCTCAGGCTGACTATAAAGGAGCTTAACCCAAGAGACATATTGTGGACCAAATCCAAAATTCCGTAAGACCGACCACAGATAGTCCCAGTCTATGCTATCAAATGCCTTAGTGGCATCCAAAGACAGCAAGGCCCTGGAACCCATGTTGTCTGCTTTGGATTGCATATTAAGGAATAGCCTTCTCAAATTAACCGCAGTTGATTTATTGGGCATGAAGCCAGCCTGGTCTCCATGTACAATTGAAGTAATAACTCCATTTAATCTAACGGCCAGAGCTTTAGCTAATATTTTCACGTCACTCTGTAACAGAGAGATCGGGCGATATGCCCCCGGATCTACTGGATCTTTACCAGGTTTAAGTAGCAAAACAATATTAGCCCTAGACATTGATATTGGTAGGCGTCCCTCCTCCCGGGCTCTATTAAAGACCTTAAGCAATTGGGGTAGTAGTTCAGTAGGATACTGTTTATATATCTCTATGGGAATTCCATCTTCCCCTGGCGCTTTGCAGTTAGGAAAGGATCCAACCGCAGTCTGTAGTTCTTCCACTGTAAGGGGGTTCTCCAAGAGGACCCTCTGATCTGTGTTTAATTTGGGGAAATCTATCTGTCCTAAGTATTGTTCTAACTCAGGTGTGTAAGCTGTACCCGGCTTATATAAGTCTTCATAATAAGTAGATAGTTCCTGCAACACCTTCTCAGGCGTATTAACTATGTTACCCGTCTTAGTCCTAATAGCACCTATGGTTGGGGACTTCTGGTATGAATTTGCGATTCTCGCCAGTATGCGGCCTGTTTTCTCGCACTCCTCAAAAAAAGCTTGTTTTGCAAAGAATCTCTTCTTGTCGGCCGACGAGGATAGCAGTTGACAATATGCAGACAAAGCTGCCTGCCATGCCTCCTTGGTCGAATCAGAAGGATCCGCGACATACAATTGTTCCATCTCTTGTACTTTAGCTTCAAGTTCATTTTTAAGAGCAGATGAGTCTTGTTTAACCTTAATCATTTCAGCGATTAATACACCCCTCAGATATGCCTTAAAGGCATCCCACTGCCCAACCACCGAGTCATTTGGATCCTGGGTGCTGAAAAACTCACACATGCTCCCTACTATCCCCTCATGTGAGCGGAATAGTTTCAACCAGAAAGAGTTAAATTTCCAGGGGGCTTTGGGTAATGTAACTATTGGGGCAATTATGAGCCGTATAACCACTGGAGAGTGGTCAGATACACTGCGAGGCCTATGTATCATATCAGAAATAAACGGGAGCATGTTTAAGCTGCACACCCCCAGGTCAATTCTAGACAAACAGCCATGGGTTTTAGAAAAACATGTGAATTGTCTAACTCCTGGATTCCTGTGTCTCCAGATATCCACCCATCCCACCTCTTGCAACAACCGCGCCAGGGGGGTATCCCTGGAGAGGGCAGAGGCTCCGGGTCCCGGGTGTCTATCTTCAACTGGATTTAAACAGCAGTTAAAGTCCCCCGTTACCAACAGCGGTGCGTCAGGCCTGCCACCCAGAAATGTTAGCAGAGACCTAAGCACCGCCGTCGTGAAGGGGGGGGGAATATATACCACCGCCAGCACACAAGTCAATGTACCCAATCTGCAATGGAGAAAAACATATCGACCTTCACTATCAATTTCATTAGCAAATTCTTCATAGTCCAGGTTACCATGAATCAGCAAGCTCACTCCCCTAGAGTAGGAAGTGTGCGTAGAATGATAGGCTTTTCCCACCCAGGAGTAACCTAGGAAGCTCAGTGTCCGCAGTCAAGTGGGTCTCTTGGTAGCAAAGGATGCCAGGGATGTATTTCTTCAAACACATACGAATCATAGTACGTTTCAGTGGGGAGTGGAGTCCCCTAACATTCCAAGATACTAACGGGATGTCTGCCATGTCTGCTGGTAGGCAAGTAATGTTGACAGGTAATTTATGCGCACCTGTGCAAGATGGTGGATCCACTTCTGTAGCAAAGTTCCACTGGATTTGCCGTTTGCCGTGAGGTTGATGAACTCGTGCCCTTTTGATATATTATCCGTTCTGCTTGTGACTCTCATTGGTAAATTCTTCCCCGCAACAATGGGGGGCAATGGAAAAGGAAACCTTCTTGTGCTATAAACCGTACTTTCTGCCAACATGGCAACTTTAATAACATATGCGATATTCCATCGCTCTTTTTCAATGTAAATGGTCATTCGTAATTCAACTTTTGTTCCAATTCGCTCTCATTACACTGCTTAGGAATATTCTGTCCCCCAGCCAAGGAACATCTTTCAACATTGAAAAGAAGGAAAAAGGGTATGCTCTGGTTGCCCATCTAGAAAATGATATAGGACATTTTCAAGTAGCTCAGCACTCTGCAAGCAGCCGGTTTAGTCCTTTCAATCTTCTTCCTGTGGAGCTTGCCGTTTCAACGCCTGCTCATTTCTATCCAACCAGACTGAAGCGTCCTTAGCGGATTCAAAAAATTGTGCTTGGCCTCTTACCACAATCTGTAGTTTCGCCGGATATAGCATAGCATATGGGAGTTGTAAAAGCTGCAATCTGCGTTTCACGTCTGTGAATTTAGCTCTGCACCTCTGGACTTCTGCCGAGAAGTCCAGGTAGAAGGATACCCGGACGCCATTATGGAGAACATTTGCCTTTTGCCGAGCTTGTCTCAGCACTGCTTCTCTGTCCTTGTAATGTAAAATTCTTGCCAGAATGGATCTTGGAGGGCCCCCTGGTGGAGGAGGGCGTGAAGGCACTCGGTGAGCACGTTCCACTGCAAACATTGGGGAAAATGCATTTTTTCCAAAGAGTTCCATTAGCCAGTTTTCGACATAGGTGGTGGGGTCCCTGTCCTCCACTTTCTCAGGCAACCCCACTATGCGAACATTGTTTCGCCTTAAGCGATTTTCCAAATCCTCTGCATGATCATATGCATCCCTGGCTAGTTGTAGTGCTGTTCTGGTATCTTGTGTCATAGGTGGTAACTGATCTTCTATGTCACTGACTCTGCTTTCCACAGCCGTGGTCCGCTCACGTATCTTCTGTATGTCTTGCCTTAGTAGTGACATATCTTCTCTCAGACCCCCAAACTGCTCCTTCAAAGTGTTAACAGAAGCTGTACAGTTGTTCACAGCTCTGAGTATGTCAGCTAAAGTAGGCTGCATATTGTCCGGGTCCGCTGCACTTTGTGGTTCCCCAGATGCATGGGCAGACTGCTCCCCCTCCTCCTCTCCCCAGAGCACCTGAGTGTTATCTGCCTGTATGGCCTCCTTCATAGCATGTGTCCCAGCCTGACTGGATGGCTGCTCTGTTCCCAATGTCCCAGCCATTTTCTGTGCATAGTATATCATGTCTCTAGGGGCATCTTTCCCAGAAAATGTTGGCGTCTTACTTGTTTTAGGTCCAGAGTCTTTCAGCTTGTCCTGTCCGCGCGGTGTGTGCTTCACTGAGGGCGCCATCTTGGATCTCCAGGCCCGTCATCTCAGTTTGTCCTTTTCGGAACTTTCCTCTGGTGCAGAGAGCCGGCGGATGATCCCCTGGGGTCTCAGGATCGTGCCCGTGCTGCATAGGGCAAAAGAAAGTCGGTATGTGGGCTGGGGGAGGATCGGTTACCGGATCGCTGCTGGGAGCTGTGGGACATGCGTCCTCTCACATGCCTGCCTTGGCCACACCCCCCGGCATCCATATACTCTTACCTAAATGTGTATTAGACATTGTATTTTCCAGTTTTACCCACCTCTTCTTGCTTTTTACCTTAGCCCATTCCACCATACGTGATAATACTGCATT
Organism: Aquarana catesbeiana; assembly: GCF_042186555.1. Lineage (NCBI taxonomy): Eukaryota > Metazoa > Chordata > Amphibia > Anura > Ranidae > Aquarana > Aquarana catesbeiana. The sequence goes on from NC_133329.1 coordinate 252,191,749, forward strand.
GTAATATTTTTTGAAATCTGGTACATTTAGTCCCCCTTGATTCTTATCTTTTCCTAACATTGAAAAGATATTTGCAGCCAATTTGTGTTCCTCCTCCCCAAACTTAACACCTCCTATGTCTCTGGGTTATTGCGAATTGTTGACAAAAGGGGTTCTAATGACAATATGAACAAAAGCGGTGATAGGGGACACCCCTGTCTCATCCCGTTGTACATTTTAAAAGGGGCGGAAGCTGTTCCATTAACTTTTACAGTTGCCGTAGGATGTTTATACAGTACTCGGGTTCATTGCATCATCCTTGGACCTATTCCCAAGCTCTCCAGTGTGTTCATCATAAATGCCCAGTCTACTCTGTCGAATGTATAAAATAAAATACTCAAGCGCTAATATGGAATAAATAGAGACTAATGTGATTAAAGAAAAAAATGTGTAAAATCCTACTGCAATCACTCCAAAAATGATTGAATATCAACCAGATGTATACAAATTACTGATCAATTAGCTCCTACGTGAAAAAATAGGATAATAACAGTTGACACTTTAGTGAAAAATACTAAAATAAATAATATATAAAGTGTCAACTGTTATTATCCTATTTTTTCCATGTAGGAGCTAATTGATCAGTGCTGACACATTGTTCACATTGGGTTGTGCGTTTAGTGCTATTCACAATAATTTTGAGTTGTACACAAGGTATTCGTTGATTAGAGCGCATCAATAATTATATACTGTTCTTATGAGGTACCTGAAACACTTATGCCCCATACACACGGTCAGACTTTGTTTGGACATTCCAACAACAAAATCCTAGGATTTTTTCCGACGGATGTTGGCTCAAACTTGTTTTGCGTACACATGGTCGCACAAAGTTGTCGGAATTTCCGATCGCCAACACCGCGGTGACGTCAAGCACGTACGACGAGACTAGAAAAGGCCAGTTCAGAACCAAACGCGGCACCCTTTGGGCTCCTTTTGTTAATCTTATGTTAGTAAAAGTTTGGTGAGAGACGATTCGCGCTTTTTCAGACTCGTGGCTTTCAGATAGTTTTCTGCTGTTCAGTTTGTGCTTGTGGGTTTGTATCTGCTCTTCAGTGCGTGCAAGCAAGTTCCGTGTGACTTTAAGTAGTCATTGTGTTCTTGTTCGTTCGTTACTGTTTTTCAGGTCACTCTTCACAGGCCTTGCTGTTCTTCAGTGCGTTCTGTTACTTCGTTCTGAGCAGCCGACCGTTTTCTAGCCATGTTGCGTATACGTACTCCTCGTAGAGTTCGTGCTGTGCGGGGGCTGGGTGTTGGGGTCCTGACCTTGACACAAGTCCAGTCCATGAACAGGGTGGGGAGGAGTTCATTGACCAAGAATTGGTTGCTTCAGCGTGACCAGTTCTGTCACATGCCTTTGCTCCGTGAGATCCGTGAGAATAATCCTGATGATTTCAGGAACTTTCTCTGGATGACAGACCCCGTGTTTCACCGTCTGCTGGCTTCGCTGACCCCCTATATCAGCAGGCAGGATACCTGCATGAGGCAAGCCATCACTCCGGAGCAGAGGCTGGTCGCTACCCTGCGGTACTTGGCGACAGGGAGAAGCCTGCAGGACCTCAAGTTCTCGACAGGCATCTCCCCCCAGGCTCTGGGTATCATTTATCCTAGAGACCTGTTCTGCCATCATCCAGGTCCTGCAGAAGGAGTATATTAAGGTAAGATTTTTATCCTTTAATATCACATTTTATTGTATTGAATGTTTGATAATATATTGTATTTCTTTCCTCATTCCCTAATTACCATGATTGTAATATGCTGTGAATGTCCCTTTTGTCCTCATGCATGCTGGATTTTTATGTAATTATTTTTTTAGTCCTTCATACAGATTGGCCTTCAATAACCTCCCCAACATGCTCTCCTGGCCCTATATTCACCTCATGTAGTCACTTAACAATGTATTTTGTCAGCTCCATAGTAGTGCTCTACCCCAAACACCCCTAAAATGATTTTAAATGTGATTTGTGCTTTAAATTCAGGCAGAATGCCAGAGGCTTTTTTTTTTGTGGTGTCCCCAAATCATTTTTAGTAACCCTCCCTCCCCCCAACTGCTAAGTCAGCTGATCCCAATTCTCTATCCTCAATCATCTATCTGCTGACTTTGCCAAACACATACACACTATCCATCTCTTTTGTGCTCAGATGTATGGATGAATTCCCCAAAGCATGTAGTGCAAGGGCCTGCCTGTATACTTTCAAATGGTACTGTTTAAAGTTTTTGTATCCTATTATTATCTTGACAGGTAATAGCAGAATGTCCAAATTTCCTCAAATGTGTACAGTGTGTATTTATATCTTTGTATTATGACACTTCTTACCTGTCCAGTGGGCTGCCAATAGTGTAACTAAGGAGGGGCTGTTCCAAGTAATACCCTGTATTTAGGCATTCATCTCTCAATGAAGTGGAGAGGGTTACCTGTCCAAGATTCCCCCCCCCCCTATAATGTTAGAAATGGCCCATGAGGGGGGGGAGGGGGAATATGATAGGTGTACCTTATACTTTGGTGTTGTTAAATTCCTCTTAATAAATGCTATCTGGAGGTTGGCCAAGAATGTTTGTGTCTAATCTGCTTGCCATGTTTATGTGCAAAAATACTATTTTCTTTTTTCCTCAACAGTTTCCTTCCACGCCACAGAAATGGCAGACTGTGGCCTCCCGCTTTGCCCAGCGGTGGGACTTTCCTAACTGTGGAGGGGCAATTGATGGGAAACACGTCCACATCGTCCCACCACCCAACTCGGGGTCATACTATTTCAACTATAAGGTGTTCAATAGTATTGTGATGTTGGCGGTGGTGTCGGCTAATTACGACTTCTTGTATGTGGACGTGGGGAAGAATGGCCGGATGTCCGATGCTGGAGTCATCGCCCAGACGGAGTTCTACAGGCGTCTCCAGAATGGCAGCTTGGACCTGCCACCTCCAGAGGACAATTTGGAAGGACACCCATTCGTCTTCATTGCAGGTGAAGCATTTGCGCTGGGGGACCATCTTATGCGGCCATTCCCGATGAGGACCCTCACCCCGGAACAGAGGGTTTTTAATTACCGGCTGGCCAGAGCCAGAAGAGTGGTGGAGAACACATTTGGAATCCTGGCCAGCCGGTTCCGCCTATTTCTGACACCCATCCATATGGCGGAGTATAAACTTAATCATATAATCCTGGTATGCTGTGTTCTACATAACTTTTTACGCCAACATTCTGCCAACTATGCTGGCTCAGTTGGGCCTGAGGCCGGAATTCTACATGATACAACCCTGACGGTACTTGAAAGTGGCTGTCCTGGCTTGCCCTCCCTGAGTGCCCGTGATGTCCGGTTAAGATACCTTGAGTTCTTTGTGGGTAGGCGGGCCATCAATATGCCAGACAATTTGTGAAGCATTTATCAAATTAAAAAAAAAAAAAGCTAATCTTTGACATTTATTGCTTGTGTTTGTTTTAGCTGACCCTGACAGCAATGTGGGGAGTCCTGAAAATGGCGTGATTGTGTAACCTTTTATACAAAGCACTGTTGGGTGTTATTTACTAAAGGCGTAGACACTTTGCACTACTGCACTGAAACTGCACTTGTAGTGCAAAGAGGATTTGCCCTTAGGAAATAACCCCCATTTTCACAGAAAACAGCAATTACATCACCACAAAAGTGTTGTAGCGTTCAGACAATCCACACATTCTTGATTAACAAACTTTTTAATACCTGCACAATCACATGTGCATTTAGAAAAGGTTTTTAAAACAAACCAACATGTTTGTTGTATAACAATTTTTGGGGTGGCATTATCAAAAATAGAAATGTCTATTTACGATAAAACAGGCCTGTGTAAAACCAACAAGAAAGACAAAAATCTTGAACTTACAAAGTTCACATATGATAAAACTTGAAGGCAATATCAGACATGAGTATTTAGGAACTGTGTTTGATATTGCAGTCAGATGGGGTGAAGTCACCCCTTGAAAAGCCAAATTTGGAAGATGCACACCAATTTACGAATGTCAACATGTGCTAGCTGCCATCACGGGGGATCAAAGGACGTGTTTTGGGGGAGCAACCCCTTCCTCACCGCTACTTTATTATTGAGGAAGGGGTTGCACCCCCAAAACGCGTCCATTGATCTCCCGTGATGGCAGATAGCACATGTTGGCACACTGTGTGCATCCTCCAAATTTGGCTTTTCGAAACATCGCTAAAAAATTTTTAAGATTGTAGCACACAAAAAAACAAAGTGATTTTGTGGGGTTTTAAATTCGCCCCAAAACATCAATGATGTTATCATTTTTTTGAATAACATCATTGATTTTTTTCTTGAGGTTTTCCAATTCTAAATTACACCCCATGATCTCCCCGATCAGGATCTGGGCACTTTCTGATGTGAAATGATCTCGATCCACAACATCACAATCACCTAAAAAGAGAGAAACCAAATAAAAACAGGTATCAAAAATCTGTCGGCATCCATCTCTTACCTGAGCCTGTGGTCGCAGACACTCACCTGTTGTGGTGCCAGTTTCCACCACATCTTCTTCCTCTTCCTGCTCAGCTTGGGTTGGGGGGATTTCCCCTTCTTCCAGAGGTGGGGGGTCTCTGGTCTCCTTGGATGAGGGGTGTCCTCCGAGTCTTTTCTCCCCTATGTAAAACAAAAATGGTATAATTAGCACACAGATATTTGATGGCAGAACTATAAATAGGAAACATTGCTTGGAAGTGGGGTACAATTGTCTATTTGGGCAGAGTTCCAAGATGTAGCATTTTTATTGTCCTTTTGTCAAGCTTCAATACTTTACCTGTCTTGTACAAGCTTCACAGATGGAGACCCCCTATAGTATACACTGGAGCACCTGTGTGGCCCCCTAATAAAAATGGTGTTCATGTGTCCCACACTAGTGCTCCAGCGTCCAGATGTGAAAACAGCTGCTGAGTGTCCTCTCCTTACACAGAATTTAGTTTGCATTTCATTCTAGTAACAAACCCATCTACACAACCAAATATTTTTCATACAAGTAGGCCCTAAAAAATGTAGGAAAATGCATATGGCCTAAACAATGGTGTTTTAGAGGCCGAAAGAAAAATGTTTGATACGAATGAATAATGGGCCCATGAACAATAAAGTTGCTATTTTAAACTGTACAACAATTAAGAAAAGCATATGGAGCAGCACGAATGTAATAAAGACAAAAAGAATAGGAACACAGCACAACTACTTACTTTTTTGCAGCACTCTCCGGATCTTTCGGTACTGCTCGGCTCTCTTAATTTCAGGTCCGACCACCGCTTCCTGAGCTGATCTTTGGATCGACGTACCCCGAAATTCCGGTGCAGTCTTTTGACCACTTTCGCAATGATCTTGGCCTTTCTGATATTGGGGTTGGGGTAAGGCCCATACTTCCTGTCATAGTCGGCCTTCTTCAGGATGTCCAACATCTCCCCAAAGGACATATTTGTGGCCTTAAATCTTCTCCTTCTGGATCTGGACCTGTCCGGATCCGAGCTTTCCTCCTCCTCCTCCTCCTCGTTCCTGTAATTAGCACGCACCTGCTGTGTATCCGCCATGTGCTCTTCCCCCACTGCGCAGAACGAAAAGGGGCGGGGAATAGACTAGAAAGAACGTCAGGGGCGGGCAGAGTTACACGCATGCGCAGTGTGTATAAAGCGTACCACACGTGCGTATTACGTACGATCTGTGAGCGGAGGAAGGAGCATTGGAGGCGCCGATCGTAAGAACGAAGGTAAGAGACATACTTGTGCCTATACTGCTTCTACATTGAGGCCTATATTGTAACAAGATTAGGAGAGTTTGGCCTGACATTAGGGTTTGTCTTGTGTTGTGTCTTGCAGTGAAAATGGATATCTTTTAATTGATAGTGACTTCATGGCAATATTCATTGACATGTTCAGGGAGCTGCCTTGTCTGTGGGAGATCAACCACCCACATTATAGGAACCAAACAAAGAGGAAGGCAGCGCTGGATCAATTGTTGGAAATTGTGAAGCAGGTGATCCCCACGGCAGACATCACAGATGATCTGCAGCAGGTGATCCGGAGCAGCAGGTGACATCTATGTCCCCAGGATGTGGTACTATGACAGGCTGCATTTTCTGGCAGGCCAGACTGAACCCAGGTCATCACTCTCCAGTCTTCCTTCCACGCTTCCTTCCCCCCCAGCTGAGGCTTCTGACGCCCAACCTGGGCCTTCCAGGCAGCAACATGTGGAGTAGCCCAGATTGAGCCAGGTATAGCATTCCTCTAAATATTGCTGGGTGTCCAGTCAATGATGTTAACTAGATGTTAGTTTGGAGTACTAATTTACGATTGTGATTGATGATGCAAAAACTAAAACCATGTCCCTTTTTCATACACAGGGAAGTCTCAGCCAGGAGGTGGCCGGGCTGAGCAGGTTGCCTGATCTGCAGGTCCCTCCCCTACACCTGCAAAGAGAAAGTGGCAGGAGGAGGAGTGCCCTAGAGGAGGCTGCCATAGGCCTCTTTTGGAGGGCTACAGAGGCCCTGGGAGCACCACACACCGTGGAGGATGACTTTGCTGCCATCATTGCCTCTAAAATGCAGAGGATGGAGGAGGGACAACAACTCATGTGTGAGTCGTTAATATTGGAGGCTCTTAATAAGGGGATGAGGGCCCAAATTACATCTGATACACACCTTTGTGAACTCACACATGGTCCTCCTCCTCCTCCTGCAGGTCCTCCTCCTCCTCCAGGTCCTCCTAGTCCTCCTCCTCCTCCAGGTCCTACTCCTCCTCCTGCCACATCTCCAACAGCAGAGCCACAGCCGGGAATGAAGCGTGGAAGGAAGACCAGAAAGTGAGGACCCTGGATCCAGTCTGGTTGGCCAAAAGATGCAGCCTCTTGTGGTACCACAGCCTGGGGACACAGATGTCATCTGCTGCTTTCTGGATCTCTGGGACTTCTGGACAAGACTGCCCTCCCTTACATATGGACTCCTCAGGCCACCAATTTTGATGTTCAAGAACTGATGTCTGCCCTGGGGATCCAAGGCTTCGCTAATTTCTCATGTTTATCCAGCGTTGCCTCCCTCTTTGTTTGGTTCTGAGCCCTTAATAAAGGAATTTTGGTTTGAATTATACTTGCCTATGTGTGTTTTACTTCAAAAAGGACAGTTTGTTTGTGAGGACTCAGGTACATTTCAAAAATACAATGTGAAATTAACAAGGGACACCAACAACAAACAATCTCCTTGAGATTAAATAATAAAAGATATCAATGGTGTTGTGGTAACTTGACACACAAAACACACACAAAAATAGTCTGGAGTAAAACTAAAAATAACATTAAACAAAGATCAGCCTTTGAAAAAATACAAACATAAAATAGAAAAAAAAACAAATGGCTTTAAATCCAAAAAAAATAAAAAAAATTTATGTCAGATGTGACAAATAACAATATATTCAGGGAATCCCAAGAAAAAAAAAAAAGTTTGTGAGAAGTCTGTGTGAATATGAGCAGCAAAACTACTTAATTCTTGTTACATTATAAAGAAGAAGAGTGCGCTGTATTAAACCATTTTTAACATTGCAGCGTGACGAAAGTGCTGTATCCATTGCAAACGCTAATTTTACCAGACCGAGCTGTTCCATGTCGGAATTTCTTCTGAGCATGCGTGGCACTTTGTGCGTCGGAACAGGCCACACACGGTCGGAATTGACGCGATCGGATTTTGTTGTCGGAAAATTTTATAGCATGCTCTCAAACTTTGTGTGTCGGAAAATCCGATGGAAAATGTCCGATGGAGCCCACATATGGTCGGAATTTCCGACAACACGCTCCGATCGGACATTTTCCATCGGAAAATCCGACCGTGTGTACGGGGCATAAGTCTGATTGATTGCTGCTTAATCCTTTAACCCTTGTTTCTTCATCACTATATGATTTTTTTATCACTATATGATTATTTATATAATTGTCCCACCACCTGAGTAATTTGTATACATCTGGTTGATATTCAATCATTTTTGGAGTGATTGTAGTAGGATTTTACACATTTTTTTTTTTTTTCTTTATTCACATTAGTCTCTATTTATCCCATATCAGCGCTTGAGTATTTTATACATTTATTTGGTTTTTCAGCTATCACTTTAAGTGGCAGTTATGGATATATTTGAGTTTTTAAAAAAACGTTCGGTGGATTTAGAGGATGTTTTTTCTAACACACCTAACATGGAGAGTGGTGATTTGGACACTAATTTTAGAAAGTTTGGTCACTTGATGGAAAAAGAAAGTTAGCCTTTGGTGGGATATAGCCACTCATGAGCAATATATTAAGGAAAATATAGTTCCTAGAAGATTAAGATGGGAAGTACCTATCAATGATGGTCTACTAGATCAAGATGCAGTAAACGAATGGTATCAATTTTTTAATGAGAAGGGTATGGATTTAGTGCATTTTGTACTTAAAAGAAAACAGAGGAAATTGTTGTTGTTGATGATTAACCAGCAAATTACAGGTGGGAGGAGCTTAGTGACGAGCACTGCTGTTACGAAATCGGAACACAGGAAGCAGCGGCTTTTGGAGGAGCTGCGCTCGTAGGGGCTGACTGTTTTCTATCTTCATGCCTTAACACAAGCTGGGATATTTGAGTGTATCGGTCTCTGTGTTACTCATGGCTGCATTTCTTGTTTGATCTCTGCGCAATGATATATCTATCGATTTTGTTTTACATGACCTATCTGTGTAAAAGTGCAAGTCCTCATTCTCCCTAACTAGAAAAAAGCGATACCCAGGCATCTCTCAACATTACAGACTGATGCAAAGTAACATTTCAAAGTTAATTTAAAATCATTACAATGTCTCTCTATAAATGACTGTGAATTTAAATGGATGAGAACTGCCCTCATTAGAGACTGTTTTATTTGGGGATTATTGTTATGATTAAGAGGTTATATTCCTTTCTTTTCTAGCTGCACATATAATATTTTTTTATATATTACTCTATATATTATTTATTTTAGTATTTTTCACTAAAGTGTCAACTGTTATTATCCTATTTTTTCACGTAGGAGCTAATTGATCAGTGCTGACACATTGTTCACATTGGGTTGTGCTATTCACAATAATTTTGAGTTGTACACAAGGTATTCGTTGATTAGAGTGCATCAATAATTATATACTACTCTGTCGAATGCCATTTTGGCATCTATCGACGGAAGTAGACCGGGGATAGTTCCGGTTTTTTCGGTTTTTTTTTTAAGAAACAGCAACATTTGAACCCCATTGTCTCTCCCTTCTCTTCCCGGGACAAAACCTACCTGGTCAGCATGGACCAGGTCGGTCATTAAATTTTTCATCCTTATTGTCAAAACTTCAGCAAATAATTTTGTGTCTGCATTTAACAACGATATTGGTCTATAGTTTGAACATTTAGTACTATCTTTCCCTTCCTTTAGGATAATTGTTATTGATGCCAACAAGGCCTCCCCCCTCATGTCATACTTAACTCCTAGACCGTTCATAAATAAACATAGTTTTGGTGTTAAGATTTCTTTAACTTTTTTTTTAAATAGCAAGTCCTAAAACCGTTGGGGCCTGGGCTTTTTCCTGGTGCCGATTCTTTTAACGCCCTATTTATCTCCTCCTCTGTTATAGGTAACTCCAGGGTAGCTGCTCTATTCTCTATTATTCGGGGTAAATTTGCTTTTTTTTTTTAGATATTCTTTTATCCTCCCTATTTTTCCTATTTCCTGTTGCCCCTTTTGGTTTACCGAATATAGCGACCCATAGTAATTTTGGAAGACTTTGGCTATTTCTTTTGTTGCATATATCATTTCCCCCTTTTCTTTTTTTTTTTTTTTTTTTTTTTTTTTTGTATTTTTTCTATATAATTCACAGATTTTTTTTTTTTTTTTCCCTCAACATCCTTGCTAGGTGTTTACTGTCTATTTCCCCACTGATATCTTTCCTTTGATATTATATTAAATGTCCTTCTTGTCTTTTTGTTCTATTAAATCTTTTAATTCCTCTCTTTTTATGACCAATGCCTGATACAGGTCTTGATCTTGGCTCAAGTATTTATTTTATTAATGTTTCCATAACTTTAATTCTTTCCTTCTTTTTCCTAGCTCCCATCGAGATCAGGATCCCCCCTAATATAGGTTTTATGTGCCTCCCACACGGTGGCTTCCGATACCTCATTCATATCATTTAATCTAAAATAATGTTCATTTCTTTTATTTCTACCTCTTTTTTTTGTCCTGTATTAAATCCTTGTTTAATCTCCATGAGTAGGGTTGTCTCTGAGCTCCCGGTACCTTCATTTCCATAGTTACTGGTGCATGGTCTGACAGAGTTGTTGTTTTTATGTTCGCTGTAATTACCAGGTCAAGTAGCGTATGCTCTACCATTATATAGTCGATCCTAGTAGAATGGGGAGTAGAATGTATAATCTTGTGTCTTATAATGTTGTGCTCTCCATACATCTATCATCTGACATTGGTATAGCTTCTGTTTAATCGCTTTCAGTTGGACATTCCTAGCCATTATCACTTTCTATTTTTTTAAATCCATTAACTTTCCCATGGCCTCTTTTAAGTAGTTTGTTGGATTCCTATTGGGGGAATAAACAGTATCTCACAAAAGTGAGTACATTTTTGTAAATATTTTATCATATCTTCTCATGTGAGAACACTAAAGAAATTACACTTTGCTACAATGTAAACTAGTGAGTGTACAGCTTGTATAACAGTGTAAATTTGCTGTCCCCTCAAAATAACTCAACACACAGCCATTAATGTCTAAACCCCTGGCAACATAAGCGAGTACACCCTTAAGTGAAACTGTCCAAATTGGGCCCAAAGTGTCAATATTTTGTGTGGCCACCATTATTTTCCAGCACTGCCTTAACCCTCTTGGGCATGCAGTTCACCAGAACTTCACAGGTTGCCACTGGAGTCTTCTTCCACTCCTCCATGATGACATCACGGAGCTGGGGGATGTTAGAGACCTTGCGCTCCTCCACCTTCCGTTTGAGGATGCCCCACAGATGCTCAATAGGGTTTAGGTCTGCAAACATGCTTGGCCAGTCCATCACCTTTAGCCTCAGATTCTTTAGCAAGACAGTGGTCATCTTGGAGGTGTATTTGGGGTCAGTATCCTGTTGGAATACAGCCCTGCGGCCCAGTCTTCGAAGGGAGGCGATCATGCTATGCTTCAGTATGCCACAGTACATGTTGGCATTCATGGTTCCCTCAATGAACTGTAACTCCCCAGTGCCGGCAGCACTCATGCAGCCCCAGATCATGACACTCCCACCACCATGCTTGACTGTAGGAAAGACACATTTGTCTTTGTACTCCTCATCTGGTTGCTGCCACACATGCTTGACATCATCTGAACCAAGTAAGTTTATCTTGGTCTCATCAGACCACAGGACATAGTTCCAGTAATCCATGTCCTTAGTCTGCTTGTCTTCAGCAAACTGTTTGCGGGCTTTCTTGTGCATCATCTTTTAGAAGAGGCTTCCTTCTGGGACGACAACCATGCAGACCAATTTGATGCAGCATGCGGTGTATGGTCTGAGCACTGACAGGCTGACCCCCCACTCCTTTAACCTCTGCAGCAATGCTGGCAGCACTCATACGTCTATTTCCCAAAGACAACCTCTGGATATGACGCTGAGCACGTGCACTCAACTTCTTTGGTCCACCATGGCAAGGTCTGTTCTGAGTGGAACCTGTCGCTGTATGGTCTCTTGGCCACCGTACTGCAGCTCAGTTTCAGGGTCTTGGCAATCTTCTTATAGCCTAGGCCATATTTTTGTAGAGCAACAATTCTTTTTTTCAGATCCTTAGTGCGTTCTTTGCCATGAGGTGCCATGTTTAACTTCCAGGGACCAGTATGAGAGAGAGAGCGATAACACCAAATTTAACAGTCCTAACACATTTACCACTAACGCGTCACATGACACCGGGAAGGAAAGGGAAAATGGCTAATTGGGCCCAATTTGGACATTTTCACTTAGAGGTGTACTCACTTTTGTTGCCAGCGGTTTAGACATTAATGACCGTGTAAGTTATTTTGAGGGGACAGCATATTTACACGGTTTATACAAGCTGTACACTCACTACTAGGGATGAGCCGAACACCCCCCGGTTCGGTTCGCACCAGAACCTGCGAACGGACCGAAAGTTCGCACGAACGTTAGAACCCCATTGACGTCTATGGGACTCGAACGTTCAAAATCAAAAGTGCTCATTTTAAAGGCTAATTTGCATGGTATTGTCCTAAAAAGGATTTGGGGACCCAGGTCCTACCCCAGGGGACATGTATCAATGCAAAAAAAATTTTTAAAAACGGCCGTTTTTTCGGGAGCACTGATTTTAATGATGCTTAAAGTAAAAAAAAAAAAAAAAGTGAAATATTCCTTTAAATATCGTACCTGGGGGTGTCTATAGTATGCCTGTAAAGTGGCGCGTGTTTCCCGTGTTTAGAACAGTCCCTGCACCAAATGTCATTTTTAAAGGAAAAAATCTCATTTAAAACTGCTTGCGGGTTTAATGTAATGTCGGGTCCTGGCAATATGGATGAAAATCAGTGAGACAAACGGTACCCCCCAGTCCATTACCAAGCCCTTTGGGTCTTGTATGGATATTAAGGGGAACCCCGCACCCAAATTAAAATAAGGAAAGGTGTGGGGCCACCAGGCCCTATATACTCTGAACAGCAGTATACAGGCGGTGCAAACAAGACAGGGACTGTAGGTTTGTTGTTAAGTAGAATCTGTTTGTCATTTTGAACGGGTACATTTTTAACGTGTTTAGCTCCAGCCAAAATATCTTTTTTAAGCTTTTTGGAAAACATAGGGAAGGGTTATCACCCCTGTGACATTTGTTTTGCTGTCTTTCCTCCTCTTTAGAAGATTTCACCTCACTTTTTGTCCCAATGACAAATGTTTTTTGAGAATTTGGGTTTTTTTGTGGAACAAGGATTGGAAAGCATCAGTGGAAAGGAGAAATGTTTTTCCCATATTAACTCTTACAGGAGAGAATTTCCCTTCCTAGGGGTAGATTTCATCTCACTTCCTGTTGTCTCCTTCCGTTTGCAAGTAGGAGTCGTTTGTAAGTTAGATGTTTGAAAGTAGGGGCCTGCCCTATATACTCAGCAGAAATTTGGGCCTTAGGTGTTGTTGTGGCCACAACAACGTAAGCCTTCACAGGGCCCTGCTGTGAAATATTAGATCAAGAATTGTAATTACATGCCCCTGTTGAACAGGGGCAGAAAAACTGGGCCTTTGGTGGTGGTGGTGCTGGTGCCACAACACTGTAAGTCCTCACTCGCTCTTGGTGGGTGCAGAAATGGGCCCTGCTGTGAAATATTAGATCAAGAATTGTAATTACATGCCCCTGTTGAACAGGGGCAGAAAAATTGGGCCTTTGGTGGTGGTGGTGGTGCTGGTGCCACAACACTGCAACCCCCTTAACAGACACTCTAGTTGGAACGCAGGAACGAGCCCTGCTGCAAAGTATTGCATCAAAAATTGTAATTACACGCCCCTGTTAAACAGGGGCTGAAAAATTGTGCCTTAGGCACTGGTGGTGGCGCCCAGAACCAAAAATGTTCTTACAAACTATCAGCGTGATGATTGAGGAGGAAGAGGATAATTACTCAAGGATAGTCACTCAGCATCAGCATAGGCAGTCTTTGAAGGGATCTGAGATTTAAAAAAAAAATTTTCGGTTACATCAGCATCAGGTGCTTGGTAGCTGGTGGTGATCCAAGACTGATTCATTTTTATGAAGGTCAGTCGATCGACAGAGTCGGTGGACAGATGCACCCTGTGATCGGTTACCACGCCTCCAGCAGCACTGAATGTTCTGAAAGAACGCTGGATGCAGGACAGGCCAGTAGCTCAATTGCATACTGTGCAAGCTCTGGCCAGTGATCCATCCTCAAGACCCAGTAACCCAGAGGATTTTCGGTGGGAAAGGTGTCCAAGTCTGATCTTGCCCCTAGGTATTCCTGCACCATGTAAAACAGACGCTGGCGATGGTTGCTGGAACCGATCATACCTTGGGGCTGCGGACCAAAAAATTGTCTGAACACATTGGTCAGACGGCCACCTTCTCCACTGCTCCTTCTTTGACTGACCGAAGCCTCAGCAACACGTTGTCCAGAAACAGGAGTTTGTAACCACAGTCTCTGGGAACGCGTTGCACAGACCTTTCTGCAAGGCCTCCCGAAGATGTTTCATCCTCTGCTCCCTCTGCGATGGCAAGATAAAGTCCGCAACCTTACCCTTGTAACGTGGATCAAGGAGGGTTGCCAGCCAGTATTGGTCCTTCTCCTTGATACCACGAATACGAGGATCCTTACGCAGGCTTTGCAGGATCAGGGAGGCCATGCAGCGTAGGTTTGCTGAGGCATTCGGTCCGGAGTCCTCTGGGTCACTAAGGACGACATGGTCCGCAGCCACCTCCTCCCAGCCACGTACAAGTCCATGTGTTTCTTGGGACTGATCCCTTAAAGACTGCTGCTGATGCTGAGTGCCAGGCTCCACCTCCATACTGACACAATCTTCTTCCTCCTCCTCCTCCTCCTCCTCCTCGTCCTCGTCCTCGTCCTCGTCCTCTTCCTGTGTGATCGGCGGGCACGCAGGAACACTGTCTGGATAAAGGGGGCCTTGAGAGCTAAGGAAGTCCTCCTCTTCCTGCCTCTGTTCTGCCTCAAGTGCCCTGTCCATTATTCCATGCAGCGTGTGCTCCAACGGGTGGACAAGGGGGACAGTGTCACTGATGCATGCACTGTCACTGCTCACCATCCTCGTGGCCTCCTCAAATGGTGACAGGACAGTGCATGCATCCCTGATCATGGCCCACTGGCGTGGGGGAAAAAAAAACAAGCTCCCCTGACCCTGTCCTGGTGCCATAGTCGCACAGGTACTCATTGATGGCCCTCTGCTGCGTGTGCAGCTGCTGCAGCATGGCCAACGTTGAGTTCCACCTGGTGGGCATGTCACAGATTAGGCGGTTCTTGGGCAGGTTAAACTCCTTTCTGGAGGTCCGTCAGCCGAGCAATGGCATTATATGACCGGCGGAAATGCACACAGACTTTCCTGGCCTGCCTCAGGACATCCTGTAAGCCTGGGTACCTGCCCAAGAACCGCTGCACCACCAAGTTAAGGACGTGAGCCAAACAGGGCACATGGGTCATTTGTCCCTGTCGGAGGGCAGAGAGGAGGTTGGTGCCATTGTCGCAAACCACCATTCCTGCCTTAAGTTGGCGTGGCGTCAACCACCTCTGAACCTGCCCCTGCAGAGCTGACAGAACCTCTGCCCCAGTGTGGCTCCTGCCCCACAAGCACACCAGCTCAAGTACCGCATGGCATATTTTGGCCTGTGTACTTGCGTAGCCCCTTGAACGGCTACGGAGCACCGCTGGTTCCGAGGACAAAGCACAGGAAGAGGCCATGGAGGAAGAAGAAGAGGAGGGGGTGGAGGAGAGAGGGGTGTCTCAATCATTAGCATTTTGGAGGCGTGGTGGCGGAACAACCTCCAACACTACTGCACCTTGTCCTGCATCCTTCCCAGCTGCCAGCAGAGTCACCCAATGCGCCGTGAAAGTTAGGTAACGTCCCTGTCCATGTCTGCTGAACCATGAGTCAGCGGTAATATGCACCTTACCTCTGACCGCCCTGTCCAGCGAGGCATGGACATTGCCTTCCACATGCCGGTAGAGAGCCGGAATCGCCTTCCGTGAGAAAGTGGCGTTTGGGTACCTGCCACTGAGGAACCGCACATTCCACAAACTCACGGAAGGGGGCAGAGTCTACCAACTGAAAAGGCAGCAGTTGAAGTGCTAGCAATTTTGCCAAGCTAGCATTCAACCGCTGGGCATGTGGATGGCTGGGAGCAAACTTCTTTCGGCGGTGCAGCAGCTGGGGCAGGGAAATTTGCCTGGTACAATCTGACGTCGGTGTACCAAAAGCAGATTGCCCACAAGTACTTGGCTGTGACACACCTAATTCTACACCTTCATTCCTCTCAGTGCAGGTCTCAGAGAGGACTGAAGGTATAGTGGGGTTGGAAATCTCAGCTGATGAGGAGCAAGGAGAGGTCCTCTTTGTTCTTTGGTGTGGGTCTTTTAGATACGCTTGCCAACGAACTGCATGGCAGGTCAACATATGTCTGGTCAAGCATGTGGTACCCAAGCGGGAGATGTTTTGGCCACGCAAGATGCGCTTGAGACATATGTTGCAAATAGCAGCAGTGCGATCTGATGCACTTGTCTCAAAAAAGGCCCACACCAAAGAACTTTTTGAATAACGCGCAGAGACTGCAGCGCCCTGCACATGTGGAGCTTTGGGGTGTGATGCAGTCAATGTGCTGCCCTTATGATGTGCCACCTCCTCCTCCTCCTCCTCCTCCTCCTCCTCCTCCTCCTCCTCCTCCTCCTCCTTTCTCCTATCAGGCCTTCATCGAGCTCAGTATCATCAGAGCCTTCCAAACGCTGAGCAATCTCCTGGAGCATGTACCCAACACTGTGGTCAAACAGTTCGAGGGACTCCTCAGGAGGACATGGGGCTAGGGAAGGAGTCACTGATGACATTGAGCTGAGGGAAGAGGCCGCTGCTTTGCCAGACAAAGTACCCTGGGCATGGGTGAGAGAGGATGAGGAGGATGAGGATGGCTTGGTCATCCACTCGACCAAGTCTTCCGCATGTTGCGGCTCAACACGGCCAGCTGCCAAAAAAAAGGCCAAGCGTGTCCCACGGCCACGTGCTGATGAGAATGCACCGTCTCCACGACCAGCACTAGACACAGAGCCTGCTTGCCCTCTCTTATTGGCTTGTGACTGTCTGCCTCTCCTTCTTGGCCTACCAGACATACTAATGGCCTGTAGCTGCACTAAGCTGGGGGATATATATTATATATATATATATATATATATATATATATATATATATATATATATATATATATATATATATATATATATATATATATATACCGATACTGCAGCTAGCAAAATCAACTGCCTGCCTGTAGTATGAAAACACCACCAACCTTCTACAGGTAGCTTTAGCTGAACACTGTGAGGTGGACGCACCCCACTAACTTGTAGGTTTAGCTGAACGCTGTGAACAGGACGCACCCCACTAACTTGTAGGTTTAGCTGAACACTGTGAACAGGACGCACCCCACTAACTTGTAGGTTTAGCTGAACACTGTGAGGTGGACGCACCCCACTAACTTGTAGGTTTAGCTGAACACTGTGAGCAAGACGCACCCCACTAACTTGTAGGTTTAGCTAAACACTGTGAGCAGGACGCACTGCACTAACTGTAAATAGTCTAGCTGCCTGACTGTGGTACTAATAGGATCAAAAGAACACCAGTAATTTTCTTCAGGTAGCTGTATATACTGTAACAAGACAAGCCTGCCTGTCAGTAAGAAGATAACAGGAACGGATCTAGCTGAACACTGTGAGCAGGACGCACTGCACTAACTTGTAGGTTTAGCTGAACACTGTGAGGTGGACGCACCCCACTAACTTGTAGGTTTAGCTGAACACTGAGCAGGACGCACTGCACTAACTGTAAATAGTCTAGCTGCCTGACTGTGGTACTAATAGGATCAAAAAAACACCAGTAATTTTCTTCAGGTAGCTGTATATACTGTAACAAGACAAGCCTGCCTGTCAGTAAGAAGATAACAGGAACGGATCTAGCTGAACACTGTGAGCAGGACGCACCCCACGAACTTGTAGGTTTAGCTGAACACTCTGAGCAGGACGCACCCCACTAACTTGTAGGTTTAGCTGAACACTGTGAGCAGGACGCACCCCACTAACTTGTAGTTTTAGCTGAACACTGTGAGCAGGACGTACTGCACTAACTGTAAATAGTCTAGCTGCCTGACTGTGGTACTAATAGGATCAAAAGAACACCAGCAATTTTCTTCAGGTAGCTGTATATACTGTAACAAGACAAGCCTGCCTGTCAGTAAGAAGATAACAGGAACGGATCTAGCTGAACACTGTGAGCAGGACGCACTGCACTAACTGTAAATAGTCTAGCTGCCTGACTGTGGTACTAATAGGATCAAAAGAACACCAGTAATTTTCTTCAGGTAGCTGTAAATACTGTAACAAGACAAGCCTGCCTGTCCGTAGGAAGATAACAAGCACGGATCTAGCTAAACTGAATACAGTGTATATGTATATATGTATATATATATATATATATATATATATATATATATATATATATATATATATATATATGCAACACCTGGGATGCATATATATACACAATAAACTGTAAGTGCAGCTAACTGACTGACTGTTCTGCCTAATCTATCTAACTCAAATCAAATGTCACTGTCTGTGTCTCTCTCTCTCTCTCTCTCTCTCTCTCTCTCTCTCTCTCTCTCTCAATGAACGCCGGAACACACACTACACAGGGCCGCCGTGCAGGCGGACTTATATAGTGTGGGGCGTGTACTAAATCCCCTGAGCCATAATTGGCCAAAGCCTCCTTGGCTTTGGCCAATTACGGCTCTCTGTTCAGGCGGCGCTGTGATTGGCCAAGCATGCGGGTCATAGTCAGTGGTGTATTTAGGTTTTGTGCTGCCCTAGGCCTGACTAAACTTGGGCACCCCCTAATTTAAAAAAAACACCCCTTCCTGTCAAGGCCACACCCCTTCCTTTTTAAGACCCACCCTGTCATCTTCATCTGAGGAAGACAGAGGGAAGTTGGGGGAGGAGGACAGAGAGGGTTGTTGTGGTGGTCAATAAGGCCTAGAGAATAGCAGGTTAGGCACGGCTCAGTCCGTAAGAACAGTAATGGATAATGGCCAACAGGCCCTCTTACCAGACCCAGCGAAACCGCAACCTGTGGCTCTCTGGTGGTGCGGGTACAGCGTGGCTCCCTCTCTGGTGGTGCGGGTACAGCGTGGCTCCCTCTCTGGTGGTGCGGGTACAGCGTGGCTCCCTCTCTGGTGGTGCGGGTACAGCGTGGCTCCCTCTCTGGTGGTGCGGGTACAGCGTGGCTCCCTCTATGGTGGTGCGGGTACAGCGTGGCTTTATCTGGTGGTGCGGGTACAGCGTGGCTTTATCTGGTGGTGCGGGTACAGCGTGGCTTTATCTGGTCTCCCCCAGCACAGTCTTCTCTTTTTCTTCCCCTGTAGCACTCTGCTGTTTGCTGGGTTCCAGGTCAGGTCCCCCCCCCCCAGCGCATGTATGTTGGGGGACTGTAGCCTGTAGTATGTCTGTGGACATACTGGGGCTGTCAATCTTCTGGGACTATGTTTCCCATAATGCCCATTCCCGTGTTTTTGGATTGGCTCTCTGCTATGACAAGAGCGGGCAGAGAGCCGGGCGGCGCTTAGGGGAATGAGCCGCTCTCCTCTCCTGTTCAACTTCAGCTGACAGGAGAAAGGAGGGGGGGTGAGCGGGGGAAATACACAGACGCTGTGTACACAGCTCTCCTCTCCCTGTCACAACGCCGCTGCCTGTGATGTGTGATCACCGCTTTGCCGATGGGGGGGTGACTGCACCCACTACAACTGCTTCCTGGTGTCACCCGGGTGCAGTACGCCCCCCCCCCCCCCGCACTCCCATAGCGATCTCATTTAGATTTACTCCTCGGATGGCGGCCCTGCATGCGCGAGTCGGGAGGAGGATGCAGGTGCTTTTTTTTTTCGTGGGGGGGTTGCCGCCCCCCTGCAAAGTGCCGCCCTAGGCCTGGGCCTTGTCGGCCTAGGCCTAAATACAGCACTGGTCATAGTGCATGCTTGGCCAATCATCAGCCAGCAATGCACTGCGATGCCGCAGTGAATTATGGGCCGTGACGCGCCACACGAATTTGGCGCGAACGGCCCGTATCGTTCGCAAGTCAGCGAACGGGCGAACAGACGATGTTCGAGTCGAACATGGGTTCGACTCGAACACGAAGCTCATCCCTACTCACTACTTTACATTGTAGCAAAGTGTAATTTCTTCAGCGTTGTCACATGAAAAGATATAATAAAATATTTACAAAAATGTGAGGGGTGTACTCACTTTTGTGAGATACTGTAGTTCATATACCGTTCATAGATTTTCCTTATTTTCCAGTCATATATCTATATATATCTATATATATATATATATATATCTATATATATATATATAGATATATATATATATATATATATATATTCACATATGTTTCTAGAAAAGCGAGCTAGAGCAGAGCAGATTCAAGCTTGCAAAAAAAGAAAAAAGGGGGGTGGGTGGGTGGGGTTGTGTGGGAACGGTGCGTATTATACAGTCCAAGAGGCTCCTTTTGTATGTTTGATCTATGTCAGGGGCTTGTCAGCACATTTTCCTCTTACCCTCCAGTCATATATTATTCATATGAAGTTTATGTACCGATCATAGATTTTCCTTTTATAATCATATAAGTTTCAACAGTGTCTTATTGCGGCTTTCTTTATGGCGCACATATACATTGCAACCAGATCACATGTGTTTCTACCGCTTTCTTTCAACTCTGATGCTGCTCAAAACCTCTAGGCAAAAAGCATTGAGCAGTATGCAGATTAATATTTAACACACGTGGAATAGGCAGTTTTATAGAGCACTCTACCACACACAAGAGTCCATCTACCTGGAGAGGCGGACTACAGCAGGCACAGGCTTGCAAACTCAGTGAGGTATGTTTAATTCATTTAGTTCTACCTTAATTCCTCTGGCTTAACTCCTGGTACCTCCAGCTTTCCTCCCTGTTGTTGCTCACCTCTCCCCCTGTACGTTCTTTCCTGGGTTCAAAGGGGGTAGGGGGAGGCTGGGACGGACTTTAGGCGTGCTCTGCCGATCCACTCACTTCGTTTGGAGCTCCGGTACCTGGGAGACTTGGGATGTCACGCTCCACCACATCCGGCTTCAGCACTCGTGTCCCGCTATATCTCTGTCCCTGAGGCTATCATTCAGGGAGCTGCTTACGGCCTCTCATGCCGCTCGTCTCCCGCCGGTCCACCCGGAGCATCCCTCATGCGCTCTCGCTCGACGCCATGGTCAGGCCTCTCCCCCAACACAGCAGCTTCCTCATCACACGTCCTCATCACCCCCAATTCCCCAATTGACCTTAATGCATTCTATATGTAGCACCCTGATGTTTAGGCAGGGTTGCTAGTAAATGTATTTGCCAAGTGATAGTTGCCTTTTGATAGGAGGTCAATTGATTTCGCCCTAATTCTGGAATTGTTGCACTTCTCTCTTCTGTCAATAGATGGCCGGGTATCTGGTGGCATAGATAAGACAAGGGCATTGCAAGGACAGATAAGGAAAGAATGGGGTGTCTCAGCCAATGGGCAGGGAGAGCCTATTTATTTGGGTGGCATCAGGTGATCGGTGCTCTGTGTTACCTGGACGGCTGTCTGAGTGGATGTGTGTCATGTTGCCACAGGCTGCTAGGCCAGAGACCTGAGGCCTATCCCAGGGACATCTGGCTGCAAGGCTGTCTGAGGGCCTATCCAGAAGCAAGAGAGCAGCATAGGGTTGGGACTGTGGCTTGCTGTCCAACCAGAGGTAATGGTTCTGCCGGCCAGAGAACCTGTAGTGGTCGGAGGTGAAGGGGAGGCTGTCGCCACTAAGGGACCTTCCACCTTATTACCGGGGACCACTGTGAGTAGCTGAAGCGAGTACCAGAGCAGTATTCCTGCCAACTGGGGACGGTGAAGAATTGGGAAGCTTCAGCTGATGTCAAGCCAGGGACCCAGCCAGTGGAGGTGAAGCTTGCAGAGCATTATTGTGGCCAGCGGGGGTGATGCTTGAGGAGGATACTGAATAAGAAGCTTGGAAGAGCTCAGGGGATCCAGTGGCAGTGGATCAACAAGTCCAAGTGATAGACTGGGAGCTCAGTTGTGAAGATTTACAATAGGAGATTGTAGAAGTGAAAGAGTTCATTGCAACCTTTGTTAGAAACTGTTACAAGACTGTTGCCATAGGAGACAGCTTTCCTACTCGTGCAGATGTCATGTCTGGCTAGATACCTTTCCCTGCATAGCTGCGACCTATAGAAGTCTCTGAGTCTGCCAATTAACATTGCATCTACTTAAGCGTGTCCTGGCCCCAACCCTCTTTCCCACAGTTCTGTTCAAGAGACAATAAATCTCTTTTCATTCAAGTGTCTGGCGCCCATTAATCTACTTCACATTACACCCACCATGCCTTGTAACCCACTCTACACAGAAGGATGTCAGCTGTCCCTTACCCTGGAGGTCACCCTTAGGCCTCAAGGGCCCCCGGGACTTGCCTACATATGCATTAAGGTGAAAAACCTTCTTTGCTGCAGCTGCCCCCAGAGCCCCCCCCATTTTCTTACCTGAGCCCATCTGTTCCAGCGAAGAGCACGAGCCCAGAGGTTCCAGCCATTGTCTCTGTCCTCATTGGATAGATTGATAGCAGCAGGAGCCATTGGCTCCCGCTGCTATCAATCAAATCCAGTGACATTTGGAGTGGGGAGCAGGCCGAGTCCCACTGTCAATGAATGCAGCAGCGGGACTTGGGAGCACGCCCTCTCCGGAAAGCGGTTCTCCGTGAGGGCACCCGGTGAAGGGGAGGAGCCAGGAATGCCGGCGGGGCACCCAAGAAGAGGAGGATCGGGGCTTCCTCTGTGCAAAAACCTTGCAAGTATAACATGTTTGTTATCATTCACAGCATACCTTGAATGCAACTGTTTTGAAAAACAGTTACAATAGATGGGTTTGGTTCTGCTTTAAAAAGCGATACTAAAGGTAAATTTTTTTAAATTAAAATAATTATGTTATACTCACCTGCTCTGTGCACAGTGAGTGCTCACTGCTGAGCTGTGTGTGTCTATGGAGCCATGCTCCATAGACACACACAGAACAGCTTGGCCCCACCCCCACTTCCTCCTCACAGCATTTGAGTGATAGTAGCAAGAGCCAATGGTTCGTGCTACTGCCCGAGTCCCTGTGTGAAGAGGTAAGAAGAGATGCAGCCATCTGACCAAACCTGAGCATACCCCCATTTCTATACCACGAATCCTGACTGCTCAAGGTACGATCAGTGACAGCCCACGGGATATCCTAGACTCCTTTCTAAATTTTTACAGTAAATTGTACACTTCCAGGGTTGACTATGACGACTCCCAGTTGTCTGACTATCTGGCTGACATATCCCTTCCCTCCCTGTCAGATGAGGGACGAGACATGTTAGAGGAACCTATCACGGTAGAAGAGATTGCAGCAGCTATCTCCCAAATGCCGGCACATAAAACCCCCGGACCTGATGGTTTCCCGACTGAATGGTATGCTAAGTTCAAGGATCTTCTATCCCCCTTCCTTCTCCGAACCTATAACAAAGCCCTGGAGGCTGGGATCCTTCCTCCATCAATGAGGGAGGCTTTGATAGTTCTTCTGCTGAAGCCCCGCAAGGACCCACTTCACTGTGAATCTTACCGTCCAATTTCACTTATAAACGTGGACGTTAAGATTCTGGCCAAGATATTAGCAAATCGTTTAAATACTGTGGTCACATCTTTGGTCAATAGCGACCAGGGTGGATTTATCCCGGGCAGGTCTACCAGAATGAACATACGCAGATTGTTCCATAACTTGCAGTATCCACATGACTGCCCTTCTACACGTGTCATTGTGTCTCTGGACACCTGTAAAGCATTTGACAGTGTGGAATGGCCGTACCTCTTTCAGGTGTTGCAGAAGTATGGTTTTGGTCCCCGAGTGATAAAATGGATAAAAATTCTATACACCTCCCCAACGGCTAAGATAAGGGTTAATTCATTTATTACTGACTCCTTCCCAATTACTAGGGGCACTCGACAGGGGTGCCCATTGTCACCTCTGTTATTTGCTCTGGCTATGGAACCACTTGCAGTTCGCATTCGCTCCTCCCCTATAATTAAAGGCCTCCCAATTGAAAATATAGAAGAGCGCATTTCTCTTTACGCAGACGATACACTGGTATATCTGGCAGATGCTGATGAGTCTTTGGGGGCGTTACTGGAAGAGGTCAACACCTTCGGGGACTACTCAGGATTCCGAGTTAACTGGGATAAGTCCAGTCTTTTCCCTTTAGATGTGAGTGACCCCCCTCAGGTGCACCCAGACTCTAAGCTTCAAGTGGTGTCTTCTTTTAGATATCTTGGGGTGTTGGTTCAGGCTCCTTTATCTTTGTATGCCACTAATAATCTTGACCCTTTGCTGACCCGCCTCCAGGAGCAAACTAAACAATGGATGGATCTACCGTTAGACCTCATGGGGAGGGCCAATATACTTAAAATGATTTATTTACCTAGACTACTCTATATCCTCTCTAACTCCCCATGTAAAATATCCAAAGCTACTTTCAAACGCATGGATACGATGTGTACTTCTTTCCTGTGGAGGGGCGGATCCCCCAAAGTGGCACTGGAGACCTTGAGGTTACCAGCCCATCTGGCAGGCCTAGCATTCCCTAACTTTTTCCTTTACTACATGGCATCTCAGCTGGTGCACATACATGACTGGATGAATCCAGATCCAGCTAATGCCTGTACAGCCACAGAGGGGGCTATCGCATCCTCCCATGAAACCTTACATAACATAATATATAGAGGTCAGGTCCCAGACCGCCCTGGAACCTCTCTGCTCTCAGTCTCCCTCTCACTGTTTAAACACATTACTACAAAAATATCGAAACATTCTTGGACAAAATCCCCTAATAACCCCTTGTGGTTCAATCCCAATCTGCAAGAACTATACTCTTTTCCAGATGCCAATCGTTGGTATTCAAAAGGAGTTAAATATCTATGCCATTTATATACTACGCAGGGCTTTAAAACCTTCTCTCAGTTGAGTACAGACTTTGATCTACCAAAATCTCATTTATTTTATTATTATCAACTTAGACATGCCATACATACCCAATTCGGTACCCTAGATGATGTCACTGATCTGCCTCCACTGGAAAAACTACTTAGGCAACCAGAACCCTCTAAATTAGTTTCCACCTATTACGCAGCTTTAGTGACTGACTCAAACCCTAGGTTTCACAGAGCACAGGAGAAGTGGGAGACATTAGATATTGATATGGCAAACGACGATTGGACAGAATTTAGTGACACATATAAAACCTCTGTCATTTCCTCCCGAGACCGTATTATACAAATTAAAATTTTTCATCAAACTCACCTCACCCCGGCCAGACTGCATAGGATGGGTCTATTGCCATCAGCTGTCTGTTTCCGAGGCTGCGGCCAGGAGGCAGACTTTTTACATTGCTTCTGGTCATGCCCAATAGTTAGTGACTTCTGGGAAGAAGTGGGTGGTTTTATTTCAACTGTGTTGGGCCTTCCCAATATAATACACCCTAAGAACTGCTTATTGGGAGTATTTGGAGATTTACACATACCATCACATGCCAAGAGACTGCTCCGTATTCTTTATTTTTATGTTAAAAAATCTATTCTACTGTCCTGGAAAGGTGCACAGGCCTCTTTGAAGTCCATCTGGCTAAAACTTATCAATGACTCTATTCCATTATACAAACTAACCTTTGAAATTCGTAAAAGAAATAAAACCTTTTATAAAATCTGGGGGAAATGGTTGGATAGTCCACTAACTCTTTCCAAAAATTGAATACAATTGATCATTGATAGGCCGTGCCACAGGGACCCCAAGTGCCAGGTCCATTACTATGGTAATGCTGTGTAAAAATGCATATATCTGACTGTTGCGATTACCAATTTCCTAACTCTTTTGAAACGAAATAACATGCCTACAATGACCTGTGTGATCTACCCACTGATTGTATATCGCCTGTGTATACTGAATGGATCAGATATTCATGTGTGTTTTGTTTTTTTTTTTTTTTGTCTTTGTCTTTTTTTTTTTTTTTTCTTTGTGACTGTTTTGTGTCTGTTGGTTCGTGTAGAACCTAAAACCAATAAAAATATCTTTAAAAAAAAAAGAAGAGATGCAGCCGTGCACAACGCTGGATCGATTGAGAACTCAAGTAAGTATTTAGGGTGATGGAGGAGGACAGAAAACTGTAAAGCGTTTTTTTACCTTAATGCAGGGAAGAACATTAAGGTAAAAAAATGTTTTGGCTTGAGAACCACTTTCAGTAGCTGGATAGAGTGACAGATCTTTTTTTCAGATAGGTTAGTTCACATGTGTATACTTCCAACATGTATTTAGCTGTTTTCCTGCAGTCCATTTTTAACTGACACGTATTGTGGAAGCCCTGAAGCTGTTTACTAAAATTAGCTTGCCCTGTAGGTTGGGTATTATTCTTACTTAAAGATGAATGAGGAAGCAGATATATTCCTCTGAGCAGATCTTCCTCTTATTTGTCATAAATTGGAAAGCCCCAATAAAGAAAAATGTATCCAGGAATATGAATACAGTAATGATAATACACGTCTCATTTCTAAGGCCACCAATATGAGTAAAAACATTCTGGGGAATTGGATACGCTTTAGAATTGCGCTCTGCCTTTACATGAAAATTGTCAGTGCAGGCGACAGATTACTGTACCTGTTAAATAGGTCCTGGACCTGATGGGGACACAGGCAGGATTACAAATCTGACAGTTCTAACCTCTCAAACATTTTTTTAGTTATAATTGAAGAATTTTTAAAAATTCTTTTATGCATTTGATCTAATCAGATTAGCAGGGAGAGACTGAATTATGGAACGCTATTACAGAGTTTCCCATGCCCGGTAGCAGGTTTTGGCAGCCAGAGACTGCTTAAGGACTTTCCAGATCTTGGCTCTGCTGAAAGCCAGCCTACTTTTGTGACCGAGTTACAGTATTGTCAGAGGGAAAGGTCAGTCTTCCGCAGTCATTGTATTGTAGTGCAACTCTTGTACAACTGCTCTAACAAGGTTTGAGAGCCCTTTCTGTCTGATTTAGGTGAAAAGAAGAACTTGTACTGTTGTTTTAAACATTTACTTTTTTCTTCTAGTAACACCAAGTCACAAATCAGTCACAAAATGTCCGAAATCCTTCATGAATTGGTACTTGCGTCTGAGAAAGCTGCGTGTATTGCTCGTGCCTGCCGTGAAGAGGAAACCCTTTTTCAGCTATTGATTGAAGAAAAAAAAGAAGATGAGAAGAATAAAAAGTTTCTCACAGATTTTAAAACTCTAGCTGACGTATTGGTCCAGGAAGTCATAAAATTTGATCTTGGAAAAAAGGTAAGGTACAGCCAATAACATGCATGCCTAGGAATTGCTGTATTTATTGACGTATAACACGCACTTCTACTTCGAAGATCTTCATTTGTATGTTTTATATATCTCTATTGACTATTATCTTGTGTGTATTTTCACAGTGTTTAGGATGTTTTTAAACTTGTTTTGTAACTCATGCTGACTATTCTTGCTTTAGTTTCCAGGTTTAGAGAAAAATGTAAAAGGGGAAGAATCCAATGAATTTACAAATGAACTTGGTAAGTAGAAAAATGATATCTTGCTTGTTATGCTGCATTTTTTTTTGTCTTGTGAAAACAAGAATTATTTTTACAAAAAAAAAAAGAAACCTTCAGAATGACTTATAATGATTATTTAAAGGAGAAGTTTTTTTTTTTTCTTTTTTAAACAAACACTCGTACTTACCTATGTGGCTACAGCATCGATGCGATGCTGCAGCTGTTCCTGCCAGCTCTAAGACCAAAATTGCATTGATCTCAAGACCGATGTTTGCTCAGTTCTCTGTCTTCACTGAGCAGAGAGCGATGACTGTCAGTCACCACTCTCTGCTCTGCCCCTCCAGCGTTTATTATGGCACCGGGATGTGAAGGGGGTGGCAGTGAGAGACTGAGCCAACTGCTGGTCAATCATGTGGGTGGATCTTGACAATAAAGACAGGACCTTGACCGGCTTCTAGATCACAGGAGTGCAGAAATAAGTGCACTCTTGTGACCCAGAAGAGAAATATAGCCAAAAGAGCTTTTTCCATACTTCTCCTTTAATTGTAAAAAGGAAATATAAACATAGGATTTACTTTCTTCAACTTTAAGCCCTCCCAATCCCCCTTGGAAATTTACCTCCTCTCAAAAAAATTCCTCCTGTGTTGGGAGAGCAATTATTAAAGTGATTGTAAAGTCTTGTTTTTTTCCTATAAAAAAACAAACATGTTATACTTGCCTGCTCTGTTGCAGTGGAATTGCACAGAGTGGCTTCAGTCCTCCTCCTCTCGGGTCCCTCTTCTGTGATCCTGGCCCCTCCCTCCTGTTCAGTGCCCCCACAGCAAGCAGCTTGCTATGGGGGCACCAGAGCTAAGTCACAGCTCCCTATGTCCATTCAGACACAGAGCCCCGGCCCGCCCCCTCTCTCCCTGATTGGCTAGCTGACTTTGATTGGCAGCAGCCAATGGTGCCACTGCTGTGTCTCAGTCAATCAGGGGGGAGAATCTCGAATGGCTGAGACACTCATGGACAACGCTGGACAGAGAAGGACCTTACGTAAATATTAGGGGGCCTGAGGGATTGCTGCACACAGAAGGCTTTTTATCTTCATGCATAGAGTGCATGAAGATAAAAAGCTTCTGCCTTCACAACCACTTTAAAGTCCTCATTTCTGTGCAGCTCCACACTCTGGAGATCTTTCTGGGGGAATGGTGTGGAGGGGGGCCAGAGACTTCATCGGTCACCACTCTGAATGGTGAATGATCAAGCATTCGGTATGTTGAACCCCTTCACTGCTACAACTGTAGTTGTATTATAACTGGACAGTCAAAGGATAAAAACAAACATCTGGCTCATGCAGCTGGGTTTTTTTTTTACTGTTAATCCTGCCGCTTACAGCTGGAATATAGACAGTATCCAGGCAACTGTATATGCGCCAAATTACTTCTGCAAGCTGCCTGCAGAGTTTTTGTTTTTAAGCGTCAGGAGTGTCAGGAGTGTCAGGAACTAGATCATCTTCTGGTGGCATTGTGGTTCCTGGATCTGAAGGGTTTTGTACTGGTGTTCACCAGAGGGTTTCTCCAGCAATTAGTCTTCACCTGATGCTGGCTGATCTGAGGGTATTTATTCCCTCCTTTAGTATTCCATAAGTGTTTTGCCTGTGCCCCCCATGTGCTCTGTTCCTTGTGACCTGTAATTATCTTCCCTTCCTTTTCCTGATCCTACCTGCTTCCCTGTACCTTCCCCCTATTTTGGCTTATTTCTTGCTCCACAGCCTGATCCTGCTTTTTCCTATTTATCTTACCATCTCTACATAGTTTTTTTAGTTTAGGTAGGTTTACTTAGTTGTATTCAATTCCACCATTCACTTACAGCAGTGGTTCTCATCCCTATCCTCAGGCACCCCCATCAGGCCATGTTTTGGGAATTTCTCTTAGATAAAATAGCTGTCCAAAATACCAAGCCATTGACTCTGATTTAAAGCACCCATGATAAAGGAAAAAGTTAATCTTGCACTTTTGGTATGTAGAAGTTTATTCAATAATTAGTCTGGTCAGCAAAGTTTGCCCTGGGACTTGAAAGGGTTAAGAAATGTGATTGGAGCCAAAAGCATGTGAATAAAGGCTTTTTTGGAGTCAGGCTTGGGGAGTAATTGGACAAGATAACCAGTCAGTAGGAATGAGCTCGGGCGTGTACGGGATCCCACCTGTCCGATCCCACCAGGAAGCCAACACTGCACCCGGCTAATCACAGGCAGTGAGACATTTTGCGGTCCGCAACTGCACAGATCAGGAAATGTTTCACTGCCTGTGATTAGCAGTGTGCAGTGTCATCTTCCTGGTGGAATCGGGCAGGTGGGATCCCGAACACGCCCAAGCCCATCTCTACCAGTCCGGTGTTGGTGAGCTAGCTAGATAACACCTACATCTTAGCACACTTGATCAAGTCCCCGTATCTTTAAAGGATAAGTTCACCTTCTGTAACATGTAACATGTTACACTCGTATTTAGGGTGTAAAATGTTACTGTTGCAACAGCCCCAGCAACCCCCAATCCCTCATTTTGACAGCGAGCTGGGGATTCTCTCTCTGCACTCGCTTTCACAATTAAAAAAAAAAAAAAAAGCGGACATGCGGGGCTCCGCCCACCCTTCTGCATTATTCTTTCGCAAAGTTCTGCGAGTTGGAGAGCTACAAGTATGGACATTCATTGTAGCTATTGGTTTGTAGTTCTCAATGAACTACCTCAGAGCTGTTGCACGCTCTAGGTAGTTCATTGATGCTTCCTGCAATTGTGTAACTACCTGCCCATTCGAGGTATAAACAGACAGCTTACACTGACAGTCTGCAGGATCCTTGCATTGCACCCATGATCTGCTAACAGTTTTTTTTTACCTGCAAAAAGATGTGAATTTACTATTTTTTTAAATTTTTTTTTCAAAGGTGAACTTCTCCTTTAAGGGAATATATGTTCCCAGTTAACTTTCAACCTCCCTATGTTTTCATTAGGTCTCAGTGGCATCGCTAGGGGGGTGTGGGGGTTCGTTTCACACCCGAGTGACACCCCGCCAGAGGGGTGACACCATTCCGAGGGTGGTGAAAGCCTTGACTCCCTTTGGCAGTTTTTTTTTTTAGCTGGAACCCCTCCGGCGCAGAGGCCATATCTGGCCTGTGTTTTCCTCCTCCTCTCTCACTACTGCGCTGCTGAGCCTGTCACTATATCTAATCTCTGCCCAGGCACCGTGGCTGCCGCTGCACACTGTGTCCTCTCCAGCTGCCACCCGGGTGTACCGTGCACTTGAGCCGCCTGCTCTGGCCCCGAGCTGGTGTGGTAAGGGGCGAGGGGGAGGTGTCAGCTTGCGATGGGGTGTCCGCCGACCAAGGTGAGATGTTGTGATAGGTGGGGGGGGGATGTTGGCATGGTGCCCGCCACCCAGTTACACCTGAGCCGCCCAGAGCTGTGATAAGAGGCAGGAGTGTTTATTTCTGGTGCCCTGTGTTGGCCTGATAAGGGGAGGGGGCTTCTCATGACCTGTTTTAACCCCTAAAAGCATGGACCACCGCAGTTGCAGTGTGGCCTCATCCATGTTTTGCAGGTGGTTTAACTTTTTTCCATTGCAACCATGGCATATGTATAACCCTGTAAAGCTGCCTTTGCAGCTTGATGGGTGGTAACAATGCAGCTCAAACACCTGTTTAACCCCCCACCCCCCTACTGCAAGTATAAACTAGGCCTAAGGGTCCTTTCACACTGATCAGTTTTTCACTAAGGCAAGCGGAAGAAAAATGCATCCCTTTAAATCCTATGAAACTCACACTTGCCAGTTGCGTTTTTAAAAGTCCTACTTGCTTGATTTTTGCCACATGTTAGGTTTAAATAGCCCTTTCACACTGATCAGATTTTAATGTGCTTTTGTTTAGGTGTGATGAGTTCCATTTAAAGGGATGTATTTTTACTACGCTTTTCTTCTACTTTTTTAACTGAACAACTAAACAAAAACAGATTAGTGTGAAAGCAGCCTTCAAAAAACAATTTAATGAAGCATAGATTACTGGACCAGCAAGTGGTGGATGTGTGTGCATTATTTTTGGAGAATAAGGCCCCTTTCACACTGGGGCGGTGGGGGCGTCGGCGGTACAACAGCGCTATTTTTAGTGCTGCTGTACCGTCGTTCTTGCAGCTGTATTCGGCCGCTAGCGGTGCGGTTTTAACCCCCGCTGGCGGACGAAAAAGGGTTTAAAATCCCTCGTACAGCGCGGCTATAGCCGCGGTATTGCCGCGGTATAGCTGCGCTGTCCCATTGATTTCAATGGGCAGGAGCGGTTTAGGAGCAGTGAATACACCGCTCCTTCACCACTCCAAAGAAGCGGTTTGCAGGACTTTTTTCACCGTCCTGCCAGCGCACCGCTTCAGCGTGAAAGCCTGGGAGACCACAGTGATTATTGCTAGTGGCTATAAAATCTGAGAGGCTGGTTGTTTCCAAGTTGATAGATCAATCAACTTGGGTATATTCAGCCCATTCAGCCTGCCCATACATGGTTCGAATCTCAGTCGGTTCCTGCTGAAGTCTGTTAACCCGTAAAACCCTTATAGTGATACTAAAGTCTTGTTTTATTTTTTTTCCATTAAAAATAACAAACCTGTCATACTTTCCTGCTCCGTGCATTGGTTTTGCACAGAGCAGCCCAGATCCTTCTCTTCTGGGGTCCCTTTTCGGTGCTCCTGGCCCCTCCCTCCTGTTGAGTGCCCCCCACAGCAAGCAGCTTGCTATGGGGGCATCCAAGCTGAGCCCCAACTCCCTGTGTCCAATGGCGCCATGCTGCTGTCTTAGCCAATGAGGAGGGGAGTCCTGGACAGCCGAGTCTCTCGTGCAACATCGCTGGATCTTGATGGACAAGATAGGATAAAAAACCTTCTACCTTTACAACCACTTTGATTAAAAAAAAGGTAAATTTTATGAAAAAAAGCTAAGCTCACTTTATTAGTATGTGTAGAATCTTTGAGTGTGAACTTGAATCTAGAGAGAGAGACTTTACCAATTGTAATTTTACTGTTGGGGAACCCAAAACGGGCTCCTATCAATGATGTGTTACAACACTGGAGGAACACAGTAAAAATTTGCCCTTGACCTCGTTTTGTCTAAAGCCCCTGCAAAGTATCATAGAGCCAGACTGCCTTGGCATTGAAGTCTTCCATCTCTGACTGCTCTGCCACTACATACTGCTAACTGACTGCCCCGCTACTACCTACTGTCTTGCTGTGACATACTGCTCACTGAGTGCCCTGCTGCTACATGCTTCATATTGACTGCCCTGCTGCTACATGCTTCTTACTGCCTGCCCTACTGCTGCATACTGCTCATTGACCGCCTTGCCACTACGTACTGCTCATTGACCGCCCTGCTGCTACATGATGCTCAATGACTGCCTTGCCAATACTTACTGCTCACTGACCACCCTGACACTGCCTAATGCTCAGTGACTGCCCTGCCAATATGTACTGCTTACTGACTGCCCTGCCACTACAGATTACTAACTGATTGTCCTGTCACTACTGATTACTGACTGTCCTGCCACTACAGACTGCTATCTGACTGCCCTACCACTTCATACTTCATTCCTGTCAGTTGAGATGCAGAAGCTGCTCCCAATTTGACATCTATGTGGGATGTGGGTGCAGGTACAGGTGGACATCCCTGAATGGAGACAGTGTTCGGGCACGCACTCACATGTTGTCAAATTGGGAGTGGAGGCTGTGTCTGTGAAAAAAGGTTGTGAAACACTAACTTACCTAAAAGTCAACTATGGTTGCACCAGTGTCAAAAGGGGCAAGCTGTTGATCAAAAAGCTCTTATTTTAAGCGGCGTTCCAGTCACCTGTGAAAAGATACAAAAACCAGCAGCTAAAAATACTGTAGCTGCTGACTTTTTAAAAATAGCCACTTACCTGTCCCACGATTCTGCGGTGTGCTCACCCCAGACGGTCTCACCCACTGTCTTTGTTCCTCAGCGCCAGCATCTTCACTATGTGCACCAGGCTGTGACAGCTTGCAGCTTCACAGCCGGGTGCCCACTGTCACAGAATCACTTCCCACACTCCGCTTGAGTGCTTCCGTCATCGCTTCCTCCCAGCCTGAATATAGATATCAGATATTCCAACGGCTTTCAACCAATTAAAACGCAGGTACAGAGATAACACTCGGGGCAATTCCCCCTCCTTTTGCAAGCAGGGAGAGCTGTTGGAGGAATACCCCCCCCTCACAGCAAACACACATTTTCACCCAAGGCAGACAGACACAATAGAACAATGGAATACAGCCACACCTCAAACGACGCCCAGGAAAGAGTCCACAACAGTATGAGACAATATACAATGTATGTGTGTGTAAAATAATATATATATATATATATATATATATATATATATTAATATAATTATACATTCCAGTGTGGTTGTACAGGAATTCTGATTAGTACAGATCAGAATGGGGTTCTCAGTTACCCTGTGCCCCTAATAGACACAGGGTGACTTATCCCAACCTCTCCAAGGGATTTTGGGTTCCACGGGCCCCCTGCCCAAAGTGACTCCCGTCACATCTCCCCCTTCAGCGGAAGACTAATAGCAGGAGGAGACGCAAGACGGGTTGACTCTGAAGTTAGTCCATAGTTCCAGTCCTCCAATGCCTGTACCCACACAGTACCCCAAACAAATTGTTCCAAACAGAGCATTACTCACCCAGCCAACCTCTGCCTCTCTCGAAGAACATACCCGCTGCTGGGGGGGGGGGGGGGGGGGAGGGGGAGGAGTGCGTACTGGCCCTTCTTCCTGGAGTCCTTTCAACTACTGAAGAGAAGACGGGGTGGCTGGACTCACTCCATCATGCTGCTGGGGATCTGTGCCGACTGCCCAGCATCCCTGGGGTATACAGATGGAGACCGCAGTCCCATCCACTGACAACAGATCAAGCTGCAGTTGTGAGGTGCTGATTGCATTCCCTCCCTGGAGCTCCTGCGGAGTGGATTGTTGTGTGCAGAGGCCAGTAGTGTTCTGCCCTGTTAGTGCTTCAGCGCTCACATCATCTGCTCTGGCTAACTCTTGGGGAAGGAAGACAGTTTCCTCCACTCTGGCTGACTGTTGGGAAGGGAAGATGACAATCTCCTCTCCCTGGGCCTCCAGAACTGCCGCAGGTGTGGGGCAGAGGTCTTGGACCCTCTGTCCATTTGCCAGCGCTTCAGCTGGGTTGATGTCGTCATTCTGCTGGGGTCCCTTGGGCCCAATGCCAACACTTGGGCAGGTGACTCATCATCCATAACATCCTCCAAAGAAATGTCAAGTAAATCCATACATTCTTTGATCTGTGCCTGGAGAGATGAGCCGACTGCTGAACAGATGCATTCCTCCATCCAAGATCATCCCACGCAGAAACGGGATCATCAAGGTCAGTCAGCACTTGCTGCATCCGCCATAAGACCTCAGCATCCATCGCTGCGCGTGGAGATTTATAAAGCACACTGTTACATTGCAGACTCTTCAGCCGGGATTTCAGGACTGCCGGCTGGTACTTCTGGATAGTCCCAGGCAAAGGGAGGCCAGACCTGCTGCTGAGCAGAATATAGCAGCCGTCTGTAGGCGATCTTCAGCTCCCATTCCTGATTGGCTAGAAACTCCAAATCTTCCAGTGTCCAGGGAACTTCTGAGACATTCAGCATCCGTTCTCTGTATTCCAAGACTTCTTCCAAACGCCACTCCAAATCGCTCTCAAAGTCAGGGTCCTCGGACAGCCTCTTGTCATGGATCTGCAGTAATGTTCATGTCTGCTTATCTCTCCATGTGTTCAGCTTAAGTGACCGTCCTCCTTTCACCTGTCTACTTAAGTAATCTTCCCTTAAGCATGGCTCTACCCCAGCCCCTAACTGGGAACGCTATATTAACCTGTGCACTGCAAGCCAGCCTTGCTGATCAATAGTGTGTGTTTGGCTTCCTGTGTGTGTCTAGCCGTGTGCTCTATGTCTGATCCTGTTTACCAATCTTGGCTTGTTCTTGACTGTCCTTGTCTGCTACATATCCTGATCTTTGGCGTGTTCTTTGACTATCCCTATCTGCTTGTTGCCCCAACTTTTTCGCTTATCTCCTGACTATCCCTTTTGTTCTGGTCTGCTGCTTCCTCTCTATCCTCCAGTAGTCTACCGTGAGCGTGAGATGGGAGACCCTGGGGGCCGTAACCTGGAGCCAGCGTGCAGCGAAGGTCATCCCCACCATCAGGGGCCCTGGTGAACACCTGCTGGCTCTTAGATTCTGCAGCAGTCAACTGTAGGGTCCACTACCTCGCGGTGCACCCCTGACCCCAACGGTGTGCATCTGTCACCTGACACCTGTCTAACAGTCCCAGGCCGCCGTAGCCAAAGCCTTCTGTTGGAGTGTCGTCCGCTGTCCATGGGCACACTTGGGCTACATACCAGCGGAGGGCTCTGTAGCTCTCGCCCAACCGCATCTCCACCTGGACCAGCCTGGTTAACTCAGCTTTCCATTCCTTGTGCAGTTGTCTCCCCAAAAACACCATTCGCACTTCGTACTGTGACCAGTACCTCTCCTGGAAGGAGGAGAAAATTTTTCCCTGGTGTTGCTGCTCACGAGCTAGCCCTTCTTTCCAGTGTTCCCAGTGGACAGAATCGCACCATCCCAGCAGGACCTGCTCTGACACTGGTCCCCTGTGCTGTATCTGCATCTCTCGCAACCTCCTTCTAAACTCCCTTTCCATGGTGGCTGGTATCTGTATCTCTCCTCTCCTGCTATCCGGACCTTGGATCCAGGTGGAGATTTGGATGTCCCAGACTGCAGGAAGCATCCCACCACTACCACCAATATCACGGAATCTCTTCCCAAACTCCGCTTGAGTGCTTCCATCATATTTCACTTCATCCCAGTCTAAATATAGATATTATATATTCAAACCACTTGCAACCAAGAACTAGGCAGTACTCGTTTTGGCTGCTGAACATGAACTGTTTCTCTGAACACAGCTACAGAGATATACACTCAGAGGACAACCCCTTCTCTTTGCATAATGACACAGGGTGGGGTAGACTACATTCAGTAACAGACAGACAGATGTATTCAAACTTCTCATCAGTAGGCTGTCCTATCAACAGGGAGAGCTGTTGGAGGAATTCCCCCCTCCCTCCTCACAGCTAATCCACATCACATATACATGCCATAATACTTTTCTCCCAAGGCAGACACAATAGAACAGTGGAATACAGCCACACATCAAATCACACACACACAAACATTCCGGTGTGGTTGTACAGCGAGTCCGATTAGTACAGATCAGACTGGGGTTCTCAGTCACCCTGTGCCCCTAATAAACACAGGGTGACTTAGACATAGGAGGTGCATAGGGAGCTGAAACAAGGGTTTCCCAACCTCTCCAAGGAAATCTGGGTTCCACAACAAACCCCCCCCCCCCCCCAAAGTGACTCCCGTCACACCCACTGCACATGCGCAAGTAGCGCTGTGCATCATGACTGGTCAATGCAGTCTTCTGGGACCTGTCAGTGGCCCAGAAGACTGCGGGGGGGAGGGGAACTTCCGTATCCAGCCGCCTAGCCCGGAAGGGGAAGTGGGAGCGAGTACCTGTCAAAAGTGTCAATTCTTTAAGAGGAGTGGGGGACGAGTCCTTAAAGCAGAACTTCCCCTTTTGAGTGGAGCTCCGCTTTAAACTTTTAGAAGACCATAAAATGTTTTACATTTAACACCCCGAATGAGAAGAAACCCTGATCTGTAGTAATGCTGTAATTTGTATAAATAATTATATGAACATTCTGCCTATTTACAGGAGAGAAAATTATAGTAAAAGTGTGTCCAACAGAGGAAGAAACTGCCAGACTATTGCAGAAAGTGCTAGACAACAATGAGCCTGCAGCCAAGAAATTGGCCCAGGCTGTTCATCAGAATCTTGTTGTAACTGATAAGACTTTAGATGCCAGTAATGTGAACATTCCACAGACAGACCTTGCTGTGTGGGTGGATCCCATTGGTAAGTAATCAATATAGATTTTAATATCATTATTGTGGTGTTTACATAGGACTTGATTTACTAATGTAGAAAACAATGTTTATGTAGCAAATTAAATGTAGCGTAATGAAGATATTTTCATTAGCAGTTATTAACCACTTCAGACCCGGAAGGTTTTACCCCCTTAATGACCAGGCCGTTTTTTGCGATACGGCACTGCATCGCTTTAACTGACAATTGCGTGGTCATGTTAAGCTGAGACCAAACGAAATTGATGTCCCTTTTTCCCCACAAATAGAGCCTTCATTTGGGGGTATTTGATCACCGCTGCGGGTCTTTATTTTTTGCGCTATAAACAAAACAAAAAAAGACAATTTTGAAAAACAAAAACAATATTTTTTACTTTCTACTATAAAACACATCCAATAATTAAAAATCAATTTAGGTCAATATGTATTCTGCTACATATTTTTGGTAAAAAAATCCCAATAAGCGTATATTGATTGGTTTGAGCAAAAGTTATAGCATCTACAAAATGGATACATTTATGGAATTTTTATTTATTTTTTACTTGTAATGGTGGTGATCAGCGATTTTTAGCAGGACTGCGACATTGCGGTGGACAGATCGGACACCTAGCTGACACTTTTGACACTTTTTTTTTTTGGGAACCAGTGACATTATTACAGTGATCAGTGCCAAAAATATGATACTGTATAAACTGGCAGGTAAGGGGTTAACATCAGGGGCAATCAAAGGGTTAACTGTGTTCCCTTAGTGTGTTTCTAACTGTGTGGGGGAATTAGCAGGAACACTAGATCAGAGTGTCCATGCCTGACAGCAGGGCGGTCTGCCTTTTTACATCGGCAGACCGGCGTTCTAGCTCTGTTGGGCGCAATCACAGCTCTGGCGGTGCCCGCACGCCCCCCAGTGGCTATTAGCAAAATCACGTACAGGTACGTGATTTTGCGTAATAGAGCCGCCTTGCCGCAGTATATGTATGGCTGGCGGTCGGGAAGTGGTTAATCATGCACAGAGAAAATTTAAAAACAAAAAACGATTGGTCTCGTCTTGCAGTTGCACATTGTCTCTATTGTGTTTAGCACCAAATTTCAGTTATTTGCTCTTCAAGGCTAAATCCTATACGAGTTTCCTGTAATCATACATCTTTGTGACTGTGCAAGTTCCAAGTACCTTGAATAGAGTTTATAGGACACATTATATGAATGTTTTTTATTTATTTATTTTTGTATATCTTTCCAATGACAGACTCAACCTATCAGTATATAAGAGGGTCAGCAGATGTTATGCCAAGTAAAGGGATATACCCTAAGGGTCTCCAGTGTGTTACTATTCTAATAGGAGTTTACCACATTGATACAGGACTTCCAGTTATGGGTGTTGTTAATCAACCATTTGCAATTAAAGATCCTGAAACAAACAGGTGAGAGAACACTATTCATTTTCAATGAGACATTTTTATTTTTCTAAAATGTTAAGTTTATTAAGGGGAAAAGGACAATTCTGTTTACAGTATTTTCAACTTCTCTTTGTGCAATCTGTTATCTGCTTGATTGATCATGCACTGCCTATTGATAGCACAAAGTTTTTAGACATGGGAGATTCACAGATTTACTACTATGGTATAGTTTATCCTGAAGAAAGCCTTTGGCCAGACTGTGGACATTCAAATATGTACATAATCTTAACAAACAGTAAATGAATTTTATATAACAAAAACAATCCCTGCGCTCTGCTTCAAATTAAACCCCCAAAAAAATAGCTCCTGTTCCCTATAGCAGATTAAACAGCACAGTGCTTGTGCTGTCTAATCTTCCCCTCTCTATGCTGTAAAAAAAACCTGGTTGATCCGGTGTCCCCCTCTGTCTTCTGACCACGATAATCATGGCTGCTGAGCCCTGATTACCGTGGTCAGTTTATGTGCCCCCATCATCCACAACTCTCCTCTCTCACTGCCTGTCGGCTCCTGTGTGTCTCTCTCCCCCTCTCAGCCCTGTCCCCCCACCCCCTTCCTGCTGCTATTAGTAGCTGGCAGTAAAAATAAAGAACAATTACAGCTGGCTTCTCAGTTATACTAATCTCTCCTACACTGTGTAAATGTTTTTGTAAAACAAAGCCTGCAAATACCTTTGATCTCTTCTAGTCAGTCACAGAGGTCACGTGACCTTCAAGGCTGATGTCGGAGGGGGAACTTGGCCCCTCCCTCTGTAGCTCTTAGATTGGAGGAATACAGCAGCCAGAGGTCAAGTGACTAGTGATAAAAGAGCAAAGATAAGGTATTTACAGGCATCATTTTAAAAAAGCAATTACACAGTGTAGGAGAGATTAAAAGGATAAAGGAGCTGGTTGTAACTTGTCCTTTACCTCTATAACCACTTTAATAATAGGGCTGCTGCAACTAAAGATCCTGAATACTGGATTAAAAGAATATGTTTTAACAATAGTGTGCTGTCCACATTGATAGTGCCTTGAGCAGAAAATGAATAGCTGATATTAAGCCTAAATATTAATGATGTACTATCCCTTTAAATAGCGACTAAACCCAAAAGGTAAATGAAATATATAAATCCTTCATTGTTCAAATATGAATGAATGCCACATGATATACTAGTACAAATGCACAATAGATGATATAATTGTAAAAAAAAAATGTAACAAAACTCAATAATACAAGTAAAATTATTTAGCAATAAAGTCTATATAAAATTCCATGTGATTAAGGTGCTTGCTCTGTACTCATAAGCTTCAATATGAAGTATTCCAGTTCAAAAAAGGTGCTCCTCAGGCAGAAATGGACTCTTACTGGAAAATAATGATCTTGCGTTACAGAGATCAAAACAGCTGATTTACTCCAAGACAAAAATCACCACTACCAGACTCTCAGATGATTGAACATCTCCTTCAAAGAAAATGCCTCGTGCATGCCGTTCGCCCGCAGTTAGATATGAAAACCGTCGCTGCGGTGATCAGCTGGCATGCCGGTACATGATGACATCACGTTCTAACGCCGCCTGACGCATTTCCCCACAACTTGCATCCTCTGAGATTGGAGCTTGATTAATTTCACCTGTATGAATTGAAATCTATTTTTTAAAATTTTGCATTTATATTGTCTATTGTACATTTGTACTGGTATATCACGTGGCATTCATTCATATTTGAACACTGAAGGATTTATTTATATATCTTATTATTCACCTTTTGGGTTTAGTCCCTATTTTTAAAGGGATAATGCACCATTAATACAGGTATCGCATCATTGCAATTTTCATTAAATCTTGTATATGACTCAAATCAGTATAGTGTGGATCCAGCGTGCAGATAGTATGGATCCATGTGCAGATAGTATGAAGGTACATTTGTGTGAGCAAGCCCCTATTCAATGCTCCATCCGTGCAGCAGCCACTGGGCAGTGGCATGCATAGAAGCAGTAACTGATGCTAGCTGCAGATACACAGCACGCATGCCTAACACACTTCTGCACACTCATACCTTTCTGTGCCTCACTGCCACCTTAGCACCTTGCCTCCCTGTCCCTTTAAACTTTGGCAAACTGCTACCTTAACACTTTGCACCCCTGCCACCTTGACATCTTCCTGACATCCCACAACCCCCCCCCCCCCCCCCCAGCTCCCCTCCCCATACACATACTTCAGAATTCACTACTGGAGGTTGCTTCCCTCCTGGTGGGATCTCTGAGGCTGGGCAGTAAGCTCCCCTCCCCACCCGCACATGTCGGAAGAAACCGGCAATAGAGATGCTCTGCTTCCACCTCTGAGCTTTTTCTGCAGCCAGCACTAGAGAGTGGGGAAGATGGGGGGGGGGGGGGAGTAGGTAGTGAGGGTTCTGTGGAGCTGCTGGGCTTTTGTATTTACAATTGACAATAGTGACCAGCAAACAGGGTCAGTGCTGGAGGTGGCAGAACTCAGTTCCACCACGTTCCAACTAAAAAAAAGCCCTGGATAGGCTTATGCAATTAGTCCTCCAACTCAGAAAGGAAAGCTAATGATAATTTTAAAGGTTGCTACAAAATGATTTAATGATACCTAATATGCCTGCCATTGGAATGATAATTGG